>NW_027187367.1:4363676-4622592 GCF_028583685.1 Petaurus breviceps papuanus
GGAAGGAAGGAAGGAAGGAAGGAAGGAAGGAAGGAAGGAAGGAAGGATTCTAGCCAGTAGACCCCAAGTTAAGTAGACTTCTTCTGGCCATCAAAATTTACCTTCCTGAAGGGAAGGTGAGGGAGAGGGAGAGGACAACCTGAGTTACTCAACTAGCTAGGTCCCCATTCAAGTAGCTAGGTATACTCACAGTAGACTTTTATTTGAGTGAGGGAGGGCTGTGCAAGATCACCAGACATGGAGGACAATTTGTTCAAAGGCTTAGAATCAGAAAATGGCATGAAGAATACCAAATCAGCCAGTTTGACAGGAGTATAGAATTTGTGACTAGGAATAACAGGTAATCAACCCAGAAAAATGGACTGGAGTCAGATTATGAAGAACTCTAAAGGTTAAAAGAGTTTGGATTTACCCTCAAACTTGGGGAACCACTGAAGCTTTTTTTTCTGGTCAGTTAATTAAAATTAATTTTTAAAAATTATTTATTTTTACTTTTGATAAGATTTTGAGTTCCAAATTTTTTCCCCTTCCCTCCTGCCTCCCACCCCAAGACAGCATGCAATCTGACATAGACTCTACATATACATTCATATTAAACATATTTTCACATTAGTCATGTGTAAAGAAGAATTAGAACCAATGGGAGGAACCCCAAGAAAGAAACAAAAAAAAAAAGAGAGAGCTAATAATATTCTTTGATTTGCATTCATACTCCATGGTTCTTTTTCTGGATGTGGATAGCATTTTCCATTCTGAATTGGAATTCTTTTGGAGTTGTCTTAGATTCTTGCACTACTAAGAAAAGATAAGTTAGTCATCACATAATGTGGCTGTTACTGTGTACAGTGTTCTCCTGGTTCTGCTCACTTCACTTAGTATCAATTCATATATATCTTTCCAGGTTTTTCTGAAGTCTGCCTGCTCATCATTTCTTATGGAGCAATAGTATTCCATTACATTCATATACCACAACTTGTTCAGTCATTTCCCATTTGATGGGCATCCACTAAATTTCCAATTCTTGGCCACCACAAAAAGAACTGCTATAAATATTTAGGTAGATGTGGCTCCTTTTCCCATTTTTATGATCTCTTTGGGATACAGACCTAGAAGCAGCATTGCTGGGTCAAAGAGTATGCATAGTTTTATAGTCCTTTAGGGCATAGTTCCAAATTGCTCTCCAGAATGGTTGCATCAACCACTGAAGCTTTTTAAGCAAGAGGAATGAACTTCAGGAATGTCAGAGAGGATGTTTAGAGAGAAGAGAGACTGGTGGTAAGACTACTAATTAAGAGACTATAGCAATAGTCCAGATGAAGGTTTGAAGAGAGATAACGAGGGTTTGTTGTGTAAGTAAAGAGAAAGGGATGAATGTAAGAGATATTGAGTTTGCGGAATTGACAAGGTGTGGAATTGCTTGGATGTAGGATGAGAATGGAAGTGAAAAGTAGAAAATGTCACCTAGATTTTGAAACTGGATAACTTAGAGAATGGCGATTCCTTTAATAGACAGAGGAAAGTTATGAGAAGGGGAGGAAAGGAAGGGAAGATAGGAGGAAAAATAATGAGTTCTGTCTGAGACACGTCAAAGATGCAGAAATAGCCTTCAGAAGAGAGATGAGGAGAAAGATGTATAAATATGGGAGTCATCTGCAAAAGAGATAATTATTAGAATCCATGGGTCATTGATGAGATCACTAAAAGAGAGAATGTAGAGAAAAAAAAACCCTGGACAGAGGCTTGGGGTATACTCATTCAATAACAGCATGGTGATAATAGTGCTGTGAAGGACTATTAGGTAGATAGAGATCCATGATAGAGCAATGCCATAAATCCCAAGGAGGAGAAAGTGTCTAGAAGGAGATGGGCTGTCATAACATTGTCAGATACTGTAGAGGGGTCATAAAGGATGAGGTCTGAGAAAAGGCCACTGAATTTGTCAATAAAGTGATCACTGGTGACCTTGGAGAGAACAGTTTTAATTGAGTAGTAGGGATAGAAGACAGAATATGAAGGGTTGGGAAATGAACAGGAGATGTTAAAATGGAGAAAAAGTGGCATAAGAAGTTTTCCTTACAAGTATTATTTTAAGGAAAACATGTAATCCCCAAAGTACTGCACTAGTATGACTGATGGTCATACTACCTTCTTATATCCTAATTAATATTTTTCCCAGTATCATGTAGTTTGGGGAACAAAATGAGGAAAAATAGTCTCAGAAAAATGACCATCCTCTTTTTTTCCCTCATCTTTGTCTCTCATGACAGGAAGAAGGAAGAGGGAAGGAGGATCAAGGTGGCAAGATTTTGGGTTCAGCATGGACAGGTCTGACTTTGCCTTTTGGCCTTTTTCCCTATAGACTTAGAGCTTCAGAAAGGTGAGACTGCCCCTGCTGATGCATCTGAACCAGACTTATGGGGGAGAAGAGGCTAAGGTCCGGAGAACAGGCAGTCAAGAACCATTGTGCAGAAACAGCAACCAAGACACTGTGAAACCTCTGGACTGGTAAGAAGATCAGGAGACTAATCATTTCTTGTCACTCCCCCAAATTTCTTCAGTGTTCTCACTCTTCTAGACCCAGACCTAGAGCTGGGCCCTGAACTCCATTCAACACTATTCCCCTTATCCATTGTCCATGAATCTTTGGGTTTGAAAGGAAGTTCTAGGATATGACATATGTAACATGTGTAAGGGTACTGAAATTTTTCTGCTTGCAACTCTTCTAAGTTAAACTGTATGGCTACAGAAAGTTGATTGACTGGGCTTTATAAACAAAGAGGGTCATTCAGATGGAAGAAAGAAAATCTCAGATACAAGGCTTGTGGGGCATAGCAAGCTAGAGATTTTCCTATTTTAATAATCCTGAAAATATTTTATAACAACTACTGAGGTGAGTTCATTGAATGGTGGTGGTGGTGGTGGGTGTGTGCAAGTGTGTGAGTGTCATGTGTGTGTATGTGTGTGTGAGAGAGGAGAAGAAAAAGGAGGAGGAGGAGAAGAAGAAGAAGAAGAAGAAAAAGGAGAAGGAGAAGGTGGATGATCCATCCAGTACAATAGCTTGTTGGAAGTGGGAAGGGGGGTCTGAGATATCATGGGATATTTCAGAGGAAGACTTTTTCATTTTAGGTGGAGACCAGAGTAATTCTGATAGGAGCACTTGGATTGAAAAGATTTCCATCTGTTAGACAAATTATATATCACATGTACTCTTTGATTTGGTGTAGCTAGGTGGCATATTGAATATAGTGCCAGGCCTGGAGTCAAGAAGATTCATTTTCCTGAGTTAAAATCTGGCCTTAGACACACACTAGCTGTGTGACCCTGGGAAAGTCATTTAACCCTGTTTGCCTCTTCTTCCACATCTGTAAAATGGGATGGAGAAGGAAATGGCAAAGTACTCCAGTATCTGTCAAGAAAACCCCAAATTAGAGTCATGAAGAGTCAGACACAACTGGAAAATGACTGAATAACAACTCCTTGATTAGCACAACAATCCTCTAGCTTGCTTAAGGAAGACAATGCCCAAACTGGCTGCTGGTATTGCAGCAGCAATCCAAATGTCATATGGAGTCCCTGAAAGGGGTTCCATTAGAACACAGTCAACGATATGAAGTCCCTGAAAGGGGTTTCATTAGAACACAGTCAACAGCTGTGTCACATGATTACTAATATTATTAAACTTCAACACACTTTCCTGACACATAGTAGGTACTTAGCAAATACTTGTTAATTGATGGCCTGATAAGAGGAAGAAAGATAAGTAGATTCAGTTTTTTGATACAATGACCTGGATTAAGGCTAATTGGCTGGCAGAGGAAGAGAAAGAATTCCTTGAAAAGGAAAGGATGGAGACCTGGGCATTTGTCTTCCCTATTTGGTTTGTCAAGTGTTGCCCTGAATAGTGCCCTGTGTTGGTCACTTAGGAGGAAAGAAAAGGAAGGAGCAAACACAAGGTATACTTTCCATCCATCACCCTAAAGAGAGCTCCAAGGCCAAAAGGAGTCTCTATTCTCATTCTCAGGACAATCCTTCTCTGATACAGGAAAGAGGACACTGGGCCCCTAATGCTGAGCATTTAGGGGATACTATGTAAGACAGCAATCAGGAATAATCAGGGAAGGCTGCTTAGAGGTCTTGATCCTCTCAAGACTTGGATGTAAAAGATATGTGTCATGGGGAAGAGGATTGTGGGGGACCCTGATCTATATAGAAGGGAATATGGTCCAACCCCACAGCCCATCTTCCCCTCTCTGAGTGCTGTAGGATGATCTACAATGGGAGATTGAGTGGAAAGAGGGAGAGGAATAATAATCTTCTGTTCTGCCCCAGGAAGCAAAGCTCATTCTGGAGTCTACATTTTCCAGGTCAGAGACCCTTGGTAGTTGCAAAACTGGATCTCTAAGGGTGGTGGGGATTAGAAAGAAGAAGGATGGACCAGGACAGATGCTATAGGGTCAGATGATTAACTTCTCAAGAGTATCATGACTGAAGGACCAGCCTAAGGAGGGAGAATTGGTGTCTGAGAGTCTGGACATCTGGGTCCCTTGAGGTAAAAGAGACTGGAATGGGTAGTGGGGGTTGGGGAGGTGGAGAAAGTTCCTCTTAAGTTCTTCTTAAGGTCCCTTAAATTTTAAAAATCATTATCCTTTTTCCCACTCTTTACCCTCCCCCACTGGACAGTAAGTATTTTCACCCTGCCCCCATCATAATGTAGAACTCATGAGTTCCCAGTTCCCAAGCTCTGGTCAGTTATGTCTGGCCCTGGGGTGGAGTCAAGAGCCCCACTACTCTGAAACAGGAACCAGTGGTTGGAGGACAGGAAGTGTAAGGGCAGAAAACTTGAGGCCAGTTACAGGCAACCCTCCTCTCTTCCTCCCCTCTCTACCCTCAGCTGTGTCTGTCTCTGGGGACCAGTTTTTCCTATCAGTCATGTAGGGCAACCCCTATTTAAAAAAATTTTTTTCTATGAACAGATATCTGTTTTCCCTCTGACTCCTCTAATTGAAAAAGACAACAAAAACAAAATTCTTGTAACAAATATGCATAATCAAGCAAAACGAATTTTCATATTGGCCAGATCCAAAAAATATATCTCTTTTTGCACACAGAGTACTTCACCTCTCTGTCAGGAAGTAGGGGACATGTTTCATTATGAGTCCTCTGGTGTCATGGTTGGTCATTACATAAATCAGAGTTCTTAAGTCTTTCAAAGTTGTTTGGTTTTAGTTGCTTAATTATTTTTATTATATAAATTGTTTCCCCCTTTGACCTAGCAATACCACTTCTAGGGCTGTATCCCAAAGAGATCGTACAAGTGAGGAAAGGACCCATTTATGCACAAAAAATATTTATAGCAGCTCTTTTTGTGATGGCAAAGAATTGGAAATCAAGGGGATGCCCATCAATTGGGGAGTGGCTAAACAAGTTATGGTATATGAATGTAATAGAATACTACTGTGGTATAAGAAATGAGGAGCAGATGGATTTCATCATAACCTGGAGAGACTTATATAAACTGATGCTGAGTGAGGAGAGCAGAACCATAAGAACTTTGTATACCATTACAGACACATTGTATCTGTGATGACTGACTTTGATAGACTGGGCTCCTTTCAGCAACGAAAGGTTATGAGACTACTCCAAAAGACTCATGATGGAAAGAGATATCCTCATCCAGAGAAAAGAACTACAGAGTCTGAATGCACATTGAAACAAACTACTTGCTCTCTCTTTTGTGTTTCCTTTTGTTTTGTTCCTTCTTTCTCGTTGTTTACTCCATTGGTTATGACTCTTCTTTATGACTTGACTAATGTTTAATTCGAAGGTATTTGTAGAACCTATATCTGATTGCATGCTGCCATGGGAGAGGAGGGGGGAGGAGAGGAAAAGGGAGAAAATTTGGAATTCAAGGGATTATGGAATTGAATGTTGTAAACTAAAAGTAAATAAATAAAATTTTTAAAAAGAAAAGAAATAAATTGTTCCCCATATTTTGCCCACTTTTGTATCAGCTCATACAAGCCTTTCTGGGTTTCACTGAAATTGTCCCTTTTATAATTTCTTATGGCACAATAGTATTGTGTTACACTCATATGAGGTAATTTGTTGAACCATTCCACAATTGATGGGCACCTCTTAGTTTCCAGGTCTTCTCTACTATAAAAAGAGCCGCTACAAATATTTTTTTACATATGACTTCTTCCTCTTGATCTGATCCCTTTTGGGGTATAGGGTTAGCAGTGATATTGCTGAATCAAAGGGTATACACAGTTTAATGACTTTTGGAGAATAGGTCCAAACTGATTTTTTAAATGGCTACATCAATTCATAGCTTCACATAGTTAATGTGCCTATTTTCCCCTGGACCCTCCAACATTTGTCATTTTCCTTTTTTAAAATTTTTATCAACTTTACCAATCCTGATGGATGTGAGGTAGAATCTTGGAGTTGCTTTAAATTGCATTTCCTTAATTATTAGTGATTTAAAGCATTTTTTTTCATATGACTCTTAGTAACTTAGATTTCTTCCTTTGAAAATTGCCTGTTCATGTCCATTTATCAATTGGGAAATGACTCTTATTCTTATAAATATAAACCAATTCCTTATATGCTTTGGAAATAAGACCTTGTTCAGAAAGACTTGCTACAAAGATGTTTCCTTTCTAATTTTAGCAGCATTGGATTTGTTTGTGCAAAAAATCTTAATTTTATGTAATCAAAATTTTTTTCTATTCTGTGATCTTCTCTATCCTTTGTTTGGTCATGAACTCTTTCTCCCTTATTCACAGACCAGAAAGGTAATTTCTTCCTTGCTCTTTTAATTTGTTTATGTCATCCTTTATGTCTAAGTCACAGATCCAACTGGAGCTTATCTTGTTATGCAGTGTTGGCCCATGCCTAAATTTCTTTCCAGTCTTCCTAGCAGTTTTTATCAAATAATCAATTCTTATCCTAGTAGCTGTGGACTTTGGGTTTATCAAACACTGGGCTACTGTGACAATCCCCTTTTGAATTACAGCTGAAGGAGCTTTCCCTGCTTCAAAAAATATGATGAAACAGCCTTTAATATTCAGCAAGCCCCACGCCCCTTGCTCCAGATTCCTTCTCCTTTTGTGTGAGAGCCTTTTTTTTTTTCAACAAACCAACCATAACTTGCTATAATAAAGGTGCCCAGTGGAACCTGGAAGACAAAATGAAGATTTTGGGTATGAAGTAGGGGGAGAGAGGAAAAGAGAGGGAGACCTAAAAGGGAGGAGATATGAGGTGAGCTCTTTGAGCTCGAATACAAGCTAACTCTGTAAGTGATACACTATCTTGTAGGAACTAAAGTATTGTGAGATGTCTCTAATGAAAGTTGTACTTTCTCTAATTTGAGGGTGGAGTGTATCATCTAGATAAAAGGAAGACATGGAATACTAATGCCTGACAAATTGTTTTCTCTCCTGTAGAAACCTACATATTGGAGGCAATAGGAGGGTTGGAGGGTCTCCTGCTCCTGTTTGTACTCATTCTGTCTGTCTGTACATGCCAGCTTCGAAGAAGAGGTAAGCCTTGGAGACAGTCATAGGCAACCCTCCTCTCTCCTTTGTGTAATGATTGAAACTAAGGTAAACTGAGGCACAAAGTTCCTAGAAAATTGCCAATAAAGGGGTCTTTAGCTCCCCAGCAAGTCAAAAGGGGACAAATGAGGGCAGATTATTTTTATAGACAAATGGAGAAGCATCCAAAAACTAGAAGGCAGCATCATAGATGGGAAAACAGTATGATTGGTTGGAAATTGGGAATGCAGGCTAGAAACAACCCCTCCTTCCATCTTGTCACTACAGAAAGCTCACTCAGGGCTGCAAGACTAGTTAATATCACAGCAACAACAAACCAGACTTTTTTGAAGGACAGTCAATGTTACAGAGATAACAGACCAGATTCCTTGACATCTACCTGCATCCTTCAGGGATAACAGATTACAAAAGAAAAGAACAGTGACTAGCAGAAAAACTGAACTTCTAAACTTAATTAACTCAGAGAAGAAAGCTGAACTTCTGAACTTAATTCATAGACAAAATAATGTGACTTAGGCAGTATACAAAATGTAGGCAGTGATACAGAATAGAATCAATTTGATTTTCTTACTCCCCTCTTTACCCTCAGCTGCATCTGTCTCTGGGGACCAGCTTTTCCTACCAGCCATTTATGGCAATCCCCTCTTTTTAAAAAAAAAATTAAGGTGGTTTTTTTCATGAGCAAAAATTGATTTTCTTCCCCATCCCTCTAATTGAAAAAAGACAAAAACAAAAAACAAAACTCTTGTAACAAATATGCATAATCAAGCAAAACCAATTCCCATACTGTCCATGTCCAAAAAATATAAATTTTTTTTGTATCTGCCCATACATACATCCCACCTAATTTTCTCCAAGTGCCCTCCCCTAGCACCACAGCACAGGCCCTCCTACTCTCCCCCACCCCCACCCCCCTACCCAGTGCCCAAGACAACTCTTCCTGAGAGACTCAGTGTAAGGAAGTTATCAAGCTCAGGACACCTTTTAGTTTTGGTTTGGTTTTTTTTTAGCAACTGGGGTTAAGTAACTTGCTCAAGGTTACACGACCAGTTATTTCTGGGTGTGGTGCCAAGTATCTGAGCCCAGATTCAATCCCAGGTCATCCCGACTCTGTGGCCAGTGCTCTCTTACTCACTCTGCCACCTGGCCACCCCTAGGCCTAAAAACCAGTTATCTTTTTTTTTAAGCAATTGGGGTTAAGTAACTTGCTCGAGGTTACAGGGCCAGTTATTTCTGGGTGTGGTGCTAAGTATCTGAGCCCGGATTTGATCCCCAGGTCATCCTGACACTGGGGCCGGTGCTCTTACTCGCTTCAGGACACCTTTTAGATGGTCACTTGGGATGTAGTTTCCCTGGATAGAAAGATGAGGGGATTGAATGGTCTAGAAGCGAGCTCTCTGAGAACAGAAACTGTTTCAATTTTCCATTTGTATTCCCACAGCACTTAGCACAGTGCTTGGCATATAGTAAGTGCTTAATAAATATCTTTTATTCATTCATTTAAAAAAATGTTTGCTGAGTTGTCTTTTTTTTTTTACAGTGATGAGGTTGGAGAGGAACAGGGTGAGTTCTGGGGGTCTGTTGGGGTGTGGGGAAAGGGCCTGGAATTAGAAATGTAGAGACTGGGGATAAGGTTGGAAAGAATAAACTAAGAAAGGAACTGCTGACATGGAGGAGACCTGCCTCCTGACCCTCCTGACCATGTTCCCTCATTCCTTTAGGATGGTTCTTTGGAGTATCAGCTTCATTATGCATCTCTCCAGGGACTTACAGCTGGCTTAAGGGAAGGAGCTGGAGAACTTCCTCAGAATGATCCCAGTGGGGACTATGCCTGTGTTAAGAAGAATTAGCCAAGCCTAATTGCAACTGCAGAGGTCATATCCAAGAAGTTTGTACCAATGGGACCCCAGAAATAGTGATGAAGCCCATCAGACATGCTAAGTGACAGTGGGGAGGCCCAAGCTTCAGTCTGGTGATGATCCTGCCATCTTCTTATCCTACCCCAAGATCTCAACTAAAGGAGAAGACTCTCAGTGAACCCAATAAAGTGTGTTTTGTTTCCATCACTTTAAACGTCTCAGGCCTCCCAGTGTATTGCAAGACCTAAATTCAAAATAGGCATTTCCAGGTCCAAGATGGTCTTCCTTCATCTTCTCCTCTCTAGGATAGGGGGTTCAATTTTCTGTTGGGAGAGAGGGTTGTGGTTTGGAAAGGAGTGAAGAAATCCAAGGACCCCAGATCTCTTCAGAAGGCTGAAGAACAGTTTTGTTTACCCACTGACGTACAAAATTTTAACGAGATTGAGGAATTTGAAGAATAGAAATATGATCCTATTGCTATAAACAAACAAATGAGTAAGTAAATAAATACATTTTAATACATTACAAAAAAATTCCCTTCAGGTAGAAACTCTGAGAGGAGGGAAGTTTTGAGCTGTACTCTTGAGGTTGGAGCTAGAAGGACCTTAGACATAATCTGGTACAACAACCTCATTTTATGGATTAGAAAATTGAGTCTTAGAGATGATGTGACTAGCCCAAGGACAGAGGGCTGGTTAGTGTGTTTCAGAGAATTCAAGACTCCCAAATCTATGGTACTCTTCCCATCATACCATCATACAAAAATGCGAACCTGAGTTCCTCATTATTAGGAATTGTTTCCCTTATCCTCCCCCAACCAACAAAACTCTAAATTCTGAGCTTGAGGGAAGGGAATTTATAGAGAGCATGGGAACAGACAGGTTTGGGGGAGAGGAGGGCCTCTAGAAGGATAAAAGGGAAAAAGACAAAAGTAGTTGATTGCGGGGTAGCTGGAGGTTTATTGGGATTCTCTTGGGAAGTTCCAGGTGTCACACTTCATTTTCAGGGCACTGTGAAAGAGGTAAAAGGGTTCTCTGGTGTCCTTTGGTGAAGGCGACCTAAGAGAAGAGAGATGTAGAGTGACAAAGGGCTCTAGCCCCTTATTTCTTTGCATCTCTGCTTCTCCTCACTTCTCTCTCAGCCATCATCTTCCTTCCACACCCATTTACATCATTACTCACTTGTCTCTTGTAATACAGAGTGGTCCCTATTACCACAAAGGCCAAGCTGAAAATGTAGAGGGCTGCTCGAAGGAAGAGTGGGAACACCTTTGGCCAAGGAGAGTCTGGATTTGGGGAAAGAATTAAGGAAAGGACTATGGAAAAGAATATTTTGATTTCTGAAAGAAGTTGGCATAGTGGAGATGTAGGGAAGAAGAAAGTTCTTGCCTACCAATTAGAGCATGGGGAGAGCTATTCAGCATAGTGCCTTCTCTCTGAGATTACTCCCACTTACACTCTATACATCTTGAATGTACGTAGTTGTCTCCACCATTAGAATGTGAGCTCCTTGAACACAGAGGATGTATTTTTACATCTCTTTATATTCTCAGTGCTTAGCACAATGCCTAGCACATAGTAGGAACTTAATAAATGATTGTTGACTAAGAAGGCCCATTTCCTGGAATCAAGAAAAGAAGTAAAAGAGAAGTGTGTGTATGTGTGTGTGTGTGTGTGTGTGTGTGTGTGTGTGTGTATGCTCACCTTCCTTCACCACCAGTCTGGTGCCTTCTCCAGTTCCAATCCCTGACCCTAGTATCTCCACCTTGCACAGGTAGACTCCAGCATCGGATAATCTGATGTCCCGTATCTGTAGCTCAACCACTCGGTCCCAGAGGAATTGGGCTTGATCGGAGGCGACTAGACGGCCCCTGAATTCCAGTGTCTTGTTATTCACCTCCCTGTCTGGGGCTACCATATTCAGGTACCAGGTGGCAAAGCCAATGGCAGGGCCCTCCTGACTGATGTTGAACAAGCAGGAGAGGGAGACAGAACCACCCTCTTGGGCCTGGATCCTGGGGGGCTGGAAGATTGAGAGAGAAGAGGAACCTGGGGGATAGACAAAGGATGATGATGGGGAGGAGGTTTTCCTGTTCTAAGGAGAGCAGAGGATGCAGAAAGGTTTTAACACCCCAGAAATGGGAGCCAGTGGGGAAAAGTCACGTGATTAAGCAACTGAGGATGCTAATGACTTGCCCCCAGATGAGCCCTAGCTTTCTTTTCCAAAGTTTCTTAATACTGCTTTTTTGAATAAGAAACTCAATTCTTTCTCCTCACCTCATTATTCTTTACTTTTCTTCACTGATTGACCTTTTGGGGTAGTTATTTTTTAGGGAAGTTCCACAATTCATCCAGCCTTGTTGTGAAGAAGCCTAATTAATTGACTCTGGTTAACATCTTCAGCAAAGCCCCAATACTTGATAGTAAACAAATCTCACTAATTTTTTCATTAATGAATAATACTAATTAATCTATATCAGGCCTGCACAACATATGGTCCACAGGCCAGTTTCGTTCTGCCATACAACAACCAACCATCATCAGTCTGTCTCTAGTCTAACCTAAGTACACCCTGAAGAAGCTTAGAAGTTGTGCAGTTCTGATTTATATACTTGAGGAACAGCACTAATTAATTCTAGTGATTAAGTTCTATAGCTAAAACAATTGATTAAATATTAGTGAACGTTACTAATTAAGGCTGTTCATTTCAAAACTCTTATTGAAGCACTACAGTTATTTAAAATTAACTTCATTAAGAAAGCTACCATTCTAACTAATCATCATAACCCATTTCTTTCTTTAGATGACAGATCCACATAATTTATTGGGTTTTTAATAAACCCTTCTCTTCCAGTCCCTTTCTCCTGTTTAGGGGAAATTGAGCTTCCTAGTGAGAAACAAGGCTTAAATAGGCCACGTTTTGGTGTCTCATCTTTGGAGAAGTATCATGAAATAATAGATGTCCAGGGTATCCAGTCAGGAAATGGAGAAATTCAGAAGAAGGTAAAGAGGGTGGGAGGAGGGGAAGGGAAACAGCAACAGCAAATAGCTAACAGTCCTGGCCTGAGAAACTTGGAGGAAAGAAGGGGAAGGGAAGGAACACCATGTCCCATCTCCATGGAGGGTAGCTCCTATTCCCATTCACCTAGTGCTGCCTGTTCCCCTTCTGGGCCCAGGTATCTGGCCCATTAACCCACAGCTCTTACCTATCTATGACTCCTTAGGGACCTTGACCTTCCTTTCCCTGATCCCTGTTTCCCTTGGGCAACTCAGTATCTTCCACCCTCTCACAAGCTCCCCTGCTCCCTTCAGGGAGCCATCCCCATCACCTGGGCATGCAGAGAGAAAGATGAAAAGCAGCTTCCATGCCATGCTGGAGGGTTTGAGAAGAGGAGGACTAGAGGGACGGAAGTGCATATGAAAAAGGATGAACAATTTCTCAGTGACCAACCACGTTCCTCACCCGATGGCAGGGTGGTTGAGCTTTCTGCTGCAGCATGGGGCTGGTGCTACATGCCAAGGACCACAAACACTTCAGGGTGTTAAATTTCAGAGACAGAATCAGGCAATGTAAGACTGAGTCTCATAAGAAGCAAGGGGTTAGGACACCCCAGTTTCCAAAAAGAAAGTTTGCAGTGATCAGATTGGGGTTTTGCAGTGATCAGATTGGGGTAGAAGGTGCAGAGAGGAACATTAGCAAAGTGCCAGCACATTTGTCCCTCAGACAGGGGCTAGAAGGCATTTCCAGCTCCAAAGGAAGTACTTCAGTCCTTCCCAGCTACATTCATAATTGGAGTTGTTTTTGTTTTTTTTGGGAGGCAATTGGGGTTGACTTGCCCAAGGTCACACAGCTAGTTTTTTTTGTGTTAAGTGTCTGAGGCCACATTTGAATTCAGGTCCTCCTGACTCCAGGGCTGGTCCTCTATTCACTGCAACACCTAGCCACCCCAATAATTGGAGTTGTTCAAAAGATAAATGGGCTGCCTCAGAAAGTAGTGGACTCCCACTGTATGATTTGGGGGTGGGGGATGGTTATGGGGAAAAGTAAAATCTGACCATGTCATTCCCCAACTCAATAAACTCTAGTGGCCCCCTATTGCCTTTAGGATAAAATATAAACTATGTTTAACTTTCAAAACCCCATACAACCTAGTCCCCAAATTTCTTTCCAGCTTCATTACTGTAATGGCATTACTCCCCCTCCTTCACTGGGCAGTCCAGTCACACTGGCCTTCTCATACATGACATTTCCTCTGTGGTCTCTGGACCTTGACACTGGCTATCTCCCTGCATCTGGAATGCATTATCTCCTCACTTCCATCTCACAGAATTAATTCCTTTCTCTTCAAGACAAAACTCAAGTACCATCTTGTACAGAAAGTCTCTCAGATTCCCCCACCTATTACTGCCCCCACCAAACCACCTTGTATCTAACTACTTTGTATTTATTCTCTGTAAACAGTCTGTATATATTTACCTAATGATTTGTTCCTCTCCCCTCCCCCACATTAGAAAGCATACTCCTTGAGAGAAGGCATTATTTCATATTTTGCATTTGAATCCCTGCACTAACACAATGCTGATACCTATAAATCAGCTAATGAATGTCCATGGGGCAGCTATGTGTCACAGTGGATAGAATGCCCAACTTGAAGTCAGAAAGACTCATCTTCCTGAGTTTAAATCTGGCCTCAGCTGTGTGACCCTGGGCAAACCCTGTTTGCCTTAGTTTCCTCATCTGTAAAATATTCTGGAGAAGGAAATGGCAAACTACTCCAGTATCTTTGCCAAGAAAACCCCAAATGATAGAGTGGTACATCAGTGGAATAGATTAGGTATACAATACAATGTAGTAAATCACCATAGTAAACTTTGGGGACAAAAAACTCACCATTTGACAAAAATTGCTAGGAAAACTAGAAAACAGTATGGCAGAAACTAAGTATAAACCAACACCTTACACTTTATATCAAGGTAAGGTCAAAATAGGTACATGATTTAGACATAAAGGGAGATATCATAAGCAAATTAGGGGAGCATAGAATAGTTTACCTGTCAGATCTATTGAGAAAAGAAGAATTTATGCCCAAACTAGATAGAGAAAATTATAAAATGTAAAATGATAATTTTTATTATATTAAATTTAAAAGGTTTTTCACAAACAAAACCAATGCAACCAAAATTAGAAGGAAAGCAGCAAACTGGGGGAAAATCTTTACAGCAAATATCTGTGATAAAAGGCCTCATTTCTCAAATATATGGAGGTCTGGGTCAAATTTATAATATAAGTCATTCCCCAGTTAATAAATGGTCAAAGGATATGAACAGGCACTTTTCAGACAAAGAAATCAAAGCTATCTATAGTTATATTTAAAAAAATGTTCTAAATCACTATTAATTAGAGAAATGCAGATTAAAATGACCCTGAGGTACCACTTCACACCTATCAGATTGGCTAATATGACAGAAAAGGAAAATAATTAATACTGGAGATTTGTGAAAATTGAGATACTGACACACTGTTGGTGGAGTTGTGAAACTGATCCAAGCATTTTGGAGAGCAATTTGGTACTATATCCAAAGGGCTATAAAACTGCATATACCACTAGTAGGTCTATATCTCAAAGAGATTTTTTTAAAAGGGAAAAGGACCTATTTGTACAAAAAATATTTATAGCAACTTTTTTTGTTGTAGGTAAGAATTGGAAATTTTGGGAATGCCTATCAATTGGGGAATAACTGAACAAGTTGTGGTATATGGTTGTAAAGGAATATTATTATGCTATAAGAAAATATAAGCACAATAATTTCAGAAAAAAAAACCTGGAAAGATTTACATGAACTAATGCAGAGTGAAGTGAGCAGAACCAGTAGAACATTGTACACAGTGACAGCAACATTATACAATGAAAAGCTGTAAATGACTCAGCAATGCAATGATCCAAGACAATTCCAAAGGGCTTATGATGCAAAATGCTTCCAGAATAAAACAGAAAGCATTTTAATACAGACAGAAGCATATGAGCGCTCTCTCTCTCTCTTCCTTCCTTTCTGTTTTCTTCCACAAAATGATTAATACAGAACTATGTTTTACATGATTGTACACATATAACCTATGTCAGATTGCTTAGTGTCAATGGGAAGGGGTAGGGGAGGGAGAGAGAGAGAATTTGGAATTCATTAAAAAAAACACAAATATTAAAAACCATTTCAATATATAATTGGGGGGAAATAAAATATTATTTTAAAAAGAACCCAAACAGGAGTCAGACAGAATGGAAAAACAACTGCACAACAACAAAAATGAATGTTAGATGATTGTCTGATTAAAGAGGAAACAAATGCATTCTTCAATAGGATGGGGGGAGGGGCAGAGACTGCAGGATTAAACATTTAGATATTTTGTTCTTCCCCCTACCTTCCTTTTGTCAGTATTCTCTCATCTCATTTCCAAAAACTCGACTTCTCTTTCCTCACCTTTAACCAGGATGTGGCTTCTCTGTCCTTCTGAGGTACAGCAGGGCAGGACTCTGCCTCACAGGAACCCCATATAAGGCTATGACTAACTCCTAAACTTCACCACAAGATACCCAGTCCTAGAAACAGCCTTCTATTCTCTTGTTTCCAGATCATCACCTTTCCTGAAATTCTTCAAAAAGTAGATTCTTGGGGTGGCCAGGTAGCACAGGGAGTAAGAGCACCGGCCCCAGTGTTGGGATGACCTGGGGATCGAATCAGGGCTCAGACACTTAGCACCCACCCAGAAACACCTGGCCATGTAACCTTGAGCTATTAACCCCAATTGCTTAAAAAAAAAAAAGTAGATTCTCCAGGCTTACTCAGAGGAAGGTGTCCAGGCTAGATAAGGTACTTTCAAGAACTATTACAGAGATAGCAAAGGAAAGGAAATGTTAAATGTCAGAGTTACACATCACATACATTTTATCTGTAGGAACACATCATCCAAGCATTAAGTACCTATCTTTTGCCTTTATATCCCAGCAGCATGGCCTGGCACATGTTAATAAAACCTAGAAATTCTGCCTGGAAAATAATAAGATCCAAACAATGTCTGACACATAGTTAAGTGCTTGAAAAATGGTTGTTGAATTGAATTAGATAGGATTGGATCACTGTTTGTTCATCCTGAAGCTGCTCTAGTCAGTATGGGGGATGGGAAGAGGCAGAATTCATTATCCCTGCCCTCAGGAAGCTTTGAATCTAGCAGTTGAAATTCATTCGTCTAAAACATAAAATAACAAAGGGGATATACCCTGTTTCTCTGCTTGCCTTGCTTATTTCCTTAACTTGTTTTCATCCTGGGCTCAGAGAGATAATTCATAGAGAGAAAAAAGACTGTTAGGAGGGGTGGCCAGGTAGCACAGCAAGTAAGAGCACTGGCTCCAGTGTCAGGATTGACCTGGAGATCGAATCCCGGGCTCAGACACTTAGCACCCACCCAGAAACACCTGGCCGTGTAACCTTGAGCAAATTACTTAACCCCGATTGCTAAAAAAAAAAACCAACTAGAAAAAAAATTTAAAAAAAAGAATCACCTTAAGGACCAAAGATAAAATGTGCTGCCCACCTCTTAACAGAAAGAGGATGGACAGAATGAGACATACATTTGCAGACATGGCCCATGTGTGGGTTTGTTTTGCTTAACTGTGCTCATTTGTCCCAAGGAAGGATCTTTTTTTTTTTTAATAGCTAGGGGAATTTGTTGGGGGAGTGAAGAAATGGGGGCAGTGATAATCACAAAAAAAAAAGTCAAGGAAAAGAGAGTCATTTGAGCATTTAAAAAAACACAGAAGAAAACAGAAGTGGGTTCAGAGGAAAATACAATCAAGAAATTTTAAAACCACCATGCTAAATTTATTATATGCTTCTTAAAAAGAATAATCTATTTGTAATGGAGATTTGCAATTCCAATACTTTTTTTTATTTTTTTGCACATGAAAATGTTCATGTTCATTGGTAGTGGTGGTAAAAACAGAATGATTTGCAAATATTTTTTCTTTTAATTTTAAGAGAAATTTCTGATGATTGGTGTCACAGGAAATTGGTTGCTCCCTCCCCAACTACATCCAGGGTTATGATCAGAAGTCACATGAAAGAAGAAACACTACTTGAACCTTTTCTGGTGCTGTTTTCACTTACTGTCTTTCTTTTCCTGCTCTTATGATTTAGACTTACTAGGCTTCCATGATGGACATGTGTAAGGGTTATGGGATTTAAAGATCTTCCATGCCCCATTGGACTTTCTGACGTAGAAGGAAGGGGCGGAGCAAGAGGAAGCGGAAGCCAAGCTGGAGTTCCTGCGGTGGCTGGCAGTGACGGCGATGGCGGCGGCAGCAGCAGAGGCAGCGGCAGCGGCAGCGCGAAGCCCTTTTTGAGTTAACCAGAATTTCTGCTAAGGACTCCTGCTGAGGACTGCCAGGGGCCGGAGCTGCTGGGAGCGCGCTTCCCGGACGCTGGGTGGTTGCTGTGCGTGGGGAGAGGAGGACCTTTGCCTGAGGTAGCCTGTTCTGTTTTAAAGGCTTGAAAATGTGGGTGCTTTCTACTTTATCTACCTGTGCCAATATCATAACTACTCTGATGGCTTTCACTTTCTGGTTTTGGGACTCAGTTTTTTGGTATCTTAATAAATTTTCTAGTTTATTTCCCCATATGGCAAGCATGATGTATTTTATGATGGATAATTATATCAGCATATTTGTAATCTCCATAGGCATTGTGAATATGGCATTGCTGATACAACATGAGAGTGGCCTGGTGATAACTGGGGCACATAAAAACGTTTAGACACCTTTACCAGTGTCAGCCAGAGACCAAAGCAGCACGAAAGTGAGATGACCAAGTCAGCCTATAGAGTTTCTCAATCCATCTGTCAACAAATCAACAAGCATCCATTAAGCAGTTATTTACTAAGTGTTGGGAATACAAAGAAAAACAAAAAGAAAAGAAAAAGAAACTGTCCCTGCTCCTAAGGGTCTCACAGTCTAATGGCGGAGATGACATGCACATTATGTATGTAAAAATATGCAACTACCGTATGTACGAATAAGATATAGACAGACAGATACATCTATGTCTATATCTCTATGTGGGATAGTTAGGTGGCACAGTGGATGGAGTGCTGGGCTTGAAGTCAGGAAGACTCATCTTTCTGAGTTCAAATGTGGCATCAGACACTTCCTAGCTGTGTGACCCTGGGCAAGTCACTTAACCCTGTCTGCCTCAGTTTCCTCATCTGTAAAATGATCTAGAGAAGGAAATGGCAAATTACTCCAGTATCTTTGCCAAGAAAACTCCAAATAGGGGTCATGAGGAATCAGACATGACTAAAAAGACTGTACAATAACAACAACAACATACACACACACACAATTGTAGACAATCTCGGAGGCACAAGGAAAGCCTTCCTGTAGAAGTTGAGACTTTAGCTGAGACTTGAAGGAAGCCAAGGAAATCAGAAACAGAGCTGAGAAGGGAGAGAAGTCCAGGCATCAGACAACCAATAAAAATGCCTGAAGTCAGGAGATGGAGTGTCCTGTGAAAGGGAAAGAGAAAAGACCAGTGTTACTAGGTGACAGAATATATTGGAAAGGGCAAGGTACAAGGTGTCTAGAAAGGTAAAAAGAGCTAGGTTTTGAAGGTGAAATGGACACCGAGACTGAACGGAGACCGAGACTAGATAAAGGCAATTCAGGGAGCATTTATTGGCCGGTGGCAGACTCAGGAGCTAGGCTCCGTGAGCTGCCCCGAGCCATGGTCAAGGCAAGGTATATAAAGGCAAAAACCACAAGCTTATCTAAGTGTACAGGGTACAGAAAAGCTGCAGCTGGGGTCAGATACAAAGAGTGTCACACTTTTCTGGAGCAACAGCAGGGTTGGTCAAGTTCAAGATGGTCTTTGGGGCCCCTGGCTAGGCACGTACAAGGTACAAGGTGTCTAGAAAGGTAAAAAGGGCTAGGTTATGAAGGTATTTCAAAGCCAAAGGATTTTTATTTGATTCTGGAGGTACTAGGGAGACACTGGAATTTATGGAATGAGGAGGGAGTGTGACATGGTGTAATGGGAATGCAAATTTGGAAGATCTTCCCTGCCCCTAGGCTAAAGTGCACCTGAAGCCTGGGGTGGGAGGCTTGTTTTTCAGTAGATACTTTTTGATTGGCCAGTGGGTCAATAAGGTTGTTACATTCTCTGAGCCAAGAGAAGGCTATATAAGTCCTGATGTGTAGCTTTGTTTTGGGGGCTCACTTTGAGAAGTGTTCTGTGATTTGATCTGTATTCTGGGAAGCCGTTGTCCAGGGCCCCCCCGGCTTTGAAAAACCCAGATGTTGACTGGGTATGGATGTAATGGTTGGACAGTTTGGAAATCTGTCTACTTGATCTGTTTCTGTCTTGATAATTCTGCCTGTATATTCTGAAGTTCGGGGTGCTGACCTTTTCCCCTGAACAAGGTAAATGATATATGTCTGACTGATTAAAGTAAGCTTGTTAACCCATTTTGAGTTGCTTTCCTTTAACAAAGCAGATCCAAGAACCTGTGGTGGCGGCAAACCCTGAGGACGCCGGGGTGCTTGCTGCTGCACATGGTCAGACCTGAACTTTAGGAAGATCATTTGACAGATGGGTAGACAATGAAGTTGAAGCAGAGACCAGTCAGAAGGCTACTGTAATAAATAGTCTAGGCATGAGGTGATGAGGACCTGATCGGGGGTGGTCAGAGAAGAGAAGGGGGAACATAGACAGATAAAACTAAGGTACAATCAACAGGCCTTGGCAACAGATTCGATATGGGGGTAGGCGAGAGGATGAGAGGGATCAAGGAGTGGAGGATGGCACCTAGGTTGTGAGCCTGGGGGCCTGCGAGGATGATGGTACCCTCAACAGTAACATGGAAGTTAGGAAAAGAGGAGAATATGGGGCAGGGGAAGATAACAAGTTTACTTTTGGATATGTTGAGTTCAAGATGTCCAATGCTCAGTTGGAGATGTGAGCCTAGAAGTCACAAAGTGAAACGGTATAAAGGGAGAAGAGAAGACGGCCCAGGACAGAGAGTTAGGGGATACCCATGGCTAATAGGCATGACATAAGTGAAGATCTAACAAAGGAAAACTGAGGAGGAAAACCAAGAGAGAAATGATATCAAAAAAATCTAGTAAGAGAATATAAGGGAGAAGAGGGTGATCGATGGTGTCAAAGGCTGCAGAGAGGTCAAGAAGGATGAGGATTGAAGAGAGACCATTGGATTTAATTAAGAGAACTTTTTAAATTTTATTTTATTTTTATTATATTTTAAATAAATATTTATTTTTATTTTATTTAATTAAGGCAATTAAGAGAATGTAAGTACCTTTGGAGGGATCAATTTCAGTTGAATGATGGGGCCAGAAGCTATACTACAGAGCAGTGGTGTCAAACACAAATAAAATCATAACAAGGATGCATGCAGATACATACTGACTTGGAAAACCATGTTTTAACATTCTCTATATTTTATTGTATTTTTATTTGTTAAATATTTCCCAACTACATTTTTATTCCATTAGGGCAGTACCACAGAGTATTGGGTTGTATACAGAATGTTTAATATCTCTGCCATGCAAAGTAAAGAAGAGAAAGAGAGAAAAGGAAGCAGAACCATGTATTTTTAAGAGAACTTTCTCAAGTTTGGCCAAAGAGTGGAAGCATAAATGGTATGATAGCAAACAGGTTGGAAAGATCAAGTGAGGGTATTTTGAGGATGGGGGGGAAGAGAAGAGAAAGGAAGAGAACAAGCCTACTATATGCCAGGTGCCGTGCTAAGTGCTTTACAAATATCTCATTTGTGCATAGGAAAGACATGGGTGTTTTTCTAGGCAGTAGGGAAGCAGCCAGTAGATGGAGAGAGAGATCAAAGGTAAGTAAAAGAAAAGAGATGATAGAGGGGAAAATCTTGTGAAGAAGATGGGATAAAATGGGCCACTTTTGCATGTGAAGGGGCTTCCTTTTGCAAAGAGAAGGGTCACCTCTTCATGGAGAGAGGGGTGAAGGGGGAGATAATTGCAGAAGGCATCTGAATTGTATGAGAAAAAGAAGAGAAAAGAAGCTTTTGACAAATGGTCTCATTTTTTTCAGTGAAATATAAGGCAAATTCTCAGCTGAGGATATGGGGGAAATGGGAGTCATAGGAGTTTTGAGGAGGAATACAAAGGTTTGGAATAACTGCTATGGTGAATAGGATAGTAAATCAATTAATGAGGTATAAAAGGAATCAGTTGAGATTATGCAATATAAATGTGTAGTGGACCAATTAGTATGTTTTTAAAAATTTTTCCCCAGCTTCACTCAGCAGCATATAAATTGGAGCAAAGAGGGGCAGCTAGGTGGCACAGTGAATAGAGCACCGGCCCTGGAGTCAGGAGGACCTGAGTTCAAATCCAACCTCAAGACACTTAACACTTACTAGCTATATGACCTTGGCCAAGTTACTTAAGCCAAATTGCCCTGCCTTCCCCCCTCCAAAACAACAACAACAACAAAATAAATTGGAGCAAAGGCAGCAGATGGCAGCATACAAGGTAGAAGTTTGGCAGGGTGAGATCAGTGATAGGATAAGGGACTTAAGAGAATAAGAGAGTGTAGAGTTGAACTGGCTTGTCAAGGGGACAAGATGGGGAACAGAACAAAATGAAGCTGTGATGGTCTAGAAGCAAATTAAGGAGGTCAAGGAATTGGAAGAGCAGGGTTTGGAGTTGGAAGACAGAGAGGAGAGGTAGAATAACAACAGATTATTCTCATATAAAGGAATTTCAGAGTTCATAAACATGGATGTGGAACACTTATAGATCATGGCAAGATCAAGGGTATGACCATTTTTGTGGATAAGCTCCCATGGGAAATGAGTATGTTTGAGAGGTTAGACTGTGTGAGGGAATAACAATAAGGATATTATATTGTATTATTGTTATAATCCCTAGTCTTAAGGCAGGATTTAGGGAGGAAAGAAAGACTTCCAACCAGGCACTGAACTTGCTGAAGAAGGAAAGAGTGTCCTGAAGGTCAGTAGGTAACAGCTACCAGAATCTTCATTGGGTGATAAATATGGATTGAATGAACCTCAAAGGAGGAGAGGTTACCGAGTAGTGATGGTAGAAGGAGAGCACTGAAGTGCCTGGTAGGACTAAGGAGCATTCCAATTCTCCCACCATGACTAATGAGGGGTGCTAAAAGTACAACTAGGGATAGAAAGGGAGGCTAGGGAAGTTGTGTCATCATGAGAGAACCAGGTTTCAGTTAGTGCAAGATGATGGAGAAAAAAGAAAGAGGTTTAAGATGAAAGCTGGTTTATTACACATGAAGTAAGCATGCCAGGAAGCACAGTGGACAGCTTGGGTAGCTTTAGAATGGCACATTTAAGGAAGTTGGGTGGAGGAAGATGGTAAAAAAAAAAAGAAGCAGATAGCACAGGATAAAGAATGGGGCTTAGAGGGTGGAGTCAAGATGGTGGAGTAGAAACTGGACTTCCTCACAGCTCCAGCTCCCACCTCCTCCAATTCATGTAAAAAATGACTGGAGACAAACTTTGGAGATACAGAACCCACAAAATGACACAGAGAAGCTAACCTCCTGCTGAGGACAGCCTGGCAGGCCCATAGCAAGCAGCCAGTGCAGCACTCTCGGAGCCGAAAACAGCCCCTCTCCAGCCGGAGGTCTTATCCCCAGGGCGGCCTGACTAGCCTCTGGCTGGAGGGACTTCAGATCACCAGCGGCTATGGTGGTTTCCAGAATTATCAACCCATAGATGCCAGGGACAAAGTGAGAGGTCAGTGCAGTATGGACTTTGGGACCTGGGAATTCAGAGTGCTATCCAACCTTTGCCCCCAGGGTGAGAAACAGCTGAGGTGTACCCCCACCAAGTGGCAGCTTCAGCTCCTGTCCTGCAGAGTGTAGGGGAACCAAGCAACCAGTCTGAGGGGTAATCACTCTTGCTTTAACCTACTAGGATCTGGATTGCTGTTTAGGGTGAATGTCCTGCAGTCATGACCAGCTTGCCAGAGTGTGTGGAGGCTTCAGAGAGTGCACCCAACTAATACCTTTGGCAGCTGTGAAAACCCCAGCAATTGGAACAAAGTTCCCCTCTTTGGTAGCAGAGTTCTACTGTGACAAAAAGTCCAAAAGTTAAGTAATTGAGTGGCAACATGAGCAGGCAAAGGAAGCAAAGCACACAGAGCAACCCAATTTTACACTCCTATTTTGGGGACAAAAAGGATCAAAAGCATGGAACAGGAGGAAGACAGCAAAGTCAGAATTCCTGTACCAAAAGCTTCCAAGAAAAATATGAGCTGGTTACAGGCCATAGAGGACCTTAAGAAGGATTTTGAAAATCAAATAAGAGAAGTGGAAGAAAAATTGGGAAGAGAAATGAGAACCATGCAAGAAAATGATGAAATGGGAGTCAACAACCTGACTGAAGAAAATAATACCTTAAAAAATAAACTAACTCAGATGGCAAAAGAGGCTCAAGAAGCCAATGAGGAGAAGAATGCCTTAAAAAGCCAAATTTGCCAGATGGAAAAAGAATATCAAAGGCTCACTGAAGAGAATCATTCCTTCAGAATTAGATTGAAGCAAATGGAAGCTAGTGACTTTATGAGAAATCAAGATGCTGTTAAACAGATCCAAACAAATGAAAAAATAGAAGGCAATGTGAAATATTTCATTGGAAAAACCATTGAGCTGGAAAATAGATCCAGGAGAGATAATTTAAAAATTATTGGACTACCTGAAAGCCATTTAAAAAAAAAGAACCTAGAAATCATCCTTCAAGAAATTCTCAAGGAAATTTTCCCTGATATTTTAGAACCAGAGGGCAAAATAGAGGTTGAAAGAATCCACCCATCACTTCCTGAAAAAGATCCCAAAAAGAAAACTCCTGGGAATATTATAGCCAGTTTCTGGAGTTCCCAGATCAAGGAGAAAATATTACAAGCAGCCAAGAAGAAAGAATTTCCATATTGTGGAAGTACAATTAGGATAACTCAGGACCTGGCAGCTTCTACATTGAGGGATTGAAGGGCTTGGAATATGATATTCGGGAGGTCAAAGGAGCTGGGATTAAAATCAAGAATCAATCACCTACTCTTCAAAACTGAGTATCATGATTCAGGGGAAAATATGGTCACTCAGTGGAATAGAAGATTTTCAAGCATTCTTGAGTAAAAAAACCAGAGTTGAATAGAAAATTTGACATTCAGATTCAAAAAGCAAGAGAAGTTTGAGACAGTAAACAGGGAAAAGAAATCATAAGGAACTTATCAAAGCTGAACTACTTATATTCCTACATGAAAAAATGATAATTGTAACTTATGAAACTTTTCTCAGTATGAGAATAGCTGAAGGGAATGAAATGTGTATATGTGTGTATGTATATATATATATATGTGTGCATATGTATACATACATATATATGTCTATATAGGAAGGTATATGGGCATATGAATAAATATGTGAGTGTGTGTATATATGTCTATAGGTATACATAGACATAGGGCACAGGACCAATTGAATAGGAAGGGATGATACTTAAAAGGTGAGAATAAGAGATGAGAGAGAGGAATATAATGAGAGGAGATGGGGAGAGACAGAATGGGGTAAATTATCTCATATAGAAGAGGCAAAGGAAAATTGTTACAATGGAGGGGAAGAACAGGAAGGCAAAAGGGAATGAGTCAACCTTATTCTCATTGAATTTGGCTTAGGGATGGAAAGACATACACACTAAATAGGGTATCTCACCCTACAGGAGAGTAGAGGGGAAGGGGAAGAGAGGGGGGATAATGGAAGGGAGGGCAGGCTGGCGGGGAGAGAAGTTGGAAGCACCACTTTTGAAAAGGGAAAGGATCAAAGTAGAGAATAGAACAAGTGGGGGGGATAGGATAGAAGGAAATATAGTCAATCTTCCACAATATATCCACTATGAAAATGTTTTGCATAGCTACACATGTACAACCTATATTGAATTGCTTATCTTTCCAGTGAAGGTGAGTGACTAGGGAGGAAGGGAAAGAATCTGGAATCCAAAGTTTTAAAATCAAATGTTTAAATATATATATATATATATATATATATATATATATATACATATTATTATTAATATTTTACATGTAACTGGGAAATGAGGCATACAGGCACTGGGGCATAGAGATCCACCATGCCCTACTGGAAAGTCAAAGGGGGAATGGAGGAAGATATGGGAGAGAACAGATTGGGGGAGGGGATATTCAGTGGGAACACTGTTTTGGCAGTTGGACTCCTAATTGCCAGGGCTGATTCTCTCTTGAAAATTTGTAACTCAAAATCTTGTGGAAGCAAATGATATAAACTAAAAAATAAAAAAAGAATGGGGCTTTAGCAATGGTAAGAAAATCACTGATATGAAGTGGGGATGAGAGGGTGGAAATGTAGCATCCTATAGAAAGCTCTCATCCTTTTCCCTTAATTTATGATACGCTCCAGTAGGACACTGTTGTGTGACTCTAAATGCATTGTTAGGATACAATTACTTAGATCAGCTTTTGCATATGTAAAGATTACAGCAAAACCACAGATAATAGTATTTAAGTATTCAGTCATGCAAAATTTTTTTCTTATTTTTATATTTTTTGGAGGGCAATTGGCATTAAGCGACTTGCCCAAGGTCACACAGCTAGTTTTTGTGTTAAGTGTCTGAGGCCACATTTGAATCAGGTCCTCCTGACTCCAGGGCCAGTGTTCTATTCACTGTGCCACCTAGCTGCCTCACAAAAATTTTTTTCAAAGACAGTGGTCTGACTTGAATAGAACACACACCAGAAATCTGAATATTAGTTTCAGTCTCAAAACAGAAGGGAAAAAAGTCTAAAAGTCTAAAAGCAAAGAGTAACACAAATATATCCTGGATAAGCCCCCATGGTGTACCGCCACCCCTCCCCAATTTAAAAAAATAAGTTGGGCCCTGTAATGGGAATGCAAATTTGGAAGATCTTCCCTGCCCCTAAGCTAAAGTGTACCTGAAGCCTGGGGTGGGAGGCTTGTTTTTCAGTAGATACTTCTTGATTGGCCAGTGAGTCAATAAGGTTGTTACATTCTCTGAGCCAGGAGAAGGGTATATAAACCCTGATTTGAGGCTTTGTTTTGGGGGCTCACTTTGAGAAGTGTTCTGTGATTTGATCTGAATTCTGGGAAGCCGTTGTCCAGAGCCCCCCCAGATTTGAAAAACCCAGATGTGGAAACCCAGATGTTGACTGGGTATGGATGTAATGGTTGGACAGTTTGGAAATCTGTCTACTTGATCTGTTTCTGTCTTGATAATTCTGTCTGTGTACTTTGAAGTTGGGGGTGCTGACCTTTCCCCTGAACAAGGTAAACGATATATGTCTGACTGATTAAAGTAAGCTTGTTAACCCATTTTGAGTTGCTTTCCTTTATCAAAGCAGATCCAAGAACCTGTATGGGCAGCCACCCTGAGGACGCTTGGGGTGCTTGCTGCTACAGGCCCCTAGGAGGTAACTACTTCCAGATGCAAGGCATTCTGTGGGTCTGCACTTCTAAAATGATAGATAGCTCAACATCCCCAACTACTGCACTTACCTTTAATAGTTAATCAGTCAACACAATTAGCTCATACAAAGGCATTTACTGGAATGGCATAGTATAAACAATAATATTAAATATTTCCCCCATAAACCTGTCATGTTCTCCCATAACTCCAAATAGCATCGATGAGAAGATAGGTGACATACGTGATGTATTCTATTTAAAAAAGAGTAAATGTAGTGATGCCAAGCTCAGGGCACATCTACTTGCTGGGACCAAAGGAACTCCTACCTCTAGTACTACAGGGTCTTTATATCCTCTCTCTTGTGGTATCTTCATACTGATTCTGTCTGGGTTCAGCATTCCTAGTAGACAGATTTAGCTGGGCTCCCTAGACCCGTCACTTTTGGCAGCTGGACTCCTAATTGCCAGGGCTGAATCTCTCTCGAAACAATAGTTGGCTACCTTCTCTACTGCCAGAAGTGATATTCCTCAAGCCTATCTCCTGCCATAACGCTTTTTTTATACTCCCTAAGGAACATGTATTTTTTTTTAAGTGCCACCAGGGTTGTGGCTCATCCTTAGCTAATAATCAATGTCTAGCTGTCTTCTGACTCCATCAAGGAGAACTTCTTTATACTTAATAAAGGGGTAACAAAGTGAAAACTATCCTTGTACTTCATTTAAAATATTAACAGCTAATCTCTGTTACCTATCCCTTAATTACTGGGAGAGAAATCAATCAATCAAGTAGTGTCCTAATCAACTACTCTCCCTACATATAAATACATTTTAAGAACTTTTTATGAAAGAACACAAACCAAAACAAGTAGAATAATAGCAAAAATACATACAAGATATGACCATATCAGAGTAAATACAAATGTATGGATACAAATACTGAAAAGCTGATATTTTATTAGTTGGATTTTATTGATTTAAATGTAAACTGTTACAAAGTAAGATTAATAATTTGTGCTTGGCGCTTGATGTTCATAACAAATGATTGTTTTTTTAAAGTCTTAAAGAAAAAAAGAAAATCAAGCAAAATTTGGTTTTTATTATGTAACTTCTGTTTGGCTATTCTGTCCTTTTCTGTCCCCTGTCTTCCCCCCACTTCCACCCCAGTTCTCATTCTGAAGGCCCCAACTGGGTGGCTATTTGGAGTTGAATTGCCCATGGCATTTTAATATAAAGGGTGTTGCTTAAAGTAGCTCTTTTATTGTGCTTGTTAGAGACCTTTAAAAATGAAGAAAACATTCTAAATGAACACATGACCTTAATATCAAAGATGATACTATAAAAAATTAAAAGAGAAACAGATCATATATCTCTCACAGCTACAGGTAGAAGATGTATTCTTAACTAAGCAAAAGATAGAGACAATTACAAAAGATCAAATAGATAACTTTCATTACTTGAAACTGAAAAACTTCTGCATGGACAACATTCCATGTATCTAAAATAAAAATAGAAGCAGTTGAGTGGGAAATAAAAACTCTTTGTATTAAATTTCTCTGGCACACACACACACACACATATGAATAATAGCCATTCTCTAATGGTCAAAGAATATGAACAAATAATTGCAAAGTATTCACAGTCACATGAAAAAAATACTCCAAATCATTATCAATAAGTGAAATGCAAAGCAAAATAAGTCTGAGGTTTCATCTCACATCCTACAAATTGGTAAAATTGACCAAAAAATAACAACTGTCAATGTTAGAAGGTTTATGGGAAGACAGACACACTAATACATTATTGGTGAAGCTGTGAAATGGTACAACCGTTTAGGAAAACAATTTGGAATTATGAAAATAAAGTGACTAAAATATCTATGCCCTTTGAACTAGAGACTTTATTACTGGACTTATACACTGAGAAGGAAATATGTCCTCATATACTCCAAAATATTTATAGTAGCACACTAAGAATTAGAATTAGAAACAAAGTAGATATCTATCAATTGGGGAATGGTTAAACAAATTGTGCTATATGAATATAATGGAATACTACTGTGCTGTAAAAATGATGGATGTGATGAATATCAAGATATTTGGAGACACCATGTTTCCCAGAGTTAAGCCCCAGCAAGTAGGCTGTGCCCTGAGCTTGGCATCACAATAATCCTTTGTGCTCTAGATGATCTCACTCTCTAGCAAAGTTTATTGCTTTGACCAGTACCAGGTATTCACTGAGAGATTTATGTTTAGGTGGATCTCCCCCTATTTCCCAGGGACCCAAGAGCCATCCATCACATCTTTAACATGCTCATAATGCCTGTTTCTTGTAACAGGTAAATGAACCAAACCAGGGACTGCACTTCTGTTCCTGCCAGGCAAACTCAGGTTCTGTTTGTGTCTGTGAGACAGTCAACTCGGAGGCTGTTCCCATAGAACACAGGAACACCTGCATTGTTCATGCATTAGTCTGCCATGGGAATGGCTAAGAATGATTATGTCACAGTCTGGCCCCTTATGTATATAAAGCACTGCCTTTGTCCCAGCATGTCAAATCCTTCTCAGGAGGACTTATGCTTCCAAGCTTTTCCTCACTTTAAAATTAAACTTCTGTTTGTGTCCTGACTCTCCTGTCTCTGGCTTGCTCTGTTCCGCCATGGTCATCCACAGGTTAGAGGTCAGTTCAGGTCCAGTTGACAAGAGTGAAGTAGAACCAAGAAAACAATATATGCAGTAACTACAATAATATAAACAGGAAGAGCAACATTACACCCAAAAAATCAAAAGTAAATGTAACAAAATTATTAAGATCAAGTGGGATTTGAATGAAGAGATGTCAGAAGATACCCTCAACCTACTCCTTTGTGTAGGTAGGAAGTCCACAGATATTACACATGTTTTCAGACTTTTTCAATATATCTATCAGTTGTGCTGACATTTTTTCCCTTCTGGTTAAAATAAAATATTATTGTTCATATGGAATGGCTATTGGGGAAGGGGAGGGATATGTGGGATACTATACCACTGAAAAAATTAGAAAACATGGATAAAATTTATTTTAAAAAATAAAACAAAACAAAGGAAATCCTCCTGTAGGAAATGCACCAAATAATATGTCAAAGATGGAGCAAACCCTGAGCTTGCAGCATCTTATTTCAGAGTAGAAGGTGCTTCTATCTGTTATATTGAGAAGGGCCTAGTAGCAATGCATGGTAATACCAAAGACAACAGGGAGACCCAATGGAAACCAACAAGAAAAGACTAAGTAGGGTTGGGGTGGGGTATGTCCAGGGGTATGTGTGCTGCCCATTCGAGAAGCCAAGACAGCTCCTAACCTTGATTCAGTGACCTGCCTGCTGGAACATCTGGCACTCCTACCTGGTTTGCTGACCAAGAATAGATACAGGTGAGGCGATTCCTTGCCTTTTACTTTGAGATTTTGGTGGGTTTGAGGAGTGCTCCCAACACCTGGGGGGGAGAGGGGGAGCAGGGTGGAACCTGACTGTAGCCGATGAAGTCTGGGAGGCAGGAAGTAGAGATTTCAGACCTTTTAAGGTGAGACTTAATGCTTATATCTCTTGCTTTTAACCCTATTTGGTAAATGTAGTCAAGTCTACAATGTGATTCAGTAATATGTCTGTTTAATATGACTATGTAGTCCTTTAGGGTCGTGTAAAGTTGGAAATGAGATTAGAATCCCAAATATAGAGGGGGAAAATGAGTCAAATTATAAGTTATGCATTATTGTTAGAGGTTTTTACATTTTACATGTTAGGTAGAAAACCTGGCTAAGACAGCAAAAAGAAGGCTGGGAGCCAGGGAAACATGTCTGCAGCACACATGTAGACTGAAAGACATTGGGTCTGGTAGCTCAGGGCTTGGACAATCATCTGCAGGTTTATGCAGATACAGCACCCTAGTAGGTCTTAAAACCCCACCACGTAAGAGAAACATGTTCTTTACTTGTCCTTTATTTAGTCACCTTTCTATCTCTGGTGCCAATATAAAGCTGCAGCTTCTATGGAGAAGAGCACCCCTTGATCATGGTATGTTACATACCAAGGATATATGTTATATCCTATAAAAATAACAAACATTATTCCACTTGTATAATAGCTATTTACACCATGGGATAGGGTTATCTTTGTAGGGTAATCCTACATATGACTTAGGTGAGCCCTGATGATGAATACTTCTTGTATAATAAATACCCACATTTTGCAATGGATAGGGAAGGGGTTAGAGCAAACCAGGATATTACATCCAGTTAGGCCTTCTTCTCTTCCCCTTTTAATCCTAAGCTTCTGATTTATTATCAATAGCAGTCTAGGGCAAGGGTCAGCAAACTTTTTTCTGTAAAGAACCAGACGGTAAATATTTCAGGCTTTGTGGACCAAGGTACAAAATCAAGGATAGTACATATTTCATCTTTGAAAATCTCTTTTCATATAGAGAGGTATTGACAAATACTGGTATCAGTCCTCAAGTATATGACTTTAATTGAGCCAAAAGGCTCAATAGTCTTAAACAAGTCTATTTTCTCTAGATATAGTTCTTCAGCAGCTGCAATTAAACACAATTTAATTATCTTACCATAGGTAAATAGCTTGCCTTTCTTGGCAACAAATGAGCCAGTCGAAAACTCATTTTGGTTGCAGCCTCATTTTCATTTTTCATTCTGGTCAAGAATTTTCTGTTGTGATGAGATATTCCACTTTAAATTTTCTAATTTTTCTGACTATTGCTTTCCTCTGAGTTGAGAATATTGTGATGAATACCTAGTTTGGTAATATCAATATATATTGTATTTTTTAATGAAAGTTACAGTGTCATTTGCATATTAAACCCAATGCTTTGCCATCTAATTTGATAATAAAATAATTCATACTTCATTGTGCCTTAAAATTATGACACTAAAAGTCTACTTTTATCTTCTTTTCTTCTTTTGACATGATGGCTATACACTGATAATAACACATAAGAATAAAACTTCTTGGTATGGTGATATATGTGGCATTCAAAACACTGTCTATTTATAACTGTGCCACTGCAATTTGTAGTGCCCAGAGCAGCTACATGATGACAGAGTAACAAGAGCGCCATCTAAGTTCTTTGTCACCATGATTTTTCAACCATTCAAAAATGTAAAAACCATTCTTAGCTAAAAGTTCACATAAAAATAGGTGGTGGACCTGATTTGACCCACCCAGTCATAGTTTGTTGACCCATGGTCTAAGGGATATTTATGATTCTAATTAAGTTCTTAATCTCTCCCTGTTTATCACCCTGAGATGGCTTAGAAAACTATCTCAGGTAATTCCACCAGGTGGTGATCTGAGCAAAACCCTTCTTCCATGTTTCCCACTATGGGGAAATGGGGAAGAGAATAGAAGCTTCTACTGACCTTATTCCAGACTCCCCTTAGTTCCCAGCCTCTATCCTACATATAACAACATATAAGACTGAAGGTTAGCATGTTCATTTCTTTTATTGAGCAATGGAATCACTGACAGCAAGAAGAAGCAGACAGAAAGTGAAAGAGGAAGGAGGAAAAAAAGGTCAAGTCAGTCCAGTTTATTGCAAATTTGACATCCAGTATTGAGTTTCTAGCTACAAGATCAGGAAATGGCTTTTTCCTGCTTTGATGCTGCTGGAAAGGGGGCAGTTAATACAGTCACTTCCTCTGCTGCTTAGAGTCACAGGGGAGGGAGGATGTCTCTAAGGAACAACATCACCAAACCAAGTCCATTCAACACTGACCACTGCACCAGTCACACCACCCTTTGCCATGGCAATCAACTTTTCTTCATAGTCTCTTTGAATGAAAGAATGGGGCAAACCTGAGAACTAGCTTCTCCCCAAGATGGCAGATACATCCCCATTCCCAAGATGGTGGATAAAACCAAACACATTGAACTCTGATCATAGTTTTAGAACTAGAAGGGACCCTTAGAATAATCCCTTCATTTTATAGTTGAGGAAACTGAGGCTCAGAAAGGTTAGATGATTTGACCAAGGTTATACAGGTATCATGACAATGTTAGGATATGAACTCAAGTTTTGTGATGCCAAAATTCAGAATTACATGATGCCGTCTGGAGGGTCAGGAAAGAGAGGGTCAGTGAGAGAGTTACTCCCTTTTTAAAGATTTATGGAGCCAATGGTTCTTTCTGCTGTATAGCCAAAAATGGGGTTGCTTTGTCATCCCCAAAGTACCCAATAGCTGAGTCATATATTCATGCTAATCATCTTCAAAGTGCCCAGGTGGGGAAGCTCTGCATATGTCCCATCCAACCCTTACTTATAAAAAAAAATTCTTTATTCTAAATTTTCAAAAGCCTGCCCACAAATTGGCTTAGTTGGTGCAAATGAGAGGCATCACATATCCAGAGAGGCTAGAATAAATAGAAAGGTGAAAATGGTAGTAGGGATGGAGATGGAATGATAGATTCTATCCCACCTGTTCTTTTACATTTACACATGTTGGCAGCAATTTGGGTTAGCAAACTATGGCCTATTTTTTGTTTTGTTTTGTTTTTGGAGGGGGGAAGGCAAGGCAATTGGGGTTAAGTGACTTGCCCAAGGTCATATAGCTAGTTTAGGGTCAAGTGTCTAAAGTTGGATTTGAACTCAGGTCCTCCTGACTCCAGGGCTGGTGCTGTATTCACTGATCCACCTAGCTGCCCCACCATTGCCTATTTTTGTACTGTGCTGCCAGCTAAGAATGGTTTTTACATTTTTAAATACGATAAAACTTTATTTTAAAATGTAAGTCATGCTTAGCGCAATGGCCATGCAAAAGAGGCAGCTTATAGTTTGCCAACCTCTGTTCTAGGGCATTAATCTCTTTCCTCCTGGAATATTTAGTTATAGAATAATAGAATGGAAAGGTATTTATTAAGTACTTACTATGTTCCCAGCACTATGTATGTTAAGTGCTGAGGATACAAATTGATAAATGAGACAGTCCTTGCTGTGGAAGAGCCCACATTCTAATTAGGAGAGACAACAAACACATCTAGGAGAGTCCTGCTGCAAAACTGACCGAAAAGGACAGGTGGTCCTTAGGGTATGGCTATGGAGTGGATGGTAAAATTCAAGTATCCTTACAATGCAATGGTAGGGCAGATAGAAATGGGTGTGTGAGGTCTACCCCACACAAAAGAGGGTTGGAGGGGACCTGAGAAGAGAAGATCTTAGTAGGATCTGAGCAGGGGGTAGCCTGGAATGTTAAAGGAAAGGGTTCCATGCTGGTCACCAACCTCTGCACTCTCAAGGTCGATGGTAACTAAGGAGTCTCAAACCCTTGGGTGAGTTGGGGGGGGGGTGTCTACCTCAAGCATGTGAAAACTTCCCCCAGCAGAATGGATGAATGAGAACAATTGTTCCAGTGGCAGTGAAGGCAGCTGAAGTAGGCACTGTAGAATGACCACCAAGGTTATCCACTATGTCCTGAGTCATCATCAGTCATCTTAATTTTGTCTTGCCATTGAACTTTGATGACTCTGGAAGAGAGAATGAGGCAGAGAATTGGTGTAACTCTGACTCACTTAAATCCAACTTATGTGTGAATCAAAAGACATCACATTTTACCATTTTTACCTACCTCAAAGTCCTATGATGTCAGGCAAGAAATGAAGCAGCAGATATGTATACACTGGGAGTTGTAGTCACAATTCTGCACACAGGTGACCCAGGCCACAGGGTTGTCTTCTCACTGAAATGAAGCAGCAATGGTATTTGGCAGCATCTCCCTCCCGGGTATCTAAGCAACCTTTTTAGAAGGATGGCACTGCTCACCTCCTGGTGTGAAGAAGGGGCTATAAAAGGAGCCCTAAAATTGTTTCACCCAACCCTGGTCTGCTTCCCATGACAGGCAGGGATCTCACCCTATGGTCAAAACACAAAAGCATGTACAAAAACTTTTATGAAGCTGATTCCACTCACCATCAGTACATGAAATGAGTGCATGCACAGAAAATCCAGTAGGCCTGAAAGACAAACAGCTCTTGTGAGAGAACTCAGAAGGTATTGCATCAGCAGCCCTGTGTGGCAAGACTGGCAAATGAAGGCCAGCTTACTGAAGTCAGAGTTATATACACATTTTTCTGGAGTGGTAGAAGTGAAAGAGAGTGCTGTGAAGCTGGCATAGGTTTTGCAATCAAAACCAATCTAGTCAACAAGCTTGTATGCCTAGAAAAAGGTGCGAACAGAGCCAAGATGGTGGAGTAGAAACAGGACTTCCTTGTGGCTCCCACTTCCACCTCCTCTAATTCATGTAAAAAATGACTCTAAACAAATTTTGGAGCTACACAACCCACAAAATGACAGAGAGAAGCTAACCTCCTGCTAAAGACAGTCTGGCAGGCCAGCAGGAAGGGGCCAGTGAAGCACTATGGGAGCCGAGTCCAACCCCTCCTGAGCCAGAGGTTTTAGCCTCAGGGTGGCCACAACCAGCTGAGGGCTGGAAGGACTTCAGATCACCAGCAGCTGTGGTGGTTTCCAGAATTATCAACCCATAGATGCTAAGGACAAAGTGAGAGGTCAGTGAAGTGTGGACTTTGGGAACAAGGAAGTCCAGGAGTGGTCCGGCCTTTGCCCCCTGGAGGGAGAAGTGACTGAGCCTCCACAGGCCGTGCTTTAAACTTCTTAGATCTGGATCACTGTCTAGGGTGGAGGTCCTGGGGTGCATGACCAATTTGCCAGATCTTGTGGAGGCTTCAGAGAGGGCAGCCAACTAATAGCTCCAGCAGCTGAGAAAACCCCAGCAATTGGGACAAAGCTCCCGTCTTTGGTAGCAGAGTTCTACTGTGGCAAAAAGCTCAAAAGTCAAGTAATTGAGTGGCAACATGAGCAAGCAAAGGAAGCAAAGCAATCCAATATAGGAGTGGAAACTCCTATATTGGGGACAAAAAGGATCAAAGCATGGAACAGGAGGAAGATAGCAAAGTCAGAACTCCTGCATCAAAAGCTTCCAAGAAAAATATGAGCTAGTTACAGGCCATAGAGGACCTTAAGAAGGATTTTGAGGGGCAGCCAGGTGGCGCAGTGAGTAAGAACACTGGCCCCGGCATCAGGAGACCCAGGATTGGTTCTGGCCTCAGATACTTGGCACCCACACAAAATAACTGGACATGTGACCTTGAGCAAGTTACTTAACCCCAATTGCTTAAAAAAAAAAGATTTTGAAAACCAAATAAGAGAAGTGGAAGAAAAATTGGGAAGAGAAATGAGAACCATGCAAGAAAATGATGAAATGAGAGTCAACAAACTGACTGAAGAAAATAATACCTTAAAAAATAGACTAACTCAGATGGCAAAAGAGGCTCAAAAAGCCAAGGAGGAGAAGAATGCCTTAAAAAGCCAAATTTGCCAGATGGAAAAAGAATCTCAAAAGCTCACAGAAAAGAATCATTCCTTCAGAATTAGAGTGAAGCAAATGGAAGCTAATGACTTTATGAGAAATCAAGATGCTGTTAAACAGATCCAAACAAATGAAAGAATAGAAGGCAATGTGAAATACATCATTGGAAAAACCATTGAGCTGGAAAATAGATCCAGGAGAGATAATTTAAAAATTATTGGACTACCTGAAAGCCATGATAAAACAAAAGAACCTAGAAATCATCCTTCAAGAAATTCTCAAGGAAAATTGCCCTGATGTTTTAGAACCAGAGGGCAAAATAGAGGTTGAAAGAATCCACTGATCTCCTCCTGAAAAAGATCCCAAAAAGAAAACTCCTAGGAATATTATAGCCAGGTTCTGGAGTTCCCAGATCAAGGAGAAAATATTACAAGCAACCAAGAAGAAACAATTTGAATATTGTGGAAACACAATCAGGATAACCCAGGATCTGGTAGCTTCTACACTGAGAGATTGAAGGGCTTGGAATATGATATTTGGGAGGTCAAAGGAGCTGGGATTAAAATCAAGAATCACCTACCCAGCAAAACTGAGTATCATGATTCAGGGGGAAATATGGCTATTCAATGGAATAGAGGACTTTCAAGCATTTATGATATAAAAAGGTGTGAATGACAAACCTGTGACAATGCAATTGCCACTTGAAGGAAAGTGCCATTCAACCACCATCATTGTGCATGCCCCCACTATGAAGAACCCTGATGAGGTCAAAGAAGAATTTTATGAAGCCCTAGACACCCTCATCATCAATGTGCTGAAAGAGGACAAGATTAATATTCTGGATGACTTTAACGCAAGAGTAGGCACAGACTACCAGACTTGGTAGGGAGTCCTTGGGAAGAATGAAGTCAGGAACAGCAACAGCAATGGTCACTTATTACTGAAGACTTATACATCTCATGACCTTCTCATCACCAACACTGTCTTCCATTTGCCTAAACAAAATAAAACTTCACGGATGCACCCTTATAGCAAACATTGGCATTTAATAGACTGTCATTGTAAAGAGAAGAAATAGGATGTGAAAGTGGCAAAGGTGATGTGTGGTGCAGAGTGCTGGGCTGGTCATAGACTTATGCTGTCCAAGCTAAATCTTCACATCTAACAAAAGTGGTGACCCAAGACAAGATGACTACCAATGTCAATAGACTAGAGTGCTTCTCTTAGGAAGAACAGTTCATTGCTAATTTAGAGGTAAAGCTGAGTCAACACATTGTTGGCAACGGTGCAGGAGAAAAGGAGTGGGCAGCTTTCAGAAACTTGATGTAAAGCATTGCATTTGCTCACCTGGGTCAGACCAATTGCAAACCTCAATACTGATTTGATGAAAATGTTGGGGAAATTCAGGAGCTGCTAAATGAAAAACAAGAACTCCATACAGTTTACCAAAAGGATTGTTTATCCATCTCTAAGAAGGCGGTATTTGACTCCATCAAAAATAAGATGAAAGTATTAGAGAGATGCAGCATTCTTGGCTCAGTAAGAAGGCAGAAGAAATTCAGTTTTATGCTGATAGTAACAATCCAAAGTGATTTTATGATTCCCTGAAGGCTATTTATGGGCCAAAGACCTATGGTATATCTCAACTACTCAGGGCTAATAGAGCCCCATTTATTAGTGATAAGGACATGATCCTGGAGAGATGGGTTGAACACTTCCATAGTGTCCTCAATAGACTTATCAATCAGTGCTCAAGTTATTGACCTCAAACTTAAGTCAATCCCTCAACCAAATTTCCAACTGAAGAAGAGGTTTTGAATACCACTAGGTTCTTCTCCTGTGATGAAGCACCTATTCTAGCTGAAATTTACAAGGTGTGTGTGTGGAGGTCCATTGCTCATACAAAAACAGAGTGAAAATTTCTGGCAGGAGGAAGTTATCCCTCAGGAGTCCAAGGATGCCTCCATTATCCATCTCTATAAAGATAAAGGGATGTGACAATCACAATGGGGGTGTCTTTCTTAGTCACTGCTGGCAAGATTCTCGACAGAGTCCTTAATAGGCTGATCCTTTATCTGGAAAATAGTCATCTACCTGAGAGTCAGTATGGCTTCAGAAAGGGCTGAGGAATGGTCAATGTGGTATTTGCTACCTGACAACTCCAAGAGAAATGCCAAGAGCAGAATAGAGGTCTGTATACAACATTCATTGATATGACCAAGGCCTTTGATACCATCAGTCATGAGGGCTTGAGGAAAATTATGTCAAAATTTGGTTGCCCAGAGAAGTTCATCAACATTATACATCAATTTCATGATGGCACACTTGTATGGGTTCTGGATAATGGATGATGCTCTCATGCTTTCCCAATCACCAATGGAGTATGGAGACTGTGATTGCTCCTGTGCTTTTTTGTATGATGTTTTCAGCAATATTGTCAGATGCCTTCAACAAGAACAAAAACAGCACCAAGGTCAGCTACCACACCAATGGGAAATTATGTAACTTGAAAAGGCTACAATCCAAGACTAAAGTGGAGGGACAGTTAGTGTATGATTTTTTTTTCACAAATGATTGTGCACTCAATGCAGCCTCTGAAGCTAAGATGCAACAAAATATGGGTCAATTCTCTGCTGCTTGTGCTAACAACTGCTACCAAGAAAACACATTTTCTACCAGATAGTACCTGACCACCCATATGTGAAACCATAAGTCATAACAAATGAGGAAATTCTGAATACTGTGGATAAGTTCACTTACCTTGGCAGTTTACTTTCCAGGGATATTCACATAGACGATGAGGTTGATACATACATTGCTAGTGCTAGCTCAGTGTTTGGGAGGCTTCAAAGGAGAGTGCAGGAGAGAAAATGTATTAGACTGCCTACCAAACTTAAGGTCTACAGAACCATTGTGCTGACCTCATTGTTGTATGCCTATGAAACCTGGACAGAATACTAGTGCCATGCAAGGAAAATGAATCACTTCCATTTGAATTGTCCTAGGAATATTCTGAAGATCACCTGGCAAGATGTAATGCCATGCACAGAAGCTTTCCAGAACTGCTACTGTGAACAGCTTTTTTTAAGGTTCTGATTACTCAGTATAGTGATCACTCTATTCCGTAACAAAAGCAAAACATCCATAGAAAATCAAGGTACAGCATAATTCAAAATACAGCATTCACCATATTTCAACTTATCACAGACACAACATAATATTCACAACATAATCTCAAAGTAAAATAGTCACTCTTAAGTTAATTCAATCAGTCACAAAATAGTCACTCTTAAGTTAATTCAATCAGTCACTTATCAGTAGTATCAAAGTACACAGTCAAAGTCTTCCACTCTTGGGGCAAAGTCTTGATTAACTCAATCAGTCACTTATTCAGTAAAGTCTTACTAAGTATCATTCACAAAAACCTTCCACCCCTTAGGTCACTAGTAAACTATAATTCCATAATTACTCAGTACCCAAGGAGAAGTCTTTTCTTCATCTTGACTTGGGACCTGTTCTCAGATTCCCTGGATCCCCTTCCATGGTCCCAGATTCTACCTAGATTCAACAGACTGTCATCTGGGTTCAATGGCAGACAGCTCCCAGTTCCTTGTCCAGCTCTCTGGGAAGGTCCTGCTCCACAATGGTATTCACAGGGTCTGGTCCATGTCAGCTCCTTCACCATTTCTGCTCCAAGGAATTCAAGGCTCAACCAAGCCACAGACAAACAAAATCTCAGCATCCTGGTCATGCTTCAGTCACCTGAGCTCCTGGCTCCTGGGCTCCTTGCTCCTGGGCTCCTGGCCTCCTGACTCTGGGCTCCTGAAATCCTGTTCAGAAGAAGCTCCACCAAGACAAGTTTTCAGGACTCAGTTCTCCATTCTTCTGTAGCTGTTCTGCCACCAGATCTCTGTCTCAAGGAAATTTTGAGTGTGCCTCTCTGGGGCTTTTCTTATATACACAGTATTACCAACTTTCTTGATCAACCCCTTCCTGTTACTCAGTTAACAGGAGACAGGAGTTCATACCTTCTGTTCCCCCAATCAGAGGCTTGATCAGTTACTAAGTGTTAAGTACCTGCTACTTTTGCCAACACAAAAGGGATCTCCAAATTCAAAATTACATTACCATTACACAAGATAAGGTACCAGACACTGAGGTTCTTTCTTGGGCTAAACTGCCAAGCATTTAACCTCTACTGCAGAGAACTCTGATGGGTTGGCCATGCAGTTTGAATGTCAAGTGTATTTTTGCCTGAAAGACTATTTTATGGAGAACTCATGCAAGGCAGGGATTTATATAGTAGTCAGGAGAAGTGATACAAAGACACTCTCAAAGTTTCCCTGAAGAACTTTAGAATTGATTGCATGACATGGGAGACACTGGCAAAAGACAGTCCAGCATGGTGTGCCCACATCAAAGAAGGTACTGCACTCTATAAGCAAAGCAGAATTGCAGTAGCTCAAAAAAAAAATGTGAGACATGCAAATTTAGAGACATCTCCAATGGTGGATTATTTGTACCTAACCTGTGGTAGAGCCTTCCAAGCTCATATTGGTCTGATAAACCATAATCGAACACACTGTACTGACTCCAACATAGTGATGTCATTTTGGTACTCTTTGAGAATGAAGGACAACAAGCAACCAACCAACACAACTGGCTTTCTTCTTCACTTTGAAACAAACTGATATGTCACCATCTCTCTAACCACTTAACTAAAAAGTTGAACTAGTCAACCAATTAAGTTTCTTAGTAGCCAAATATTCTTCTTCTTCTTTTTTTTTGGTCTTTATTAATTTGTTTACATTTAGTTTACAAGATTCATTACCACAATTCCTTGAGTTTCAAATTTTCTCTCCCTCCCCTCCCCCTCCCATGGTGGCATACAATCAAGTATAGTATCCGCAAATACTTTCACATTAGGCATTAGTCAGGTTATAAAGAAGGATTGTAACAGAAGGAATGAAAAATGGGAAAGAGGAAACAAAATCAGACAAGAAAATAGAAAAGGGAAGGTAGTTTGCTTCAATCTGGGTTCAATCTCAGTTCTTTCTCTGGATGCAAACATCTCTCTCCATCGTGAGTCTTTTGGGTTTAACTTATGCCTCTGGATTGCTGAGAAGAGTCCAGTTTATCAAAGTTGGTCATCACACATACATTCTGTCTGTAATTGTGTACAAATTCCTCCTGGCTCTACTCTTCTCACTCAGCATCAGTTTGTATAAGCCTCTCCAGGTAAATATGAAGTCCATCTGCTACTTGTTTCTTATAGCACAATAGTATTCCATAACATGCATATACCACAACTTGTTCAGCCATTCCCCAATTGATGGGCACCCCCTTAATTTCCAATTCTTTGCGACCACAAAAAAAGCTGCTATAAATATTTTTGTACATATAGGTCTTTTTCCCACTTCTATGATCTCTTTGGGATACAATCCTAGAAGTGGTATTGCTGGGTCAAAGGGTATGAAATTATTTATAGCCTTTTGGGCATAATTCCAGATTGCTTTCCAGAATGGTTAGATCAGTTCACACACTCCACTAGCAATGCATTAGTGTTCCAATTTGTCCACATCCTCTCCAGCATTTGTCATTTTCCTGTTTTGTCATCTTAGACAATCTGACTGGTGAGATGTGGTACCTCAGAGTTGTTTTGATTTGCATTTCTCTAATCAATAGTGATTTAGATCATTTTTGCATATGCTTATATCTCTAATTTCTTCCTCTGTAAACTGCCTGTTCATATCCTTTGACCATTTATCAATTGGGGAGTGGCTTGTATTCTTATAGATTTGACTCAATTCTCTGTATATTTTAGAAATGACTCCTTTATCAGTGACATAGGTTGTAAAAATTCTTTCCCAATTTTCCACTTCCCTCTTAATCCTGGTTACATTAGCTTTGTTTGTACAGAAGCTTTTCAATTTAATGTAATCAAAATTATCCATATTGCATTTTATAATGTCTTCTGATTCTTGTTTGGTCATAAAATCTTCCCCTCTCCACAAATCTGACAGATAAACTATTCCTTGCTTTCCCAGATTGCTTAGAGTATCAGCCTTTATACCTAGATCATGAACCCATTTAGACTTGATTTTGGTATATAGTGTTAGATAATGGTCTATGCCCAGTTTCTGCCATACTATATTCCAGTTTTCCCAGCAGTTTTTGTCAAATAGTGAGTTCTTATCCCAAAAACTGGGGTCTTTGGGTTCATCAAACAGTAGATTACTTTAGTCGTTGACTGCTGAGACCCATGTACTCAATCTATTCCATTGATCCACTACTCTATTCCTCAGCCAATACCAAGTAGTTTTGAGGATTGCTGCTTTATAGTACAGATTAAAATCTGGTATAGCTAGTCTATCATCCCTAGCATTTCTTTTCATTAATTCCCTTGATATTCTGGACCTTTTGTTCTTCCAAATGAATTTTGTTACTATTTTTTCTAGCTCTACAAGGTAGTTTTTTGGTAAACTGATTGGTATGGCACTACATATATAATTTAATTTAATTTAGGTAAAATTGTCATTTTTATTATATTAGCTAGACCCAGCCATGAGCAATTGATGTCTTTCCAATTAGTTAGATCTGACTTTATTTGTGTGAAAAGTGTTTTATACTTGTGTTCATATAGGTCTTCGGTTTGTTTTGGCAGGTAGATGCCCAAATATTTTATAATGTCTACAGTAACTTTAAATGGGTTTTCTCTTTCTATCTCTTGCTGTTGAATTTCATTAGAAATATACAGGAATGCTGAGGATTTATGTGGGTTTATTTTATATCCTGAAACTTTGCCAAATTTATTTATTGTCTCAAGTAGTTTTTTACTTGATTCTCTAGGATTCTCTAAGTATATCATCATATCATCTACAAAGAGTGATAGCTTAGTCTCTTCTTTGCCTAATTTGATTCCTTTGATTTCTTTTTCTTCTCTAATTGCTACTGCTAACATTTCTAGTACCAGACTGAATAGGAGCGGTGATAGTAGCCATCCTTGTTTCATCTCTGATCTTATTGGAAATGCTTCTAGCTTCTCCCTATTACATATAATACTTGCTGATGGCTTTAAATAGATGCTACCTATTATTTTAAGGAAGGCTCCATTTATTCCTATTCTTTCTAGTGTTTTTAATAGGAATGGATGTGGTATTTTGTCAAAAGCCTTTTCTGCATCTATTGAGATAATCATGTGGTTTTTGCTAGTTGTATTGTTGATATGATCAATTATACTGATGGTTTTCCTAATATTAAACCATCCTTGCATTCCTGGAATAAGTCCTACCTGATCAAAGTGTATTATTCTTATAATAAGTTGCTGTAGTCTTTTTGATAATATTTTATTTAAAATTTTTGCATCTATATTCATGAGGGAGATTGGTCTATAATTTTCTTTCTGTTTTATCTCTTCCTGATTTAGGTATCAGTACCACATTTGTGTCATAAAAATAATTTGGTAGAACTCCTTCTTCACTAATTTTCCCGAATAGTTTGTAGAGTATTGGAATCAATTGTTCTTTAAATGTTTGATAGAATTCCCAAGTAAATCCATCTGGCCCTGGAGATTTTTTCGTAGGGAGCTCACTGATGACTTTTTTGATTTCTTTTTCTGAGGTTGGGTTATTTAAGTAATTTACTTCCTCTTCAGTTTTTTGGGCAACCTATATTTTTGTAAATATTCATCAATTTCACTAAGATTGTCAAATTTATGTGCATACAACTGGGCAAAATAATTCCTAATTATTATTTTAATTTCCTCTTCATTGGTGGTAGGTTTACCCTTTTCATTTTTGATACTCATAATTTGGTTTTCTTCTTTTTTTTTATCATATTGACTAAGGGTCTATCAATTTTATTGTTTTTTTTTTTTCATAAAACCAGCTCTTAGTTTTATTTATTAATTCAATAGTTTTCTTAATTTCAATTTTGTTAATCTCTCCTTTGGTATTCAGTATTTCTAATTTAATATTTAATTGGGGGTTTTCAATTTGTTTTTTTTCACACTTTTTCAATTGCATGCCCAATTCATTTACCTCTCTTTTCTCTAATTTATTCATGTATGCATTCAGGGATATAATACTTCCCCTAAGAACTGCCTTTGCTGCATCCCACAAATTTCGATATGTTGTCTCATTATTGTCGTTCTCTTGAATGAAGTTACTGATTGTTTCTATGATTTCTTGTTTGACCCACTCATTCTTTAGGATTAAATTGTTTAGTTTCCAATTAATTTTCTTTTTTTTTTTGTAAGCAATTGGGGTTAAGTAACTTGCTCAAGGTTACATGGCCAGTTATTTCTGGGTGTGGTGCTAAGTATCCGAGCCTGGATTTGATCCCCAGGTCATCCTGACACTGGAGCTGGTGTTCTTACTCGCTGAGCCACCTGGCCGCCCCTAAGCAATTGGGGTTAAGTAACTTGCTCAAGGTTACACGGCCAGGTGTTTCTGGGTGGGTGCTAAGTGTCAGATCCCGGATTCAATTCCCAGGTCATCCCGACACTGGAGCCGGTGCTCTTACTCGCTGTGCTACCTGCCTGCCCCTTCCAATTAGTTTTCAGTCAGGCTTTCCATAGCACTTTAATGCATACGATTTTTATTGCATCATGATCTGAGAATAATGCATTTATTATTTCTGCCTTTCTGCACTAAATTGTGAGGTATTTATGTCATAGTACATGGTCAATTTTTGTGTATGTGCTATGTACCGCTGAGAAGGTATATTCCTTTTTATCCCCATTCAGTTTTCTCCAGAGATCTATCATACCTACCCTCTCTAAAATTCTATTCACCTCATTAACTTTTTTCTTGTTTATTTTGAGGTTGGATTTATCAAGCTCACAGAGGGGGAGATTAAGGTCTCCCACTAGAATAGTTTTGCTATCTATTTCTTCTTCTAATTCCCTTACCTTCTCCAGGAATTTGGATGCTATACCACTTGGCGCATATATTTTAAGTAATGATATTGCTTCATTCTCAATGGTGCCTTTTAGCAGGATATAGTTTCCTTCCTTATCTCTTTTAATTAGATCAATTTTTGCTTTTGCTTTATCTGAGATAAGGATTGCTACCCCTGCTTTTTTTACTTTAGCTGAGGCATGATATATTTTACTCCAGCCTTTTACCTTTACCCTGTGTGTATCCCTCTCTTTCAGATGTGTTTCTTATAAACAGCATATTGTAGGATTATGATTTTTAATCCATTTGGCTATCCGCCTCCATTTTATGGGAGAGTTCATTCCATTCACATTCACAGTTATGATTATTATCTGTTTCTTTCCCTCCATCCTATTCCTTCCCCTGTTAATGCTTATATTTTTTCTCCCCTTCTCCCTTCCCCACTTTAATAGTTTTCCTTTTGACCACCGCCTCCCTCAGTATTCCCTTATCAGACCCCCTCCCTTTTCCTCCCCTTCTCCCTTACTTCTTCCCTCCCTACTAACCACCCTCCCCCCTTTCATAGCCCTTTCCCCCTCCTACTGCATGTAGGATATTTTTATGTATGTTATTTCTTCTTTGCATCAAGAGTGACAGGAACAAAGCTCATTCGAAGCTCCTCTCCCTCCCCTCTTTCCCTCTGATACATTTTGCGTCTCTTCTCCATAGAGTCCTATGCTTAACTGGTTGTTATTCCTTCCTTGCACCAGACCCAATGAGGGAAAAGTTCATATAATACTCATCTCCCTCCCTTCTTTTCCTCTGCTATATTGTTTTTATGCCTCTTTGTGTGGCATAATTTACCCTTTTCCATTTCATTCACCCCTCTTCTTCCATTGCAGTCCCTTTGTAGCCCTTAATAAGATTTTTTTTAATCATCATTTTGTGTAAATTATTCTCATATCCTCTACTTGTCTATAAACAGTTTGCTCTTATTAAATAACAGGGTGTGTGTATGTGTGTGTGTGTTTTCCTTGTTTACCTTTCTATGTCACTCTTGCATCTCGTAATTGGAGGTTGAATTTTCCATTGAGCTCTGGCTTTTTCATCAGGAAGGTCTGGAAATCTGTTATATCGCTGAATGACCATCTCTTTGCCTGGAAGAATATGCTCAGTCTCGCTGGGTAGGTGATCCTTGGTTGTAACCTGAGCTCTTTTGCCCTGCGGAAAATTGAATTTCACTGCCTCCACTCTTTCAGTGTAGAGGCTGCCAAATCCTGTGCGATCCTCACTGTGGTTCCTCAATATTTGAATTGTTTCTTTTTGGCCACTTGAAGTATTTTTGCTTTCACCTGATAGTTCTTGAGTTTGGCCACAACACTTTGAGGACTTTTCAATTTGGGATCTCTTTCAGCAGGTGTCTGGTGGATTCTCTCGATTTCTATTTTACCCTCATGTTCTAGTATCTCAGGGCAGTTTTCCTTAATGAGCTGTTAGAGAATGTTGTCCAGGTGCATTTTTTCATCATGATTTTCTGATAGGCCTATGATTCTCAGGTTATCTCTCCTGGATCTGTTTTCCAGGTCAGTTATTTTTCCATTGAAATATTTTACCTCTTTTTCTAATTTTTCATTCTTGTTGTTTTGTTTGACTAATTCTTGGTTCCTCATAGAGTTATTTGTTTCAATTTGGTTGATTCTGGTTTTTAGCAAATCATTTTCCTTGGTTAGTTTTTGGAGCTCCTTTTCCATATCATATACTTTTCTTTTTAAGGAGCTGTTTTCTTCATTATAATGTTTTTCTAATTCTACAATTTTTATTTTAAAAGAATTATTCATTTTTTCTTCTATCTCTCATTTGGTTTTCAAAGTTCCTTTTGAGCTCATCTAGGAGAGCTTTCTGTGCTTGAGACCGGTTCCCTGTTGATGTTTCAGCTGTGGGTGTGGAATCCACATTGTCTCCCTCTGAGTTTGGCTCCTCCCTCTAAGGATAGTATGACTCCAGAGTCTTTGTAGTCAGCTTTCTACCCATTTTGAGGCAGGGCCCTAGCCACACCCTTCCTCTAGGGTTCCCAAGCCTTTACTGTTGAGGGTTTTGCCCTGGGGCAATAGTTACTATGTTTTCAGGGTTGGGGTGGGGGTTGGAGCAGTCTGGGTTTACTTTGCCATCCTTGGAGGTCCTGATAGGGGTTTTTTTTTTTTAATTTCTGGGCTATGGAGTGGTAGCCCCAGGGGTATTTGCTGTTCTGGACAGGAGTCCTGCATTTTGTTCTTACCTAGCTCTTTCCAGTCCCAGCCCTTTGGTGAAAGGCCTGGTAGTGGCCCTTGTGGGTAGTGGCCCTTGTGGTTGGTGGCACGACTTGCCCTCCTCGTTGGTCAGGCCTCCTCACAGCCTACTCTGCGCAGTTGTTTCACCAAATATTCTTCTAATCCTCTGAACCTTTGTGGTCTTAGACTGGTTAGGAATACCTTCTCCCAGGGGCTCCCAGTCTGACAGCCACTCCAAATAATGGGGGACGGGATCCCAATAGATTCAGCAGGAATTATGATCTTATCTAAGACCAGAAAACCTGCAATATCATCTGGAAAGAATTCAAGGTCTCAGGCTTAATTGGAGTGAGAGTTGTAGAAGTTTATTGTTAAGCTTTCATGAGAAGCGGCAAGAGTTCTTTAGGGGACCTGCAAGTGAGAGGGGTACAAGCTTTTACCTTTAAAGGGTAGGGCTACCATTGTCAGGGCTGACCAGAGGGGAGGGGCCTCAGTGCATAGACAAAGGTCAGAGCTGACCAAGAGGAGCATGTGAATAGATAGTTTAGATAAGATTTGGTCCAGGCCAAGGAGACAAAAGGCAAGGACAAAGGAGGGTGTGGGCCAGGCCCAGAAGAAATGAAGAGATTAAGTAAGAACAAAGGGGTCACAGGGTGTTGCCTAGGCAGAGCGTGGGATAGGGAGAAGGGGCAGAGCTCAAGGGTGGGAAAGGACAAGTTGCAGTTACAACTTCACAGACTGGTTTTACAAGTTGGTTTTACACCTAGACCCCTGGTACCCCATCACAACCAGATTTCTTCCACCAGGTACTGAGAAGGGTGGGAGAGGAGTGGGAAGGGAATAAACATTTATATAATACCTCCTACTAGTGACTACATAGGAGGAGGCTCTCATGTCCCTACTCCTTACTTTTCTTCACCACCAGTTTTACTTTTATAATCTAGAGGAATTTTGCCTCTTCTTTGAATCTTCCCACTGGGAAGAGTCTCACTAGTTGACAAAAATTGCTGGGAAAACTGGGAAAACTATTGGGATCCCGTCCCCCATCATTTGGAGTGGCTGTCAGACTGGGAGCCCCTGGGAGAAGGTATTCCTAACCAGTCCAAGACCACAAAGGTTCAGAGGATTAGAAGAATATTTGGTGAAGCAACTGCGCAGAGTAGGCTGTGAGGAGGCCTGACCAACGAGGAGGGCAAGTCTGACAAAAAGTGGGTTTACACCAGTGCCTCACATTATTTACCAAGAGACACTACAAACTAAGAAATTTAGGTTATTTTAAAAAATGAATTAAAGGAGCAAAGAAGAAATTACCTTTCAGACTCCATGGATAGGAGAAAAGTTTATGACTAGTAAGCAAAATGCTTATTATCTCAAAGATTAAATGGTTAAATTTGATTATAAAAATTTTTAAGTTTTTGTATAAACAAATTTAATTTAGTTAAAATTAGAAAGGAAACAGGTAAATGGGGGGAAAAATCTTTACAACAAGTTTCTCTGATTGAGGTTCCCCAATTGATAAAATGGTCAGAGGATACAAACAGGTAGGTTTCAAAAGATAAAACTCAAGATATAAAAAATCATTAGTAATTAGAGAAATGCAAATTAAGCACACAGTTACTCATATACACTGGCAAAGATGATAGAATGCAATAACTAATGTCAAAGGGGTTCCGGGAAAACGGGAACATTGATGTACTGTGCTGGTGAAACTCTGAAATGATATAGCCATTCTGGAAAGCCATTTCAAACTATGCCCAAGAATATATTAAGTTGTGCATGTACTTTAACACAGTGATATCACTACTAGGTCTATACCCCTAAGAGATCAAAAAAATGGGGAGGGGGAGAATCTATATGTAAAAAAAATGTTTGTAGTAGTTCTTTTCAAAGTAGCCAAAAATGAGAAATTAAGGGACTGTCTTATTGGGGGATGACTAAGTAAATTATGGTATATATGAATATAAGGGATAAGAAATAACAAAATGAACATTTTTAAAGAAACATGGGAAGACCTCTATGAACTAATAATGCAAAGCAAACAGATCTGGAAAAACAGTTTCTACAATGACAACATAGAGAAAAACAGCTTTGAAAAACTTTAGAACCCTGATCAATGCAAAGATAAACTACAAATCCAGAGGACTGAAGATGAAACATGTCACTCACCTTCTGCCACACAGATGAAGTTAAAACACAGAAAAATTCTCAGGTGTGCAAATGTAGGAATTTTTTTTGTTGTTGGACTATTCATGTTTGTGATGAAGGCTTAGGGTTTTTGTTTATTTCTTTCCCTTTCTTCCCTCCCTCCTTCCTTTCCTTTTTTCCTTCCTTCCTTTTACTTAATGGGGGATAGTGGAAGGGCCAAATTATGGATTCATATAAAAATAAATATATAAATTTAATTTTTTTAGAGAATCTTCTCATAAGGCTAAAATGATTTTAGTAAGGCTAGGCAGAACATATTCTTCTACAGACAATAGGACTGTCCTTTGGGCATGTAGATTCTCTCTGTGACAGAGAACATTATAAAAGGAATCCTGAAAAAAAATAAAAAATAAATTTAAAAAAAGGAACCCTGGCTACAACTTACACTCTTTTTCTCTTTTTGAAATTTTCAGATTATACTTGAAAGACCACAGGTATGGCCAGATGAGGGTTTGCCAGACTACTAGTGCTGATCCAGATGGTATGAGGACAACACACAACAGTCTGCCACCCAAAGTCTGCTAAGGGCCATACCACTACTGCTAATGCTAGTGATGATGATGAAAATCATTATAATTACTAGCATTTATATAGTGCCTTAATGCTTGCAAAGTACTTTTACAAATATTATCTCATTTTATCCTCACAATAGCAAGAGAAGGTAGATGTTGTTATCCTTTCCATTTTATAGATAAGGAAATTGAGGCAGGCAAAGGTTATGTGACTTAACCGGGTTACATAGCTAGTAAGTGTTTAAAAAAGAGTTTGAACTCGCGTCTTACTGATTCCAAGTTCAGCACTCTTACCTATTCAACAACCATAAACTGCTATGAATTCTGTTCAGCAATCAGACTGGGGGTTTGGAAGGCCTCCGATCTCTCTTTTCTTCCTGAAGAATGACACAAAACCTCCTTTTCCTCTGAGAAAACTAAAAGGAAAAAGGAAAAGAAATTTATTTATTTGAATGTAAGAAACTTTCCTGACTTACATTCCTTGATTTAATATTTATTAAAACTATAATGATCCACATATCAAGTGGATCTATTTATCTATATCTGTATCTACCTATCTGATAAATTACTGCAGGAGGTTGGAAATGGAACCAAGAAAATTGTAATGGTTTCCTCTTTACCTGCTTAGAAAACTTCATCAGCTCACCTAGATCTTAGGAAGCAATAGCTTATGCAAACACCAAGTTTCATGCCTGACATGAAGGTGAAAAGCAGCCCCAGTGGAAAAAGCAGCTCAGATGATGAGGGAGGTAGTTTCAGGAGAAAAAATGGCAAGAACTATATGAACTAATGCAAAGTGAAATGAGAAGAACCAGGAAAACATCATGCACCAAAACAGCAATGTTGTAATGATGATCAACTGTGAAAGACTTAGCTACTCTGATTCAAGACAATTACAAAGCACTCATCTTGAAAAAATGCTATCTACCTCTATAGAGAGAATTGATAAACTCTGAATGCAAATTGAAATATAATTTTTTCACTTTTTAAATTTTTCTTTCTGTTGAAATATGGTTAATATGGAAATTTGTTTTGCATGATTTTACATGTATGATTGATATCATATTCATATCAATTGATATTGCTTACCTTCTCATTGGGTATGTGAGGGGAGAGAATTTAGAAATCAAAATTTAAAAAGAAAAGAATGTTAAAAATAATAATAAATTGGGGGGGGGGGTGTGTGTGTGCACGCACGTGCGCATGTGTGTTTCTAAAGCCCCACAGGATTTCAGTGTCCTTTAGTAGTCAGAGAAAATGCTGCATTCAGTTGATGGGCAGACTGCCCCACATGTGGCCTCCAGCTAGAATAGCTCGCCATCTGCTGGGTACTTCAGAAATATACTACTGACTACATTTTAACCATGGTGATAGACAACACTATAAAAAGCTAGAACCGAACATCCATATTTGTGTTCCACTGCCCATCCTGCTCCTGCACCTTTACAACCCAGCCTTGTGAAAGTCTAAGGTCTAGTAAAATAGCTATCAATATTCCGAATCCAGAGTGTGGCCCTGGGGTCCCAGAGAAAGCAGGCATAATCAGAGGGGCTTCAGCAGCTTCTGGATTCCAATTTCCTTTTCCTGATCTCTCTATCCTGATAAAAATGGCTGAGTCAATAGCAGGCCTCCCTTGGCTGTTCATGAAAGAACAGAAGAGCTGCCTTCCTGGGTCAGAATCTCCAGGGAAACTGGGAAACCAAAAGACAGCAGGACCTAAAAGGGACATCTGAGATATTTCATTCTAACCCCTTCATTCTACAGATCAGAAAACTGAGGCCTAGAGAGATGAAGCATGAAGATCATACAAGTAATATATGACCAAACTGGGATTTGAATTCAGGTCCTGTGACTCCAAGTTCCAAACTTTTTCCACTGTACTGCCTTACTTTTCTGGAGTAGGCTCTCGCCTAATGTCCCCTTCCCGTCTTAGTCCTTTCTTTCCCAGTTCTACTAAAATCTTTCCTTTCCTGAGTGAGCAGAAAATTAAGGCACCATGCCTATAGTGCCAACAGAAAGCGTACTCACAGAACACATTAAACAAAATTTGCTTACCTGACCCTTTCTGGTTACATGCCCCCACCACCCCACCTTTTCATTTCTGATCTCCCCCAAGCATATTCTTTCCCTGGACCTCCGAGCAACCTCATTTTTTTTTTCTTCCAAGTCAGTACCTTAATCACCAAAATAATTACCTAGCTTTCTTGTTCCCCTTTCTTCCCAGGATATGAATACCTTCTCCCTCCAAGTATTACCAGGACCCCAAACCCAGGCTATTCTTCCCATCCCATCTCCACCTCTAAGCTGTCTTGTCTTTTGGATCAGTGGGAACCAGGTACGTAGGTCCTAGATCTGGGAATACACTCACATATTTACTTTTCAAGGCCCTTCCTTCACATCTGTTATTAGATTTGTGTTCTTCCTCTTATGCCATAGGCCCCATTAGATGCTTCCTCCTCCCCAGACTGGCCTCTCTCATAGACTCCATGCTTTTCCTTTCACCAAACTTCTTTCCTCCTCTTTCGTGTAACTTGAGGTAAGGCTAAACATTCTTAATCAATCCCAGAATGATGGGGGACTCCTCTATGCTTCCTAGTACAAGAAGCTATCCCTTTCATTGTGGAATCCTTGGTCTATGTTTCCATTTTTGTTCTAGTGAAGATTCTCCAACTTATATGAAGTCTATACTTTATTCCTACCCATCCCCAAACACTTACATCTCATCTGACACACTCTCCTCAGACTTTATCCTCTTCTTCTCCACCTTCAACAGTTTCACTCCTCTATCCACTCTCCATTCCTCTCCTCAAAAGTTCTCATCACCAGGCCCTGGGCAATTTCCTTGAAAAGACAGACCTGAAAGGAGTAGAGAGAAGAAGGGAAGAAGTTGAAATATTGGTACCTACTACATATGAACACTACAGAAAATACAAATGAGAGAATCTGGTTAGAGTATCACAAATTCACACTGGCCTACCAAGAGTCAGAGTGGGAGCAATAGGAAGGAAAAACTTCCAGATACAGATGCAGAGATCAGTTATACCAAGGGAAAGCAGATGCAGCCTCAGGTAACTCAGTAGAGAGGTGTTTCAGGAAATAGGGGATCCACTGTCATCTCAGTCTCCCTTGGAGGGGATGGGCTGAAAAGTCCCACAAGAGGGACAAAGGTTAGACAAAACGGAGGACTCATCCATCATGTATTATTTTCCTTTTCCTTCACTCATTCTATATACCTACACCCCAAGTATAGCCCCTCCCTTAGGGTGCTGGAGTCAGCAAAAGCTGATGGGGAAGTGAAGACTAGGAGGTAGTGGGGAACGGATTCTGGGAAAGAGGAAGTCTAGGAGGTAGGCAGCAGAGGATATTGTCTTAGAGAGGACTGACAGCAGAACAGACAGCTTTGCCTGGCTCCAGCTCTCCTCTGGCCATTTAGAGGTCATGAACCAGACCAGAGACTTTCAAGGTAAGAGAGAGGGTAATGGTAGTAGGGGCAGAACTGGGAGAGCTGGATAGGGAAGGAGTAAGAGGAGAACTCTGGGAGTGGGGAGTCAACTCAAAGGGTGAGGTAAGGATATTCAGAGTACCGTATGTGACAAGAAGGTAAGTAATGTGAAAGTCAGTTGAGTACTATTAACCTCTGTGCCTACATCCTTTCCTTTCTAGGGGGCAAGGAATTTGGATTGCTGAAAGCTCAGCAAGAGGAGAAACTAGATAGAATCAACCAGGTAAGAAGGTGAAGAAAGAGGGGAAAGGAACAAAAAGAGACAGGAAGCAAGGAATTGAGAAGAGAATTGTTCATTTCCCTGCCTGTCCCCAACAGGAATTCCTGGATGACCCCAAATATAGCAATGATGAGGATCTATCCCCAAAACTGGAAGCCTTTAAGAGTAAGAGAAAGGGAAAAATCCTAGTCGGGGCAAGGAGCTAGTAATAGACATAAAATCTCTCTGCATTCAGGTAGAAGCAATCTCATATCCCTTTAATTCCCCTACACTTAAATCTAATTTCCAATAGCTATTTGTTTCCCTCCTTTCTTCCTCAATTTCCCTAATTGTTCCTATCTCCCATCCCTTCTCTCCAACCACCTCTTGCCAATAACCTGTGTCTCCTGTCCACCACAAATGCATTCCTCTACTCACCCTGTCTCTCTGCTCTCTCTTTTTTTCTCCTCACCGCTTCAGAGAAATATATGGAGTTTGACCTCAATGGAGATGGCAATATTGGTGAGAATGGGGTAATTACAAGAATGGGAGGAAGAAATATTTCTTCCAAAAACATGTCTAGCAATCAGGGAGGGTGGTCTATCCTGAGTCCTTGCCAAACTACCAGAGGCCTGGCATTTGCTTCAGTCCTACTCACTGGGTGGGGTGGGATCTACTCCCTTCTTGGGGTGGGAAAGAAGAGGATAAGAATCTAAAGAAATGGGGTTGTATGATCCTCTTCAATCAATCTGGAAGATACAATGTCCCTGAAGAGAATGCTGGAGAAACTAGGAGTCCCAAAGACTCACCTGGAGCTGAAGAAACTAATTACAGAGGTGGCAAGTGGCTCTGGGGAAACCATCTGTTACCCTGACTTCCTCAGGATGATGCTAGGCAAGAGATCAGCCATTCTTAAAATGTAAGTGTCAGAACCCCATAAACTATCCTGGATTCCCCATATTCTTCATCTGAATCCTTTCCTGGGCTCTGCCCTTACCCATTCCCCAGACCTCCCAATGACAACTTCCTTAGTCTAGTTCACTCTCCCCAACAAAGCTGTGGTTCTTTTCCCTTCCACCAACTCTATTTCCTCCCATCTTTCTGAAATCCTTGGTTACTTTCATACCCCAGTCTGTGTCTTCTTAATTTACTTGCTTCTGACCCCTTAACTACTCTCTCAAACAGACTCTTCCCATTTCCCACCCTTCTATCTTTCCAATTCTCCAATTCAGGATCCTGATGTATGAGGAAAAAAACAGAGAACAAGAAAAACCAATGACACCCCCAGCCAAGAAAGCAATCTCTGAATTGCCTTGACTGGGGAGGGGGAGGCTATCAGGGGGTTCATCTTCCCCTACCCCAAGATGAGAAGTTGAAACTGGAAAGCAAACTGTGAATTAAATACCTTCCTTCCCCCTCAGAATTAAGCTTATTTGATTGATTTGGGATGGGGGGGGCTAGATTTGGGATAGGGTAGAAGGGCCCTCTCACTTAGGTAATCAATTGATGAAAAGTATATTGTGAATGCTTATTCAGCTATGGAACTTACTAAGCAATTTTGTTTTGTTATTTTGTTTTGTTTTCACAAACCCCCCCATGGGGTAGAAAGTGAAAGTATTAACTACCCCCCACCCACCCACCCACCCATTTGAACCAAAAGAAGTCTCCAGACTCCAGATTTAGTGACCTTTTCCTATACCTTACTGATTCTCAGGACAGATGGGAAAAGATAATAACATATACTTAAAGTTGGTAATTAACACTACAATTAACACAGGACCCTCCCCATATGCTGCATAATGCTCTGGGAAGTTCAGAGGAGGAAGAAGTTACTCTGGGTTGAAGTGGGACATCAGGAATAGTTTCACAGAGCAGGCAATACATGTAGAAACAGACTTAGAAGACAAGGTAGGCAGATAGAGACGTAATTGAAAGATTTTTTTTTTAGTACTGAAACTGGAAGCATATTCTGAAGATAGCTCCCCTGCCAGACCATTAAATCACTGAGGGCAAGAACTGGGTCATGTCTATTTTTGATCCCCTACAGTACCTTGTGTTTTAACGTATGTGAGAACTTTCTTGAGCAACAAGTCTACAACTTAAGAGTCTTAAAAGTTTCCTGAGGTTTGGAGAGGTCAAGTGACTTGCCACATGGTTATACATCTTGTCAGAGATGATATTTGAACCTAGGTCTTTCTTTCACCATCCAAGTACAGCACTCTATCCACTTATGCCTTTTTGTCTCTCATAAATAGGACCACCGAAAATGTTTTGTGACTGAATGAGTAGGGCACTCACTACTCAGATATGTTTGAAGCAGGGCATTTAGGTAAAAGAGAAGTTACAAAATAAGATTGAGGGAGTATTGTCTGTCGTCTTTTAAAAACCTGTTATGATATGTTAAGTGCACTAGGAACCTACCTTTCTTTCATTAGGATTATATGCTATCCACCTCTAGAGAGGGAACTAATGAACTGAGCGTAGATTGAAGCATATTTATTTAACTTTATTTTTTTTGGACTTTTTTGCAACATGGTTAATATGGAAATATGTTTTACCTGACGTCACATTCATAACGGTATCACGTTGCTTGCCTTCTCAATGGGTGGGAGAGGGACTGGGAGAGAATTTGGAATTCAAACTTTTAAAAAGAAATCTCAAAAAAAAGGAACTAATTTAAAAACAATTATATGTCATACAAATGACATTGCTTTTCGTCACTCATTGCTTATATTATGCTGAAAAAATGTGCTGACAAAATAGCTCCCTTCTGTGCTGCTCATCTGGTTTGCATATGCCAAGGAGTTAGACCAGTGGTTCTCAGTGCTCCGGGGACGGGGGAACCTTTTACCCTTTTAGGCTGTGATGGAAGTATAAAACGATTTTCATAATATGGAGACGTTTTTATTTTTAATATGATAAATATTGATAGATAAAACCCACATAAACAAGAGCTCTGTGGGGGCGGGGTCTTAGTAGGGAAGAAAGGTTGTCTTCAATAATTAAGAGGACAAAGGGACCAAAAAAAGTTAAGTGCTGATTACAAGGCAGAGAGGCAGCATGGAAAGGTGGATGGAAATCAGTCCCGGAGGCCAGGAACTCCAGAGCCCAAGTCCTACCTCCGTCGCCCTGGTCAAGTCACTGAATCTGTAAGAGGCAGAAGACACAGACAGGCGCCGGTCAGGAACTCTACCATCAGTGAAATCACAAGGCGTCGCTAACACCTATCTCTATACACATGGCGGGCCTTTGAATGAATCCCGTTAACGCCACAGAAAGTCGGCCTCGTCATCTTTTGGATTTGGCTCCTCTCAACTTCTTTACATGAAGTATATATGTAAATAAGCCCTAGGCGTATTTTATTCTCAGAAATCCCATGAAGCCCCGCCCCATTACTGTCTACATAACTCTCGCGAGACTATCATGAGGCCCACACAGGTCTCATTACTGCTCCACTAGCTCCACGCATCCCGCCCCTACTTCCAGCTACGCCGCTTACGTCTACCCCGCCTCTTCCCGCCGCGTACGCAAGACGCATGTTCCGCCCCTTTGCCTCCTCCTTACGTAGCTTACGCACTACACATCTACCAACCGCCGAACAGGCCGGCGCCGTAGCCCCGCCCCTCCCACAAGCCTCACGCCTTACGCCTCACGTCTCACGTCTTACGTCTCACGCTGTAACGGCCGACTGAGGATAGGAGGGAGTCTGCCTCCCTAGCCAACCACAGTCCTAGCTACGGATTATCCCACCTCTTTATGCAAATAACCTCCTCACCCTCCACCCCTCTTGTCCCCGGTTTTTGTTACCCCCCCCTTTTTTTTTCTTCCCAGGATTTTCCTTTTCTTTCTTCCTTTTTTTTTTTTTTTTTTTAACGAACAGCACAGTGATTAAAGAGTGGGGCCGGGTGGCGGGAACTCCACCCCTTATGCAAACGAAGGGGGCGTGTCCCGGCGCGGAGGGAGGCGGGAGGTTGGGGGGGGCGCTCCCGGGGGCGGCGGTTGCCCGGATGGGCCGTTAGTCGGAGCCGAGCCGCCGAGCGAGAGAGGGAGACGGGAGGAGCCGAAGCCGGCGCCATCCGCCGCCATCCATCCCCGCCCCGCCGCCATCCCGCCCCGGGGAGCCCCAGACCCCGGCCCCGGACCCCGCGCACCCAGCCAGGTGAGTCTGGGGGGCGCGCAGCGGGGCGGCCATCTCATTCCCGGCGCGGGTGGCGGCCGGCGGCTGCGACGGAGGGGCTGGCTCTAGAGGCGACGGTAGCGGCGGGGGGAGGAGGTAGAAGCAGCAGCAGCCATCAGCCGCCGCCGCCATTTTGTCCTCTTCTCGCTGCCCCGGCCGGCCGCCCCTCCCCCGGGGGCCCCTCACCCCCTCCCTGGTTCCTTCCCCTTCCCCCATCCCCAAGGGGGTAATAACCTGCCTCCCCCAGCTTCTAGCGGGGTGAGCCTTGCTCCTCCTTCGGGGGTGTCCCCATGCTCCTCAACTAAGGGTAACAGCTTACCCCGCAAAAACAACTCCCTTTCTATCCCCTTTCTCCATATTGTACCCCGGCCCCCCTCGCCTGGCTCTCTACGGACGCGCTGGAACTTAGCCCTCTCCCAGATTGCTGAGTCCCTTCTCCCCGTGTCACCTTCTTTCGCCTCCTTCCGGGTCTCCCCTCTCCCTTTGAGTCACTCTGAGCCTGGATCCCCTAGATGATCCTTCTATCTCCCCTCACCCCCCCCCCAAACGCTCATCTTTCCCTTTCTCCTCAGTTTCCCTTTTCCATACCTATGTCTTGTGTCCTCCCCTTCTCCACATCGTCCCCAAACTTGACCTCTTCCCACATTAATTATCTCCCTCTTAGGGTCTATTTGTCATATCCCCTTCCCCCCCCCCCATAGCCCCTTCTTTCTTTCACCGGTGGACATTGCACTTCTCCCTCCCTAAACATTTTTGCTGCCTCCTCTGATAAAACTAGACATCTCCCATTCCAACCCTTCAACATTGGTAGCCCACCACAAGTGGGTTCTTTTTTTAGGATGATTCCCCATTCCTTTCTTCTCCCTTTCTGGATATGGGCCAGTCCTTCCCCTTGGGAATAATTTCCTGATGTACATGATTATTTGCACCTTACTTTGTCCTCTGTAAGAAAGCAAACCCCTCTCCATTCTTAAAGAATATTCTATCCCCTCCCCTTTCTCCAACTTGACAAAAAGAAATTGTACCTCCCATCTTTTGGGCCCTGAAGGAAGGGGATGCATTGCCTCCCTTCCCCTACACATGGCAGTCATAGTGCGACTGGGGAAGTGGGCATAAGCAGTCCTGCGCCTAAAGATAGGCGAGCAACCAGGGTTTGGGATTTTTAAGTTCTGAGAAGAGGGAGGTAAAAGGAAGGTGCTGTGGTTGGTAGAAGAGCCAGCATGTCCAATAGATGGTCCATATTACTTTATTTCTTCATCTTCTGGATTTGGGAAGATAAAAGTTGGCTAGTGCCTTACCCAGAATCTGGGTCTGCAGTGGTCCTGGACTCTCCAGGGGCTTGGCTATAAGGCAGGTAGTTGGGGTGCTTCAGCCAGAGTGTGGGTGAACACTGATTGTTCCTCCAAGCATTTCTCAGACGCCAACCTCCATTCTGGCTGGGCAAGCTCATAAAATTCCCAAACTCCCAGCATTCCTCTTTCTTAACCCTCCCCAGATGGGACAGAAGGCATGCTGGGAATAGAGCCTGGGGCCCTGGGCCCTGAAACAGGGTTGGGGAGTTTAAAACTGAATGGAGGTTTGAAAAGTGATGGGACTGAGATTTCTTTTTTTTGGTAAGCTATGGTCTTCCTGGTTTCCTCTGGAATAAGGATTAATGTATCTATTTCCTCTGAAGGAAAATAAATGTTTTTTGTTTATTTGCTGGGAGATGGAAAAAGCTAAAGGACAAAGAAGGAGAGGCCTGATGTTTTCCATGGAACTCTAAAATGAAGTTGTTATGTTGCTAATATTCCTTAAACCCCACTCCCCATAATCTGTGACTTTTCTTTGTGGTATCAGAGAATGAGGCCAGGTAGGAAGGCTATTGCTGAAAGGCTGCTGGATTTGAAATTCAGATCTCTCTGAGTTTGAAAGATACAAGAAACTTGACTGTTTAGGTGTCTAAGGATGATAGAAAGATGAGAACTTTCAATAAAAGAATGAGCCAGGGATCTAAGATATCTTTGACTTTGAAGGAAGTGAGAGCTGGGCATAGCTCTTCTCTTGTGTTCCTGAGGGGACAGGGAGTGAGGTACTGGAACCCCACCTGCAGGCTCCAGCACGTTTCGGGGGAGGCGCCTGCAGGACCCAACGTACTCAATGAGCTTCCAGCGCGATGTCCGATCGCTCGGGGCCGACTGCCAAGGGGAAGGATGGAAAGAAGTATTCCTCGCTCAACCTGTTTGATACATACAAGGGCAAGTCCTTAGAGATCCAGAAACCCGCTGGTGAGGGCCCTTATGGGAACGTTGCTGTGGGGGGGGGGGGGGATTGAAATTATGGGAGTGCTCAAGGTCCTTTGGGGGAACCAGACATGGTGGAGGCCAAAGGAACACAGAGGGTTTAGCAGGTCTACCCTAGGGATAGAGAGGAAGGGGGTAGATACCTGATTCTGGGTAGGAGTTACTTTACCTCCCACAAAGGCGTGTCTGTGGCTTCCCATCCATAGATACGTAAGAACTGGAGGCAAAGAAATGAGGGCTAGAAAAAGTTCAGGGCTAGTATGCCTTACCCTTGCTAGCCCAGGGACTTCTTCTCCTACATTAATTCCCAGAGATTAATGGTCAGATTGGGTCCTTGATCAAAGAATGTTGTAACTTGTGGGTATCTGGCATTGGAATCTATTAAATCTGAGCCAGATCTCTCATGGGCTAGGTTGGAGACACTCCTGACCCTTCTCTTCCTCTTTCCTGTAGTTGCTCCTCGACATGGCTTACAGAGTCTTGGGAAAGTTGCCATTGCCCGGCGCATGCCACCCCCAGCCAATCTGCCGAGTTTGAAAGCTGAGAACAAAGGCAATGACCCTAATGTCTCGCTAGTGCCGAAAGACGGGACAGGATGGGCAAGCAAACAGGAGCAGCCCGACCCCAAGAGGTGTGGGGAACAGAGAATAGGTGTTGGGGCTTCAGCTTTTCTCATAGGGAATCTGATGTAACAGAGTTGGGATTTGGATTATCTTTTCATGCACAAGCATGAGGACCAGAAGCAAGGACAGTGGGGACCTTGGGGTCTGAGTTTTCATCACTCTGATTTGATTGTGGTTTGCTAAGATGTCCTCTCTAAATGGATAGGAGAGATGGATAGTCTTAGGCTCAACCACTCTATCCTTCCATCTCCCTCCAGTTCCGATGCCTCAACTGCTCAGCCGCCGGAATCGCAGCCACTGCCGGCTTCACAGACGCCTGCCTCCAGCCAGCCGAAGCGCCCCCCAGCAGTCCCCGAGGTATTGAGGGAGGTTCATTCATGCTAGGGATAAAGAGAGGGAGGCATATGAGGCCCCTAGCTCACTTTCCCAACTTTTATTCCCCCCCCTCAGAACACCCCTTCGGTTCCAAGCGGGGTAAAGTCTTGGGCACAAGCCAGTGTCACCCATGGAGCGCACGGGGATGGTAAGTGGGGGACACTGGAATAAGCTGTTCTGCCTGAAGGACAGATATGTATGTGTTTCATTCATTGCCTTCCTGTTTAGTAACCTTTTTTCTTGGGCCTAGGCTCTGTGATGGTGGTGCTACCCTCCTTAAAGACAATCAGAGATTTGATTGTTTTCTTTGGCCATGTGCTGATCCCCTAGTCCAGGTTCATCTTACCAAGAGCCAAGTCTGTTGTCATCTTAGGCTTTTTAGGGATAGGCAGAATATTTAGCAGATCCGGCTCTCCTTGAGTGATAAGCAGGAGTCCCCAAATCACCTGTGAGGTGGGAGAGAAGGGGAATCTATTCTAACATCTGATAATTGGGTGCTCTACAAATGTTTAATATGTTTAATAGTGATAAGGTCTTTCTGTCTTTCACTTGTCCCTTGTAGGTGGAAGGGCATCAAACCTACTGTCACGATTCTCTCGAGAGGAATTTCCGACCCTGCAGGCGGCTGGCGACCAGGACAAGGCTGCCAAGGAAAGGGAGTCTGCCGAACAGTCGTCTGGGCCCGGACCAAGCCTCCGCCCACAAAGTGTGTCCCTCTTTAAAAAAAAAAGTTTTATTGCTACTTTTTACATTTTCATCTTCACTACCTATTGTTCCTTTTTTTACTCTCTCAAGGGGTAACTCAGAATTATTTCTTCGTTCCATTATTCTTGACTTGTGTATCATTTCCAATATACCTTTTCTTAGTAAGGGAAAGTTTCCATTCCAGAACCAGTTGCTGACCTGATCAGATTTGTTCATCCCTATTCCTGTTATCTATGTTCACTTGCTTCTGAATAGTCACATATCTTTGTTTTTCTTTCCCTTCTTTCTGTCTCTAACCCCCAACCTTGTACCAGATGCCACAACTTGGAGGGATGGAGGCGGGCGGGGCCCTGATGAGCTGGAGGGCCTGGACTCCAAACTCCATCACGGTCACGACCCCCGGGGGGGGCTCCAGCCCTCAGGCCCCCCCCAGTTCCCTTCCTATCGCGGGATGATGCCGCCCTTTGTGAGTTGTGGGTCTTGAGAGAAAGGGGTCATGGTGGGCTAGGGAATGAAGGAACAGCAAAAGGGTTGGACCAGGGATTTGGAGGGGAGGATTGGACCTCTTAGATTCCCCTCTAAGTGCAAGTGTTGGGACCTCTTGCAGATGTACCCCCCATATCTCCCGTTCCCTCCTTACGGACCACAGGGGCCTTACCGATACCCTACTCCTGATGGGCCCAGGTGAGAGAGCAGCAAGCACTGGGTTTGGACCTGGGGTGGATGGGTTGTGGGGCTGAGGGTTAGGTTATAGAGTCTGGGAGACTGGACAAACTGGGACCTATGAGGGAATAAGATGTATCTCCTAGGAAATAGCCCCATTTAGAGGTGTAATTCGTTCACGTACCCTTAATGCAGCCGATTCCCCCGGCTGGCTGGCCCCCGGGGCTCAGGTCCCCCCATGCGCCTGGCAGAGCCTGTGAGCCGACCCTCCATCCTCAAGGAGGATAACCTCAAGGAATTTGACCAGCTGGATCAGGAGAATGATGACGGTTGGGCGGGTGAGTGGAGAATCCAAGGAGAGCTGGATAAAGGGAACCTATGAAACAGGATCTGCTGGGAGAAAAAAAGCTAGCACTAATGAGGGAAAGGATAAGATCTTTCAGGATATATGGGGGGCTAGGGGAGGTGGAAGCACTAATGGTGAAGATTTGGGGGAATTAGAAGTGTTAAAAGAGACACTTTGAGGGGTGAGTTGGAATGGGAGAGTTAAAAGAGACCGACACTGAATTACTATATCCACCAATTAATGTAATTTATCTACCACAACTATCTCCTCCTTCCCCCCCCCCCCCAGGCTTGGTCCCAACCCTAGAGGGAGGAGTAATAGGCCAAATATTTCAAGCCAGAGATGCACAGGTCCCAGCAGAAGGAGACCAGGTTTACCACCTTATGCCCTCTTCCTTCAGGGGCCCATGAGGAGGTAGACTACACGGAAAAGCTCAAGTTCAGCGATGAGGAGGATGGTCATGATTCTGATGAAGAAGGAACAGAGGGCCAGTGAGTGGGGGTGGAAGGTGGGGGCATTCCAATTCTGTGAATTCTGAGGTCCTGTGGTTCTTGGAATAATTCACCCTTGATCAAGGGGAAAGTGAATACTGTTAACCTTGCTCTTATTGCCCTTGTTCTTCTTCCTACAGCAAGGAGTCTCGTCCTTCCAGTGAGGATCGTCCCCCTGACACAGATAACAAGAAGGGCTGCTCTCCTGGAAATGAGCCGCCCCCTCTGAAGGCATCTTGGACAGAGACCCCCCGGCCTCCTGAGGCAGAGCCTGGGCCTCCTGCCCCTAAGCCTCCCCCACCCCCACCTCACAGAGGCCCCACTGGGAATTGGGGCCCTCCTGGAGACTATCCAGTGAGTTTTGACAGCATTGTGAGATGTATATAGGGAATATGATATCAGAGGAGAGAACAGTAGCTTGTGGAAAGTTAGTGCAATATGGGCTGATAGAGCCAGGATTATCTGAGTAGGAGGCAAGATGATGTGGTAGTAGAGCACTGAATTAGGGGCAGACACACCTGGGTGTAAATCCTTGACTTAGTACTTTTATAATTTTGGGCAAGTGACATCATTTTGGGCTTTAGTTTCCTTGTCTCAAGTAAGTTGGACCAGATGATCTCTAAGGCCCCTTCCAATATGAAATACTGGGGTTTTAAGATGCCAAAAGAAGAGATGGAGGAAGTAAAGTGAAGTCAAAGCAAAATAGTGGAGAATTGGTTGAGGGTGGATCAAGCATGGGATCCAGAAAGAAGGGAGATGGATGATCAAAACAAAAGCCCTGAGAATGAACCCCTGAAAGAAATGGGGGGGGAAGACTAGTGAAGTGTTTCTCCATCTTGTCTACAGATGAGGTCCCTGTGCCAGGACTAGGCAGGGTTTAGGTGGTGTGGTAGAATAGAGAGCCATATATTATTGTAAAGTTAAGTGGACATGAATATCTGACACTGGTCCATGTCTGTCATTAGGATCGTGGAGGCCCACCCTGTAAGCCACCAGCACCTGAAGATGAGGATGAAGCTTGGCGGCAACGTCGGAAGCAGTCATCATCAGAGATCTCTCTGGCAGTAGAGCGGGCACGAAGGCGCCGAGAAGAAGAGGAGCGACGTATGCAAGAGGAGCGACGGGCAGCCTGTGCAGAGAAGCTCAAGCGACTGGATGAAAAGTTTGGGGCACCTGACAAACGACTCAAAGCAGAGCCTTCTGCTCCCCCTGCTGCCCCACCTACTCCAGCTCCTCCCCCTGCTGCCTCCAAAGAACCCCCAGCACCCCCTGCACCACTTCCAGTCCTAGCCCCACCTGCTGAGAAGGAACCTGAAGAGCCAACCCTGGTCCCTGCCCCTGTCCAGCCTGCCCCTGTCCCTGTTTTGGCTCCAGCTCCCACCTTAGTGAGCGGGGGCAGCAGTAGCAGTACCAGCAGCAGTAGCTTTGATGCTAGTCCAGGTATGCAGTACATAGCCAGACTAACATTCCTGATTATTGGAGTTATTTTGACTGGTTTGGGCCCAGAGAGCAGTTAGTGGTGGGATGAAAGAAGAGCCCTCACTCACATGACTTTGTGAATTGGGAAGGGATGGTTTAATGGACTAAATAATCTCTTGAGTGAGTTGACTCAGATTTCCAGTTGGTTTGACAAGGAAGAATAAGGGCAAATAGAAAAGATGTTAACATTGTCTTGATGAACACTAGCTATGAGGGAGTGTTTCTTGGGTCTGATGGTCTGAAAACAGTTTCTGTTTGTTTTGAAGGGAGGGAGGAGTATAGATAGGAATCTGTTTGCCTGAACCACCTTGATTTTTCTTCTTCCCCCTCAATTTAGCGGAGCCTCCACAACCACCAAAGGAGACCCCTGAGCCACCAGAAGAGGTGCCCCCACCTACCACACCCCCAGTTCCCAAGGTGGAGCCCAAGGTTGATGGAGCTGGGCCAACACGACAGCCCCCTAACCAGGGATTGGGCTATCCCAAATACCAGAAGTCTCTGCCTCCCCGCTTCCAACGTCAACAGCAAGTGAGTTTGAGGCCCTTTTTCCATGGCTCCCCATCTCTCCAGTTTCACTAGTGTTTGTTTTGACCATTGACCACTTTCTAGATTATTCTGCTATTTGTCTCCAGTTTTATCTGTATCTTGTTTCATTTTGGTTCAACTTAGGCCTTTGTTTTTCTTTATCTCTCTTGGTTTCTTTGGTTCCTTGGTATTTCCGATGCTCATCTCTCTCCATATTCACTCTTCTTCCCCTTTCCAGTTCACTGAACACACATCCACTCTCATCCCAGGCTCCTTTCAGTAGAAAGGATTGGTTTTTTGCTTTTTTTCCCCAGGAGCAGCTTTTGAAGCAGCAACAGCAACAGCAGTGGCAGCAACACCAACAGGGTCCCACCCCTCCTGCTCCAGTGCCCCCATCACCTCCACAGCCTGTAGCCATGGGTGCTGTGCCACCCCCCCAGGCTCCACCCCCACCACCTAAGGCCCTGTACCCTGGCTCACTAGGCCGACCACCACCAATGCCCCCAATGAACTTTGACCCTCGTTGGATGATGATCCCACCTTACATGGATCCTAGGCTTCTCCAGGGTCGGCCCCCCCTCGATTTTTACGCTCCAGGTGTACATCCCTCTGGTAAGGAGTGGGCAAATTGTTAAACGGGCTGGTGAAGGGAGAACAAGATATCTGAGATAGAATTAGGGACAGGAAGAACATTCTTTTGATTTTTGACAAGAGGTTTTCAGAGTTCTGAGTGGTTGTACCCATTATATGGGAATGTTTGTGCCAAAGTCCTTTCTTCTTTTCTAACTACCATCCCATACCTCAGGTCTGGTTCCCCGGGAGCGCTCAGACAGTGGGGGCTCGGGTTCAGAGCCTTTTGATCGGCACCCACCTCCCATCCTAAGGGAAAGGGGCACCCCACCAGTGGACCCAAAGCTGGCTTGGGCAGGAGATGTCTTTGCCACTGTGCCTGCTGACAACCGCCCTCTCACCTCTCCATTGCGCCAGGCCCCAGAAGAGGATGACAAGGGCATAAGGTGAGATGAGACAGGGAAGAAGTCTTAAGTCCTCAGCGGATTCATAGACCCAACAGATAGACTTTGAAACCTTTTATCTGGATGGAAAGGATTAGTTGACATGTTTAGAGGGACACCTTTAGAGAAAGGGAAGGTTTGAATTGCTAGAAATAATATTTCCATGATGAATCCTAGATCTTTTTCCTTCATGGCCCATTATGGTGATTCTATATCATTTTTGTTTTCTTTTCTACTTTTCAACATCCCTTTTTATATAGGAGTGAGACCCCTCCAGCTCCTGCTCCACCACCTTACCTGGCCACTTATCCAGGCTTCCCTGAGAATGGAGCCCCTGGTCCCCCACTTTCTCGATTTCCCTTGGAGGAATCCGGTCCCCCAGGCCCTCGTCCAATTCCTTGGCCTCCTGGCAGTGATGAATCAGCCAAATTGTCAATCCCGCCTAAGAAGGAACCCCCCAAAGAAGAGTCCCAGCAGCTAGGGGGACAAGAAACTGGGCGCAAACCCCCCCGGAGTGGTGGGGGCCAAGGCCCACCACCACGTCGTGAGAGCCGAACAGAGACCAGATGGGGTCCCCGCCCAGGTAGCAGCCGCCGTGGTGGACCGCCTGAGGAGCCAGGGGCCCCCCCTCGCCGTGCTGGGCCTATCAAAAAAGCCCCACCCCCTGCCAAGGCAGAGGAACTGCCTCCCAAGCCTCTTGAGACAAGTGACGAAACCTCTAAGGTCCCAAAACCAGATGCTCTCAAGGTCTCTAAGGGAAAAACGGGAGGCCCCAAGGAAGCTCCCCCGGTTGGGGCCCTGTCCCCTGCACCCCGACTTCGTCGGGATTACTCATATGAGCGTGTAGGGCCAACTTCCTGTCGAGGCAGGGGCCGTGGAGAGTACTTTGCCCGGGGCAGAGGTTTTAGGGGGACCTATGGGGGAAGGGGCAGGGGTGCTCGAAGCCGGGAGTTCCGTAGCTACCGAGAGTTCAGAGGAGATGATGGGCGTAGCAGTGGGGCTGGAGGACCATTGCATCCCCCTCCTCCCCGAGGCCGAACAGCCAGTGAGACAAGGAGTGAGGGTTCAGAATATGAGGAGATCCCTAAGCGACGCCGGCAGCGAGGCTCAGAGACAGGGAGTGAGACCCATGAGAGTGATCTAGCCCCTTCGGACAAGGAAGCTCCTCCAGCGAAGGAGGGGGCATCACCTCAAGTACCTGTAGCTCCCCCACAACCAGGGGCCCCACCTTCACCAGCTCCAGCTCGATTCCCTGCTACTCGGGGTGGGCGCGTTTTCACTCCCCGAGGTGTACCATCACGAAGGGGTCGAGGAGGTGGTCGACCTCCTCCCCCTGCTGGGCCAGGCTGGAGCCCTCCTGCCAAGTCCCTGGCTCCCAAGAAGCCTCCAGCCAGTGCACTGCCACCAGGCAAAGAAGCCTCAAAGGAGAAGTTGGTTCCAGGACCTCTGCCACCCCAGGCTCGAGTCAGTGGTGGTGGTATAGAAGATGGGGAGCGTCCCCGGAGAAGGAGGCATGGACGGGCACAACAGCAGGACAAGCCACCTCGATTCCGGAGGCTGAAGCAAGAAAGGGAGAATGCAGCAAGGGGGGCTGAGGGAAAGGCTCCACCCTTGCCCCTCACAACCACACCCCCTAGTCCTGAGGAAGTACCTACTGCAGCAGTGGTACCCCCACCTCCACGAAGGGCAGCTGCCAAATCACCTGACCTGTCAAACCAGAACTCAGACCAAGCCAACGAGGAGTGGGAGACAGCATCAGAGAGCAGTGATTTTGCCAGTGAGCGTCGGGGAGACAAAGAAGCCCCGGGACCTACCCTGCTAACCCCCAAAGTGGTGGGAACCCCTGGCAGTGGAGGTGGAGGGGTTGGGGCAAGTCCTGGGGTCCCATCCATGCCCCGAGGTGAGCTGAGTCAGAGAGCCAAAGACCTGAGCAAACGGAGTTTCTCCAGCCAGCGACCTGGCATGGAACGGCAGAACCGGCGCCCAGGACCAGGGGGAAAGACAGGTGGTGGCGGAGGCAGCGGGGTCCCTGGGGGAAGGGCTGGCCCTGGGCGAGGGGACAAAAGGAGCTGGCCCTCACCCAAGAACCGAAGGTGAGTAGAAATAGGTCCTTAAGCCTATGGGTCAGGGTGGACTTAATAGAGAAGTGGGCTGGGGTGTTAGTTATTTGGGCCCCTGTGAAGATTGAAGAATGAGGCAGGATTTGTGGTTCCTAGACAGGAGGAATAAGTGCCTAGAGCAAGCCCAGGGTAGAGGTTTTAAAGCACAACTGCTCCCCCAATCTAAACATACAAAAGGAGGCTATTAGGGAAGGGAAGGGAGCATTTGAGGGAGAAGATAATATCTGAGGTTTAAGGAGAGAACAGGAAGGCAACAGAAGTTTAGGGATTTAACAACTTGGATGCTTGGGAGAGGGCAGGGGGTTGGCCAGCACTGGGACTGATGCCAGCCACCCCCTGCCATATCCCCAGCCGACCCCCAGAGGAGCGTCCCCCGGGACTTCCCCTGCCTCCCCCACCCCCCAGCAGCTCTGCCGTCTTCCGCCTGGACAGAGTCATCCACAGCGACCCAGCTGGTATCCAGCAGGCCTTGGCCCAACTCAGCAGCCGACAGGGGGGTGCAGCTGCCCCAGGGGGCCCCCCAAGGCCCAAGCCAGGGGCCCCCCCAGCCCCTCAGGGCCCCTCTCCCCGGCCCCCAGCACGATTCGAGCCCCCAAGGGCCAGCAGCAACGGTGTAGGTGGCACCGGTGAGCTGGGAGAAATGGATTGGAGGTGGGGTGGGGTGGGGTGGTGCCTTCCCTTTGTCACCAGAGGGAAATGAGTCTAAGTGGGAGGTTTATTTAACCAGGGCCCAAAGTGCTAGGATCTCTTCCCAGCCTCTGCCCCCCTCCAAAAAAAGTAAAGTTTGGGATGGTAAAGAGACCCTAGGATTCTGGATCCATATGCTACCAGGTTTTCCCCATTTTTCTCAGAGCCCCACTTTGCGGAGCCAGGTCCATTGGTGAGGGGGGTGAATGGGACCTCCCGGGACTCTACTGGGGTTACTCCCTTCCCCCCCAAACGACGCGATCGGCCTCCTCGAAAGCCGGAGCTGCTACAGGAGGTGAGACAGGGCTGGGGCTATATTCTTTTCCTTGTCCTAAAGGTTTCCAGGCCTGCCCTTATCCTGAGCTTTTGGTATTGTTATTCATTGTCTCAAGCTCCCTTATTTTCTGTATTCTGTTTACCTCCCTATTGCCCCTACTTTCTTCCTCTTATTTTCTACCTCATATCTTCCCCTCCACCTTCAATATCCTCTCTTTTTCTGATCTTTCTCTCTGCAGGAGAATTTGCCTCCCCCTCATAGCCCTGGATTCCTAGGTCCTAAACCAGAGGGACCCAATCCACGGGGAGAGCCCAGAGATGCAGGCACAGAGGCCCTGGCTCCCCATATCTGGAATCGTTTGCATACTAGTGAGTGGAATTGTAGAAGGGGATGAGATTTGGGCATGGTCCAAAGCAAACTCTAGGGCTGATAGAGCCCCCATCTAATTAATTTTTCCTCCTGGCCTCTTCAGCTGCCAGCCAAAAGAGTTACCGACCTGGCTCCGTGGAACCCTGGATGGAGCCCCTCAGCCCTTTTGAAGATGTGGCTGGCACGGAGGTGAGCAAGATGAGGGAATGTGGGCATCCAGAGTGGGAATATCCATAAAGGCTGACCCGTCTATTGCCTCACATTCAGTATGATGTGTGTACATGTTCAGATCTCCTGTGTTCATCCTTCTTCGTCCATCTGTCCTTTGTCTATGGGGTGACTTGGGAAGACTATTTCAATTGGAGACTGATTACTTTCTTCTCCCCCATCCCATGCCAGATGAGCCAGTCTGACAGTGGGGTAGATCTGAGTGGCGACTCTCAGGTTTCATCAGGTCCCTGCAGCCAGCGAAGTTCCCCTGATGGAGGTCTAAAGGGGACAGGGGAGGGTGCACCCAAGCGGCCTGGAGGCCCCTCACCCCTGAGCACTGCCCCTGGTGAGGGTCCATCTGGCTCTGAACCCTCTGACCCTCCAAGGAGACGTCCTCCTACCTCCTGTGATGGAGACAAGAAGGTAATGGGAATCAAGAAAAGAAGGGAAGTGCAACCTGTAACAGTCCCTCACTTCCACCTTTGCCCTAGAAGGCACTGAGCTCCCCTGATTTTGGTCCTTTTTGTTGTGTCTTTCCTACCCTAGGAATCACCCCTGCCCCCTGGCCCCATAGGCACAGAACGATCCCAGCGAGTTGATCGAGGACCGGAGCCTGGTTCACTTCGGCCTTCTCACCGACCTGGTCCCCCTATCCAATTTGGAACCAGTGACAAGGTTTGTCTGGATCTGGACATATATGTATATATATATATATGGAGCATTGGTTGAGGGGTAGAGAAAGAGGATCCAGGAACTTTGTGTCTTTTGATACCCTTCTGTGTTCTCAGGACTCTGACCTCCGCCTGGTGGTGGGAGACAGCTTAAAGCCAGAGAAGGAGTTGTCACAGTCTGGGCCTGAGGTGGTAAGTAGGTGGTGAGAAGGGTTGGGGTCAGATGTTTGGGAGAAGAGAGTTGGGAAGGGAGGACAGGTGCCCAATGCCCTCATGTAACTTGGAAGCCTTTCCTTTCCTCAGTCTGCTCCAGTACCTCGAGACTGGGAATTGCTCCCCTCTGGTCCCACTTCAGCTGAGCCATCATCCAAAAGTCTGGGTCCCAGCCACTGTGGCCCAGAACCCAACCCCTCGGGTTCCCGCCTATACCCTGAGGTCTTCTACAGCAGCCCAGGGCCTCCAGGCACCCAGGTATGTTCCTCTCTTTTCTCCTCACCACCACTCCTGCCTTCATCCCAGTCTTTTTTCTTTTTTGCCAGATTCCTTAGATATATCTATACACTATACCAAAGAGTTCTGGCAAACTAACTACCAGTCTTCCCTATTTGTTCTTTTCCCCACATTTACCTGTAGTGCTCATTTCACATGATACTTTGTTGGTAGTTATTTTGTGTGTCATATCTCTGCTAAGCTTCATCAGGGCAACTGCGGAGCCTAGCATATAGTAAATTCCTAGTAAATATTTTTTGAATGAACAGACACTTCACTGTTTCCCAGGCACATCTTCATCAGTGGGTGGGTAAGATCTCAGGGAGATAAACACAAAGTGCTATCCCAACCCCACTTGTTTTCCTCAGGTCCCAGGGGCAACAGTGGACTCTCAGCTGCACCCCACCAATGGTGGATTCCGCCCAGGGACCCCTTCACTGCACCCCTACAGGTAAAGAAAGACAAATCTGGGGACCTTGAGATAGTTAAAGATGGGGGACTAGTAGGGATTTTGTAACTGGACTTTCTACCTTTCCTGCTCTTCACTTTGTTCTCCTTACTCTTTAGGTCACAGCCCCTCTATTTACCCCCTGGCCCAGCCCCTGCTTCAGCACTGCTTTCAGGCGTAGCCCTCAAGGGCCAGTTCCTGGATTTCTCAGCATTGCAGGCAGCAGAGCTGGGAAAGCTGCCAGCTGGGGGTGTCCTCTATCCCCCACCTTCCTTTCTCTACCCACCAGCCTTCTGTCCCAGTCCCCTGCCTGACCCCCCTTTGCTGCAGGTGAGAAATATGGACATTGGTGTGGGTGGTTGGAGCTGGGAATTTGGGGACCTTGAGCTATGAAACCCTTTCTCTAGGTGCGCCAGGACCTGCCATCCCCGTCAGATTTCTACTCTGCTCCTCTGCAGCCTGGTGGCCAAAATGGCTTCCTGCCCCCAGCTGCCCCCACCCAGCAGGTAGCACCCTTCAAACCTTCCCCAGATCTCTTTGCTGTTTTATGATCATTCTTTCATCTCCCCCTACAAATCTTTTAATAGAGCGAGCTCGTCTTAAGTGCCTTATTTTTTGTTTCTAGATCTCCCAGGAAAATTTTTTTTTTCTTATGTGGTGTTGGTGGTGGTAGTGGTGATTATTTTTGAATTTTTGTGTCATACTTCAATTTTTCCTATAGATGCTGCTACCAGTAGTGGAGTCCCAGCTACCTGTGGTGAACTTGCCTCCAGCCCCACCTCCTGCCCCACCTCCACTTTCTCTGCTGCCTGTGGGCCCTGCTCTACAGCTCCCCAGTCTGGCTGTCCGGCCCCCACCTGCTCCGGCAGCACGGGTGCTACCCTCACCCGCCCGGCCCTTCCCTCCCAGCTTGGGGAGAGCAGAGGTGAGAGGCCAGAAATTGATGGGGAAAGGACCAGATTGTATGAACTGGAGGCTTAAAGGCAAGTCCTGAGGTTTTTTGGCTCTACCTTTCCTTCCAGCTACACCCAATGGAACTAAAGCCGTTCCAGGATTATCGAAAACTGAGCAACCTCGGGGGACCTGGGGCTCGAACCCCCCCAGCTGGAAGGTGGGGAACTGGGGGCTTTTAGTTCACCCCATTGTATTCAGGACTAGGGTCATCTCTTAGTCTTGCCCATGATGATTATTCTATATTCCATAGGCCCTTCTCTGGTCTCAGCTCCCGACTCAAGGCCCCACCCACTGGCTATAGTGGTGTTGGTGTGTTCCGCACCCAGCGCTTCGACCTCTACCAGCAGGTGAGGAAAATGATACACCCCCTTAGCTATTTGTCATGACCTGTAAAGTAAATACTACCCAAATCCTACCTCTTGCCCACAGTTTGGAAACTGGCCTACCCTCAATGATCCCCAAGTCTGTTTCTCACCCTCCCAGTTTGACTCCATGTGTACCTGCCCTCAGGCCTCCCCACCAGATGCCCTTCGCTGGATGCCGAAGCCCTGGGAGCGGGCAGGGCCACCCTCTCGTGAGGGTCCACCCCAGCGGGCAGAGGAGTCACGGCCCCGTAGGGACAAGGATCCTGGGTTGCCCCCACTCCGCTGAGGGAGCTGCCCCCCCTCAACCCCCATCCCTCTGGGGCCTGTACATAGATATAAATATATAAGGGGGAAGGGGGTGGGTGGGGAGGGGTTGTGGGGCTGGGGCCTCCCTATCCCTGGGGCCGTTTGTTTAAAAAAGAATAAAAGGATTTAAAAAAAATTATGTCCAGTTTGTTTAGAGAATGAATGTGAGGGTATATTCCTCCTGAATGGCCATCAGAAGGAAAAGAAATTGCAGAGTCAATTCATCCTGCTTCCTTCACCTCCAACTCCCAGCCCCCCTTGGAACAAGTTCACTAATTAGCTGGGCCATTGTGGGAGGGGGGACAACAGGTGGAAATCGTAGTTCAGACCCTCACCAGTGATGAGTGAGAGGAGGCAATCTGTAGAGAGAAAAACAGCCAAAGCCAGGAAAATCCGACTTTATTTCTTAAATACTGTGAATAGGAAGGGGAAGAGAGAGGTCCCTGGGAGAAGATGGTAAGGGATGGCCATCAAGCAAGAATCTAGGGGTCGTCAGCAAAGGCCCTGTGGGCATTGGGGAAGCGCTGGGGGCTGTAGTTGGGGTCATCCTGAAGTCGTTTTTGGATGTCAGAACGGAGCTGAGGAAAAAGAACAAATGGGTTGAGAACAGAGTAAAGGGCCTCTTAGCAGATGCCAACGCCCCTTCCCTTAAACGTGTGTTCCACTAGGCTGGTGACTCAGAAGGCAAATCTTAATCCATCTTCCCCATGCAGATTGTATAATGATGGTGATCCAGTTCATCCCAGCTAATCTTCCCCCTTGCTGACTTGATCTAAGGGTCTCTTCCACTTGAATCCACCCTTTTTTAAAAATGAGCCCACCTATCCTGGACTATTCCATTTCACCTCTAGGAAAGGGAAGGAATGGCCCTTAGAAACTTTCCACTAAAGGACTGCTACTCTGTTTTGAGAGGGTGCACCTGCTGCCTGTAGCTCTCCTGAACCTCTGGTGCCTCCAGGTCATGACTCAGGCTCTCCGAGCTAGTCAGAGGTCGAGCTCCAGCTGCCTTGGCTGCCCTGCTCACAGCCTCTGAAAGAAGCAGCTGAGGACCCTCGCCCTGCATCGTCTAAGGGGAGAAGAACGGCTTTCAGCAATCAGACCAGCTCTCCACCCCACAACAAACTTAACTCCTAAGTTTCCATACTGGCAGAGAAAAGGAAATGTTACTGAATACATTTGGAAGGGGAGAATGCCATGCTAGCAGATTGCCTGGCACCAAGTAGGTGCTCAAATGCTTATCTGAATTGTATTGATTTAAGATCACATCTGCATTCACCAGAAAGTGGGAAGTGGAAGGGAGATCAGGATTGGGAGGCTTATACATCCTATTAAAGGGAAATAGGCAAGCAAAGGAATTGGCTTCATCACTCCCATAGAGGAGTAGAATGTCTAAGGGACTTTGATAGCATCTCCCCCTCAAGGGAAAAAGAGCCAAACCTTGCGTCTCTTGGCGGGCATGCCGCTGAGGTAGGCATCACTCAGGGGAGGCTGTGGTTTCACCTTTCTCTGGCTCTGGATATCCTGCTGGATAATTGGAACCCATTCCTGGGGAAGAGTCAGGGAATTATGGACTGTTTTATTCCATCCCATCCACAATAGTTTACTGCTTCAAACACCACCCACCCCTTGCCCTCCCAAAGCCGCTCCACACACTCACTGGAGGAACAGCAGCGGCCCAGGGCTCTGTTTCAGCTGTAGCTCCATCCTGCTCCTCCTGAGAGGTACCCTCAGGAGCAGGAGGTGGTCCCCGAGACATAGCCTCCTCTGCAGTGGTGCCAGGGGCTGGGGAGGCATTCTCCCGCTGGGAGAAAGAGGAAGATAGAAGAGTGCCCATGTATCACATCTCTGAGCTTTCCTATTCCCCCACTGGTAGATACCCAATTCCCAAAAGAACTCTTCCCCAATACCTGGGGTTCAGGAGTTCTTTCTGCTCCTTGGATTTCCATTGGTTCCTCAAGAACTGGCTGTGAAAATTGGTAGAAAGGAAGAGAGAGGTGATGGCTCTCCTTAAAGGCTTTTCACCCCAGTAGAACCAAACCTGTTACCTTGTCCCCACTATGTGCCAACAGTGTTGGGGACCCAAACCTAAGAACCCACTGCCCTCACCTGGGAGGGATCACCAGTTCTTCTAACATATCTCAGGACAGCATCAGGCCCTACAGGCATGTGCTCTAGCACAACTTGCAGCCGAAGTCCCATCATGGTAGTCAGCCAACTCACCAGGGATGGGTTTACCCCTCCAGACATCCGGCGCTGGTAAAAATAAATGAAAATTATTAGTTGTCCCTGCCAACTCCAATACGTCTACCCAGCCTCCTTAACAATTGGGCCTTGAGGATAGTGGAGAAATGTGTATGATCGGAGAGTCCCTGGGAAAGGTAGGAGACTAGATGAAGGGGCCTAGAAAGAGTTATGTCTTACAATTCTGCCATTGATGACATCAGTGAGTGCGCTCTGCTGTCCCCCCAGACAATGCAGGTTCAGGGCCAGACACTCAAACAACCCCTGGTTACACAGCTCCAGCAGTCGTGCCCCAAACCCACCATCTGTAAGGGAAAGGAGAGGAGTTGCTCTTCACCATACCGAATTCCCAATGCCTGACTTCCACAAATTTCCGGCCCTTACCTGTGCAGTGCAGTACATGGGAAGCAATGCCATTGAATTGCTCCTGGAGAAACTCCAGATTTGTCCTGGTGATGTCCACCCCTGGCTGTACTTGCACAGAGGCCTGAGAAACAAAAGGCAAACAAAAAGTGAGGAGACAAGGTACCCACAACCCTAACAGTGACAGTGACTAAAATAAGACTGGCTAATCCTGGATCTTGAAGAGGGGAATCTACTCCATACCACACCCTAACACTGTACCTTGTGAGTATGGGAGAGGAGGAAGGGAGAGATTTTTTTGTGAGACACCATTGCCTCAGGTCCCTCCAAAAGCCAGAAAGAGAGGCAGTGGCTGAGTGTTGGGAGTCCATGTTTCTACTCACAAAGCTCTCTCGAACATACTCCTCCAATCCTGTGATCAGTGTATGGGTTGCCATCTGTGGGAGAGACCAAGACAAAAATCAGGAACTAGCCTCTGGAGAATGCTCCCTTCCTACCATGCTCAGCCAGCAATTCTGGGGGCAGGGATAGAGGGCCCTCAGCTAGACATTATGGCAAGTCATAGGAACAGATTACAGATTTAAAGTTGGAAGGGGCCTAAGAGCGCATCAAGTTCAACCTGTTCATCTTACAGTTAAGAATACTAACGCCCACAAAAGTTACATGACTTGCACAGGTTCCTGCAGAACTAGGACTGAGCCATTTGCGAAAGGAAGCTCCCCTCACCCGGATGTTGTGGGGTGTGGGTTCACGGCCTCCCAGGTAGTGCTGATGAAAGAAGCCCCGAAGCTGGGGCTGGAGTCGCTGGAGTGGCTGGAAGTGCCCATGGAGAAGCATTACTACGTCTACCATGGAGAAGTTCTGGCACAGGAGGGAGAGCAATGCCCCAAAGAACCCTGGAAATATTAGGAAGAGAAACAAATGGAAAATAGCTACCAAGTGCCCCACACAGTTGCACCAACCTAGGAAAATAACTGGCTTGAAGAGTTTATATGCTCATACCTTCTACTCTATACACTTCCTACCACACATACTTCCTTAATTCTTTGGCTCATTTTGGGGTCTTCTTTCCTAGCCTTCACACTGAGGCGGACCAGTAAGCCCTTCCCCCCTGGAACATGACATCCAGCTCCCTATCAAGGGGACCCAATCCCATCCTTAAGTTTCTTCTCCCTCAAGGTTTCCCCTTGTTCCCTCACCCCCCTTACCAAGGGCTCCATCTGCCCCAGGTTCAAAAATGTTGCTGGAGCCACTAAGACGCTGGATAAAGGCTGCAATGCTCTCACTGCTCCCTGCTCTTGCTCCAAGAGAGCCTAGCAGGGAACTCAGCACACCCTGTACCACTGAAGTGAAGAACTCAGGAGGCAAGCTCTCAGGGCCCACTCCCCCTTGGCCTCGTGCCCCCATCCCTGCTGGAGGAGACCCAGGTGGTGGAGGTGCCTGTTCTGGAGCAGGAGGAGGTGGTGGAGGTGGAGGGGGTGGTGGTGGAGCAGTCTGTGTTGCCTGTAAAAAAGCACAGGAATCAGTGACAACAAGTGAAAACCAAATGAATCATGAAATAGAGAGAACAGATTAAATAAGCTAAAGAATGTATCTTGAGATCCCACCTCTGGGAGAGGGGTAAAGATGATGCAACAGACTGGAGAGATTGTGCCAATGGCAGAAAGGAAGAGAATGAATTAAGTTAAATCTCGGACTATGGACCAGGTTTTATTAACGTCCTAAAGCTAAACAACCCAAGTATATCTTATACTCTCCCCATTCCCACAAAATGCTAGGTTGTAAGTACTTGATAATTATTTGTTGACTAACTGGTATACTAACAGGAAGAATTAAGAATCAGATACTTTCCTTTACTCCCTTCAATGCCCCATGGGAGAGATCGCAGTGCTCACACTTCCAGCAGTAGGGACAGTGACTGTAAGATAGGCCTATCAGCAACGTCACCACTCACCTGAAGAAAATCTGTCATGCCCTGGAGGAAGGCAGGGACACCTGGCATGGCCACAGTGATGGTGGGAGAGCCTACACTGGCCCCTCCAACTCCTGGCCCTCCAGGCCCCAACAGATTCCCCAGAAGCTGAGAGAACTGAAGCTCAGTGGGAGGAGGCGGTGGTGGGGCCTGAGCAGGTCCTCCTGGGGCTGGCCCAGCAGTGGTGGCTGTGTTGGTGGTACCAGCACTTGCAGAGGCTGTAGCTGGGGCAGGCGGAGGGGCCAGGCCTGAGGACCCCTGAGCTATTAAAAGTAGAAGGGAGGAATTAGGGAGAAACAATCAGTATGGAGAGGACTAGGTGTCACCAACCCAAAAGAAAGGGGCCCAAGGAACTAGGGAAGGCAGAGGAAAGGGAAACTGTAGAGAGATAGGAAGATGATGACAAATGGTAAAAAGAAAGAGAACTTGGAGAAGTCAAAAAGAGAAATGGAGAAGTCTGGTGGAAATTTGGATGTGGGGGCAATGTTAGGAAGGGGGCTGAGATTGGAGATGAAAGACAATAATGGTACAGTAGAAAGAGCACTGAACTAGGATTCAGGAGACTAGTATTCTAGTCTTCACCTTAGACAAATAATTTCTCTCTGGGTCTCAGATCCTCATCTGTAAATGGAAAGGACTGGCTAAATCCTTGCAGCAAAATTTTTTAAAAACTTGCTATAATTTTGTATTAATTTTAAAGCCACAAGCATGCCTTTTAAAGAATGTAAATCATAATTCATTCAGACACATAAAAATTATGTATGATTTTCTCCATAAATTTATCTGTCATAGAAATAGGGAAACAATTAAAACATTTAATCTTTTTAAAAAATTGTGACTTTTAAAATAAAGAAAAAAAAAGGTTCTTTTTTAAGCCCCCTAGACTTTCACATCTTAAGTTCGACCGAAAAAAAATAAGTAGGATGGTTTAGGAAGAAGCAAGAGATTAGAGAGGCAAAGAAAGACTTTTAGAGGGAGAGAAGGGTTAAGAACTATTGTTCTCTTTTTGGAGGAGTCAAGTAATAGCGTGAGAAAGATCTTACCCACAAGCACAGGCTGCATGAGAAGCTGTCCTACCAGTCCGCTCACCATCTGAGCCAGAGATGCATTTGGCCCCAAACCTGGACCCTGAAAAAAGAACAGGAGGAAGGTTTGGGTCCTACCCACCTACACCCAAGATTTTTCTACCTTACTCCAATACCACCCCCCTCTTCAAAACTCCATCATATTTCAGTACCCATCTCCACCCACTTCCCTTCTACCTCACTCACCACAACTCCAGGGGCAGGTGGTCCACCAGGGTGGGGGGGCCGAGCCTGGGGAGGGGTAGGCCGAGCAATCACCACCCTTGTAGGAGCTGATGGAAAGCCTGGAACTTGCTGTCCTGGGGGGTATATATGGGAGAAAACAAAAAACTGAGGCCCTATTCCTCCCAATTCCCACCGTCCTGAAATGACTCAAACCTAATAACTGACTACTCTCTACCTTCTTTCCTAAACCTTCTCCCCTCCAGTGGGACTGGTTACCTGTAGCTGCAGAGGCAGCAGCTGCTGCCATGGCCTGCTGAGTGATTTGGTGAGCAACAGCTTGCATGAACTCAGGGGGCAGGGAGGGCAACTGAATATGAGTGGAACCTAGAAAGGAAGGGGACAAATTGAACACTAATCACCATACTCCTTTAGTCTTCTAACTCTAATCCTATTTCCTTCCCCCTCCCAGAAATTCCCTCATTCTTACCCAGGGCCTGGCCATGACCAGGAGGGCCTGAAGGACCAGTTGGGGCACTGGGAACACTACCTGTCTGTGAACCAGAATCTGGAATAAAAAAAGGAAACATTAAATCAAACACAGAGACAGGGTAAGGGATTTACTATCTCTCCTCCAAAGGTCTTTCTGTTTTCCGTTTCTTAGTCTCTAGCTCCAATCAGACAAACTTTGCATTTGTTGTCCTATGCTAAGATATCCTCAGCCCCCTCCCCAACTCTATAGCAAACTTTGGTAATGAAATTCCTGTATCACCAGTCTTTTGACTGAAAAGACCTTATGTGTTCAATCCCCTACATAAAAACACATCACATGTTTACCAAGAGTTGAAAGATCCCAAAGTTTATAACAGAAAAGTTCATGGTAGAGCCAGGATCAGCCAGAATCAATGATTCCTGCCTCCTAGTTCAAGGATCTGCTACACCCTCCCTTCCATTGTTAAACTCAACTCATTCCCTCTTCCTGCTGCAAATAACCCTGACTCTTATCTGCTTTGTCCTCTCCCCAAATCATGGATTCTTTCAGCTCACCCTGGATGTTCATGTGCATCATGACGACAGGTTCCACACTCTGGTGGGAAATCCTGATAACTCTGGGATGGCCAGGCCCAGGGGGTGGGGCTGGGCCTGCAGGAGGAGCCCCCTCAGCTGTAGGTTCCCCTGTAGTAGGGGAAGGTGCAGGAGGGGAAGTCTGCCCAGGAGCAGAGGGCGGTGCCTCTGAGCTAGGGTTTGGGGGTGGCCTGGTCCCATTCCCAGTCATGGTCACAGTCGTCCCCACATTGATCTAGTTGTGAAAAACGAACAAAGAAAAACAAGACAAATTGGAGCCACAAACATAACTCCTCATCGTGTTCTTCTCTTGCTTTTTTAACAGCTGTCTGGTTCTCACTTTTTTTTTTTGCTTTTTTGGAGGGGAAAGGGCAGGGCAATTGGGGTTAAGTGACTTGCTCAAGGTCACACAGCTAGTAAGTGTTAACAAGTGCCTGAGGCCAGATTTTAACTCAGGTCCTCCCGACTCCAGAGCCAGTGCTCTACTCACTGTGCCACCTAGCCTCCCGCACCTCTCTTGCTCCATTCCAATGTTCGCTACTCATTTCTCTGTTCAGAGCTTTTCTCAGTCTTACTACCCCTCCTCTGACTCACTCAGCAATGAATCTCAATAAACACCACTAACTCCCATACCACAGAACCCCACAGATCACTCCTTGGTGTATACTACTAGACTCCTGTTGCACTGACCTGAATGGGGATGGCAGCCTGCTGTAGCACCATGGGAGCTGTGTAATGAGACATCGGCCGGACAACATGCAGGTGTCGAGGAGGGGCACACGCCAAATTGCAGCGCAGGTCAGACAATGCCACAAAGGTATTACCCAGCAGCCGCAAGCTCTCCCCAACCAAATTGATCACTCGCTGATCCTCTTCACGCCCCTCGGTCTAAAACCATTCCCCCAGACCCAGAAGCACGGAGAAAAGAAAAGAAAAAGTAAGAAAACTGGTTGCAACTACCACATCTTCTTGAAATGGTATCACCTCCTACAGACAAAAAGCCAAGTGTACCCTTTGACCCAGTAATTACATTGTTGGGAATATGTCTGATAGTTTTTTTAAGTTTTTTGTTCATAGATTTTCATAGCAGTATTATACATACAGTAATTTCTGAACACTGAAGTGATCTAAAAATCTTACAATAGCGGAACAGTTAAATTAAGGCAGGTTAATATCATAGAACGTTACAAAGGCATTACAATTGATAAGCAACACAAAGAAATCTGGAAAGATTTTTATAAAGTAATGTAAAATTACTGCATTATTTAGTTAACACTTATATTTCATTATTGCAAAAAACCATAACCAAAAGAATGGAATATACACTAATTACAATCACATGAAGTATCTAAGAATAAGTGGACAAAGAATCCCAATGGTGACTTAAAGGAAAAAAACTAGAAAAAAGTAATGATACATTAAGCACTGAAATTAATGAAAATATAGCTAGTTATTAAGCAAGTACAGTTGTTAGCACTGATGTTTAATAGCATTAGATTTCTAATAAAACATTTTTTATAAATAAGAAGAGCTATAAGGACAATTCCATGTTATAGGAAGAGAAAAAAAGAAAAGCAAGAATGTATCTCTACCTTTATTAAAGAGCTTTGTTCAGAGATAATTATGTATAAACTAGATTTCTGCAAATTTAGCTGCAGTAAAAGGAGTTAACTATTGGAAGGAATCTTTATGGTGATTTCTTTTGAAATCACTAGCCAGTAAATTATCTTTTAAATCCATGTTCTCATATTCGAATTTCATGTAAGAGTTTGTTTAAAGCAAAGTATACCTATACCAGTCACTAGGGTAGGGAAACAGGGATGGAGAATAGAGTAAAAAAAATGTTCAGAGTACTGTATGTATGCTAAGGACGATTATTTGGACTATTTCAATGTCATGTGGAAAAGGTTTGTTTGAACCATTCTAATTCTATACTGCTATGAAGGGGAAAACATTAAACACACTATGTGATATCCACCTTGGGTAGGCTGGTAGATTTCAAAACCAGTCCTACCTTTAAGTCAAGGGATAAGGAAAGAGACATAAAAAAAATGCTCACATTATTATTGTAATCTGTGGTGGCAGCAGATCCCAATATTTCATGGTATCGCTGTAGAAAGGGCTGGAGTCGGTTCTCTACCCTCTGTAGCTCCTGAAGCACTTCAACATACTCCAAAGGGGATGGATGGCTGTAGGAGATGATAGCAGTTCATTAAGGCTTTCAGAGGTTTCCTAGGCCCCACTGTGCATGCCCTTTCTCTCCCTTACCCATTCCTTTAAGCTAAAGGAATGTTATTGCTCCTTAGTTTTTTCTATCAGAAGAACTTGAAACAGAACTTTCCTTCCCAGCCAAAAACTAGGGGAAGATAAGACTTTATGGGAACAGAGTAACTTCGGAGTCCTCCTAGCCCAAGAAGCCAACACTTTCACTGAGCTAATAACATTCCTACTTCTTAGGTTCATATTTATATACCTTTTTATTTACCTATCCTGCCTAAAAAGAATCTTTGTCTATTAGACAAAGTCCAGATCCTAACCAATCTTCCTGTCAACAATGCCTTGCTCCAACTCACTTACTTCCCTCCTCCTCTCTTCTAATCTTACTTCCCCTGCCCTTCAGAATCACTCACTTGGGAGCCGGGGCTGGGCCAGGAGGAGAGGACTCAGGGCTCCGAGGCTGGGTGCTTTCCTCTGGGTCTCCTGCTTCCATAGGTTCTCGTGAAGAAGCTTCACCCTCTGATGGTTCAGGAGTCTCTGAGCTTAAGGACGATGATTCTGAAGCAGAAGGTGGTGGTGGTTGTTGCTGCTGATGCTGCCCTCCATTGGCTCGGCCCTGAAGGTTAAGAGGGAGGAAGGTTACTGAGGGGAAATTGAATCAGAAATAAAAGGTTATAAAATTTGAAATACAAAAAGCTGAATTTCATTATGTAAGTTCTCTGAACATTATCAGCAGAAAGTAAGGAAGAAGACAGAGAGTTATTTTCCAACTCCAAGGAGGACAAAGCCCAAGATAATTAACTGGTTAATGCTGTCATAGGATCAAGTCAAGTGAGACCAAATAAAAAATCTTCCAGTAAGCACTGTTCACTATTTTTTTTCTTTTTGGAGGGGGGAAGGCAGGGCAAATGGGGTTAAGTGACTTGCCCAAGGTCACATGGCTAGTTAAGTGTCTGAGGCTGGATTTAAACTCAGATCCTCCTAACTCCAGGGCTGGTGCTCTATTCACTGCGCCACCTAGCTGCCCCAAGCACTGTTTTTAAAGCACTAGAATGAGGGACCTTAAAAAAGACCGGAACATTTGTCCACTTACAAGGGAAAAGACTTTTAAAACGGTAAAGATTCTTCTTTGTGTGAAAGGATATCAGGAAATAGCTTCCTGATTTCACAGACATGACTCAGTTAGAATATGAATGAATAAGACAACTTCTCCAAATCCCTGTCTTCTCCCCCAAAATCTCAGAAGAAAATAGAGAAAACTGAAGTGGAAATAAGGATGGAGACACAGAAACTTAATATGGCCAAAACACCAGTCAAATTCTGAGGAGCAGCAGCCCAAGAATAAATCTGCATCAACCTCTCCCCATATACCTCCAAACGGGATAGCACAGCCTGTATATCTCTCAGCATGTGCTGGGCCATAACCAGTCGAACACGAGGCTCACTCTGGAAATAAAAAATCAAGCACAGAAAGAGCAAATGGTCAAAACATGGGTGAAGACATTAGCCCCATAATCCTACCCAAACCAGACCTTTGCTTTCTCACAAAATCTGTAGTTGGAAGGAACCTCAGAGGCAGGATAGGTTCAACCCATACCTGAAAAAGAATCCACTCTAAACATACCCATCATCTGGTCATCCAGCCTTTCCTCAAAGACCTGCAGTGAAAGGGAACTCACTGCCTTCCAAGGCAGCCCATTCCATATTTGGATCAGAATCTAATTGTTGGTTAGGTTTTCTTAATATTAAGTCTAAATCTGCCTCTTTGCAACTTCAACCCACTGCTTCTAGTTCTACCCTCTGAGGCTAAGCAGAAAAAGTCTCATCCCTCTTCTACGTGACAGCCCTTCAAATATTTGAAGACAACAAACAACCTCCCTATGTTTTTTCTTCTCTAGGCTAGACATCCCCAATTCCTTCAACCAATCTTCATATGACATGATGTTGAGGCCCTTCACCATCCTGGTTGCCCTGCTCTGGATGCTTTCAGCTTATCAATGTCTTCCCTGAAACATGGCACCCAGGACACAACATAATAGACGATGTCTCTGCACTGAGTAGATAATTACACTGTACACACTGTACATTGTGTACAAATCCCCATCTCAAGTTCATTCCCTCCCAAATACCCTGCCCTGATGTTCCCAGCCCCTGGATACCTGGATTGGCGCCTGTTCCATGTTTATATGAACATCCACAGCAGAGCCGTCGCTCTGGGGGGAGGGGTGGAGGGGAGGGAAGGGGCAAGGAGGGGGAAGAGAGGATGCTGTGACAACTGAGCTCTAGGAGAACTCAGGTATCCATGCCCCCACCCCCAACTCTCTCCCTCCAGCCTTACTACCCAAGAAAGAGACAGGTTATCAGGCCCTCCAGATTCCCACCTTCCAACCCAAAGACCTAAGTATCTGGCCTTTCAATGTTTCCCACTCAGCCATTTCCATCAACCCCCCACCAAAGACACAGCTTTGCCCTTCAACTTACAGGGAGATTGAAGGTCCCAACCATGACATAACTGTTAGCATTCCTGTCATGGACAGGTGCACCGGGACCTCGAGGACCAGATGGGGGCCCCCCACCATGAGTGGCTGAGGGAGATCCTGCCCCCGAGGCAACCCCAGAGGATGGAGGTTGGGCCTGTGGGGGGGCCCGCTCCACTAGGTGGATCACCTTTCCCCCAACATCTGTAGTAAAGGAGAAAAGGGAAGAGAGAAATGAGGGAAGAGTCAGCTAAATACCTCAACCCTACCCAGAAAATAACCCTTTTTCTTTTTTTTTTTTTTTATGAGCAATTGGGGTTAAGTAACTTCCTCAAGGTTACACGGCCAGGTGTTTCTGGGTGGGTGCTAAGTGTTGGAGCCCGGATTCGATCCCCAGATCTTCCCGACACTGGAGCCAGTGCTCTTTACTCGCTGTGCTACCTGGCCCCCCAATAACCCTTTTTCTAAAGCCTCATCTAGCCCCTCACTGTATTCCTGTAGCTTCTTCTCATCCTGCAGAACTCGGCCCTGATATATGAGTCGTTGTTTCTCAGAAGGGATGCTGACCGAGACAGCAATATGCTCCTTAAATTCCTTCACTGTCATCTGCAGAAATGAAAAGGAACAGGAAGAAAGGTCAGAGAATATCTAATGCAGAACATCAGGCAATTAGTGGGGATGTGAGTCACAGAACAGTTATAGAAATTGTTGCCCATTTTATTGTATTTATGAAGTATCCACTGCCTGCAAAGTTCTATGCTAAGAAATACTTCATAGAAAACAGCAATTTTAAAAATTGCAATTTATTTGTTTTGACATCCTTTCTTTTTAAATTTTGAATTACAAGTTCTTTCTTTCCCTCCCTCCCACATCCACTGAGAAGGCAAGCAATATGGTATCAATTACACGTGTGAAATCACAGCAATGGTTTTAAATGGAAATTAGATGGCAGGGCAGGAGAGAATTAGGATACAAGAACAAACTCCCATTAAGCTCTACATTTTCTCCCTTCTCTGGTTCTATATCTGGACTTACAGGTAGGGAGGTCCCTGTTATAGGTATGATTAGTAAGTGAATATTTTGTGAGGGAATGGGAACTGTAATCAGGCAGAGGGCCCCAGACTTCGTTCAGTTTATCAGATTAGATTAGTGACATGCCCAAATAAATGGGATTTTTGAATATCTATATATAAGTACATACATACACGCATAAACGTATATATATATATATAAATAAAAATATTCTTTCTTATACTGTTGTATTTATATAAAGTTAAAAATAATAGTAACAAACATTTATATAACATTTCAGTTTTGCAAAAGCAAACAACACAGTAAGATAGGTATTACAAAGTTATCATCTTATTTCACCCATCAGGAAACCTAGGTTTAGATATGTTCAGTGATTTTATCTAAGTTCATTTAGCTAGTATCAGAGCCAGGAATCAAACCCACATCTTTCCTAACTCCAAATATACCATTATTTCCAAAATACTGATTGACTAGACCAAACCTATGGTGTGTCTTAACCTAGTATTTTGTCCCTGTTCCAGATACCGGGGGATGATTTGAAATGATGAATGGTTTTTCTCCATGAGATTTCAAAATCTGGGAACATCCCCAAACAATCCTACTTCTAAGTTCTTCAATTTCATCCATGTTGTACTTTCTCTACTGATATGTATCACAACTACTCTAATACTTAACATTTTAATAAAGTACTGTAACAAATCTATTGTCTATAAGCCAACCATGTGATGATCAACCTCTTTTGAGTAGGGTATTTCTCAAATTTCCAATATTTAATACGCTGTTGGATCCACAATCAAAGCTTTTCCAGTTTGGTGGGACCCAGAAGCCTTGTAGTTTTGTTGGCCTTGCCTTAGAGAGCCAAACTATGATGAGCCAGCAATGTTAAGAAAGAAACATCCCTAATTACCCTCATACTTTCTCCAGTCTGCTTGTGGTTTCTCCTAGTGTGCCCTGCCCCCACCCCCACAGGTTCCATATCCTTTCTCATTACAGCTGGAGGCTCTTCAAGGACAAGAAATACAAACTCCTTTTGACTCTAAGATTCTCCTAAGAGTGCACTTACATATATGAAATAGAGGCGGAGAGACTGCTGTTAAGAAATGTATCTCCCTATGACCTAAACAATAATTAGAACACTTTCATGAGATGTTTCTTTATCTACAAAATGAAGAGAACTAGATGATTTCTAAACTACCTTCCAGTTCTAAAATACACCAACTGACGTTTGATATGAATAATACATGCAAATAGAAAACAGAAAATCTGGGGTCCTTGCCTCAGGATGGCTAAAGGAAAGCCTCTTACAGAATTTCCCCAAACCTATGAACCCTTGGTTCTCACCTCAGCCCCCACAGTGAAGGTTCGAGTCTGGGAGTCCAAGGTCTTCACCAGGACCTCTAAGCTGGCTGGTTCCTCCATAGCACTGCTGCTACTGTCACTGGGTTCCATGACCAACACACTAAAGAAAGGAGAAAGAAAGATTAAGTCGTTATCACAGGGCCTAGACAAGTTCCTACATCCCAACTGCTAATCCAACCCCCACTCCAACTCTAAGCACACACACACCCAGTTTCTAATCCTGGGTGAGGGGGAGAGAAAAAACAGGAGCAGAAACTCAAACAAGGGAAAAGATCTGAAATAACGCCTATAACATCAAAGCAGCATCTGTCAAGATAGGAATCAAGACCCAAAGGTTCACATGAATGAAAAAGAGGATTTGGGGGAGGGGGAAGGGTGCAGGGTAAAGGCCTTAATAAGGTTGGGATAAACCCCTTCTGTCAAGAAGGTGAGAAGGAACCAGGGAAGCATGCGCCACGCACGCGCACCATGCCACGCCCACCGCGATAGGGAACCCTCAAGCCTGCTTCTGTCACGACAGATCGGAAAATCGGGACAATGACGGAAGGAAAAGGGAGGCCCCGGTCTAGCTGGATGTCACTCCTCCCCTCGGCGGCACAGCAAGAACTACGCACAAATACAAACACACACACATACACGTATGTACACACATATACATACACACTAACTGGTACGTACACACACACACACACACACACACACACACACACACACATACACACACCTGCCCCGCGGCTCCGCCCCCGGACTCCCGGCGGCAACGCCACTTCCGGTCCTGCCCCCAAGTTTCCGCTTACGAACACTTCCTGTTCCCCGATAGAAACGGGAGGGGGGGGGTGTCGCGAGACGGCACTTCCGGTTCCCCACTCCCCTAGACTTCTTTCTCTGGGGTACGACGAGGAAAGGGGAGGCCCCGGGTACCGGGGAGCCCCTAAGAGGAAAAGAGTCGGGCCCGGCCTATGTGGGAGGGAGCCCACCACCCAGAGAAGCCACCGTCGCCGCCTCCCGGGGGACCTTACTGCGCTTGCGCAAACCACTGCGCCTGCGTACATGATTGAGGACCCGCCCTGCTGATTGGCTTTACCAGCCTACCGTGCGCGCCTGCGCCATAGCGCGAGGAGGGTGAGGAGGTCGTGTAGCGGATGACTACTGCAAATGCCTGAAAGTAATTTTCCTGCTGGCGCTTTCCGCCTACTTACCTCGCAGAAGGCCTGTTCTTTAGTGAACGGAACGAGTGTGCCTTTGGCACGGGGGTTGCTACTCCAGTGTCTGAGGAAATTAAGGGTTGGCAGCGTCTATGGCACGGCAATATTTTAGTTACCTAAAATAAACCTATTCCCACCCCTCCTTAGATAACCTTCCAACCAGGCGGTTAGGGTTGGTGAAAGTTGGGGCTGCCCACCATGTTGATTCAGAAGGCACAAGCCAGCGGCCATATTTCTTTTGGGCAACGCAAAGCTTTTTCAGGGTGGAATTAACGCGTGGGTGGGCGGGTTTGCCCCACCCTCACCCCTTCCTAAGTGTCACGAGGGTAGTAAAGCCATTCGTTGATATCTCTTCTGAGGGCCTATCTGCTTTAAATTGAGGGGGTGGGAAAGAGGAAAGGAAGCCACCATATTTTTTGAGGGCGGAGGTTGCTGCCATTTTGTTCTTGGTTTAAGGATCGTGGGGGAAGGGAAATGGACGGTGGTAACAGCTATCGGGAGAAACCAGAGATCGGGAATGAGGGAACCAGAGGGAGTCTGGATTGTAGAGGGAGGTGACAAATCTAGAGAGTAGTGTTAGGAGGTTAAGAATGACTTTTGGAGGTCCCCCTGGAGCTAGGAGTGTCACCTTTTCAGAATTGTAAGGCACTTAAGAGGCATCTTATTCTAACTCATACGTCAACAAAAGCTTCTCAAAAAATCCCCAACTAAAGGGTCATCAAGACTGCTTTGAAGACCTGGATGAGAGAGAGTTACTACTCTTTAACATCCCATTCAGCTTTTAGATAGCTTTCAAAATGATTTTTCTTACCTGGGACCTTCAAATGTGCCAGACAAAAATCGATTTACCCAGTGCCATTTCATTAATTGCCTACTTAAACCCAACCAATTAGATCTCGGATCAAGTCCCCCTTTTTTTCCCCTATGTAAGATTTATTATAAGCTGCATTAAAAGAGAGGGGCGGCTAGGTGGTGCAGTGAATAGAGCACTGGCCCTGGAATCAGGAGGACCTATGTTCAAATCCGACCTCAGATGCTTAACACAAAAACTAGCCATGTTACCTTGGGCAAGTGACTTAACTGCAATTGCCCTCCAAAGCCTCACATTCTGAAAAATAGTTTTGTGATACTCAGCCCTATTCAGATAACATCTTGGAGCGCTGTGTTCACTTTCAGATACCACATTTTAGAAAGGACTGCCACGAACTGGGAGGCATCCAGGGTGGGACAACTAGGATGGCAACAAACTTGGAGGAATTTTACATATACATATATACACACATATACACATTGGTTGTTCAGTCACGTCCAACTCTTGGTGACCCCATTTGGGGTTTTCTTGGCAAAATTATGTGTGGAGTGGTTTGCTGTTTCCTTCTCCAGCTCATTTTACAGATAAGGAAACTGAGGCTTTTGCAGTGATTAAGTAACTTGATCAGGGTCACACAATTAAGTGTCCAAGGCCAAATTTGAACTGAGTTCTTTCTGACTCAAGGCCTGGGCCATCTAGTTGCCCTTAATATACACACATAAACACACATATACAAATATATACATAACTGGTTGAAGGAATAGATTTTTTAGCTGGAAAATAGAAGGCTTAAGGAAAGGATATAACTCTTCAAGTATCTGAACAGTTATTATCTGTTAATTATACTATTTTTCTGTGGCCCCAGCTGGCAGAACTTGGAGATATGGACTGGGTTTCTTCCTATTGAAGCCTGCCACAAGTGGAAGGGGGTGCTGCTGCCTCTTTAGGTGGTGGGTTTCCCCTCACTGGAGTTATTCAAACAAACACCAGGTGACCAGGAGTAGGGTATGATGTAGAATGGATTCTTTTAAAGGTATAGTTATATACCTTGGGGGAAGGAGGGGAGCAGTGGGTTATATGTTCCCTGCTGAATAGGGTTCCAACTCAGATTTTATAAGTTTGTCCTAAAATTTATCTTGAATCCTTGTTTCCCACTGCTGTTTAACCCTTGTATGCATTTCTTTTTGAACATTTAAGCTTCAAAAAATGGAGTTACTTGTTTCCCAAACTTTCCCATCTCCTAATCCTATTCATCCTCTAAGGCCATCTTCAAGTGACATCTCCTTCAAAGTAGTGGTAGCCTTCTCTTTCTGCTCCTTCTCATCCACCAACTGATCCTGCTATTTTGCAGTGAGGTACATTTTGTTTGCACCTCTCAAATACTTTTGCTCTTCGTGCTATATTTACTTATGTTTTGTTCAATATGAGATTGTGAATTTAATGAGGATAGATAGCAGAAGGTAATTTGGTTTAATGGAAAGAGTATTAGACTTTTTTTTACAACATGAATAATGTGAAAATATGTTTAATATGAATGTATATGTAGAACCTGTATCAGATTGCAGTCAGTCTTGGGGTGGGGGAAGGGGTAGGAAGGGGAAAATTTTGGAACTCAAAATCTTATGGAAGTGAATGTTGAAAACTAAAAACAAAATAAACTGAAAATTTTTTTAAAGATTAAAGAAAAAGAAAGTATTGAACTTAGGGTCAGAGGATTTGGATTGATTGCCAACTCTGCCGCTTAGGAGCAGTGTGACCTTGAATAAATCACTCCCTTTCAGTACCTGTTTACTTATTTGTTAAAAATGCAGTGTTTGAACAAGGTGACTTGTTAGGTTTCTCTGAAATCTAATATATATCTTTTTCTGTGCCTAGCACAATGTTCTATATATAAAAGGTACTTAATAATTACTTCTTAAGGTAGTGGTTTTGCTGGAGTATTTGTCTCCTTAATTAGATAATAAGCTCTTTGAGGACAGGGCTTCTATCTATCTATCTGTCTCTACCCCTCACCAGACATGATGCTATGAATATGGCATACAACAAATACTGGTAGTGAATGAATGAGTCAACCTCCAGTTAGAAGGTTACATCCTTCCCATCCCCCAGCCAGGCCTAAGCTCCCAGCTATGCTGCTGGTGTATAATTTGAGGAGGGGGAGGACAGCCCAGAACACTGTCAACAACCCAGAGTTGGGTTGGAAAGCAAGAGTAGAGTTACTCATTAGCAGATCCAGGGGGTCAAGGGTTGAGGAAAGGGGGCCAGAGGCTGCAGTGGACAGAACTCCCAGAGAGTGGTTTCAGGCAGCTGCCACCCTCGCACTATAGTCTCTGAGGATGTTCTACCAGATTTGGGCAACTTTCCTCCACATCAGCGGGATTCTCTATGACTCCATTTACCTGTGTTCCAAGCCTAATCAATTAAATCCTCTGGGAGTAAATGAAAAAGAGGTATGGGGGCAGGGAAGAGGGTAGGGGAAAGACAATGGGAGGGCTTTGGTAGTCTGTAGAAGGGATTTTGAGGGACTGAAGGTGGGGAACCTGGGGGATATCTGGAGGTACAAGATGATGTGGGGACAGTGATGAGAAGGAAAGGAGCTAGAAAAAATTACCCAGACCATTAGAGTAGTAAGCCCAAAGGACTTGACAAATGAAAAAACCTTATTAAGAGGGAGAGACCTGGGGCAAGTGAAATGGAAGATTACCCCTAGTTCCAGAAACAATGGTGGATCAGGTTGAGGGAAGGGTAATGCCAACCTGAAGCTATCTGCAAAAGGAGAGTTTGTGATTGATTCCATCCCCTCCTTCCTGTCTTGCTCATGCAGTTCCCTGGACCCTACCTGGGTCAATGGTACTTCATTGCGGGTGCAGCTCCTACGATGGAGCAGCTGAAGATCTTTGTCACAGTAGACAACATTCTCTTCAACATGGCTGCTAGCAATGTTCCCCAAATTCTCCAACTACGGGCCACCATCAAAAAGTAAGTTGTGGGGAAGGGTACCTTATCAGGTCCCTTTCTCTCCATTTATTATTTCAAGCCAGAAATTCCCAAAGTCAGAATCTAAGATTAAGTTTCTAATTGGGCCATTCTCAGCTGCTAAATGCAATGACCTTTCCCCATTAGATAATTGGTATTCCATTAAGGGCCCTGATTATTCAGCCACCTAGTATCTTGCCTCTCTTGGTTAGCTAACTCTAGTCTCTAAGTCTCTTTATCTCTGGTTAGTATCCTGATTAATAAATACAAAATCTTTCTGCCAGCCCAGTTGTCTTCCCTCAAAGAAAATGAGCTCTTTACTGAATAGGTTAGATTAAATAGAAGGCAGGAGAGGACTGGTAAAAGGGTTTATCTGTTTGTGTGGAGGAAGGGTCATTCATTCCTCCATCTTCAAACTTCTCAGGAAAAATGGGGACTGTGAACCCCGAGAATGGACTTACCATATGACTGAAGGGAGCACAGATCTCAGGACTGAAGGTTGGTTACCCATTCTCCATATCTTTCCTTTGTGTTCTCCAACTGCCTACCCAGTTCTTCCCCTATCCATTCCCACTCCAATCTTTGCCCTCCCCCCACTCAACAGGTCGCCCTGATATGAAGACTGAACTCTTCTCCAGCTCTTGCCCAGATGGGATAATACTGAGAGAGACAGGACATGGTTACCAGCGCTTCCTCTTCTACAGTGAGTATCCATGTAAAGTAGGAGGTAGAAATTCTAAAAGAAGGTGATAGATGCTTTACTGTCCCACACTCATACCTAGAAAGAGCATGGTGACAATCATGAGAGGGGAGTGGTACTCTGGAGGTCTATGATATCATTCCCAGAAGTCTGGGAACTGGGAGCAAGGAGGTGGGAGTGTTTTCTTTCTTTGGGGGGGGGGGGCAGTTGGGTGGGAAATAACAGTATCAGTCTGTCCTTTCCTTTCCAGACCGATCCCCACAACCCCCTGAAGAATGTGTGAATGAATTTCGGTCCCTGACCTATTGCTTGAACTCAAAAGCCTTCCTGCAGACCCCCAGGGAGAAAGGTGAGAAGACCTCTGAGATATCAACAAAGAGGAGTGGATTCTTCAAAGAGAAAGAGATGGGATTTAGAAAAAGGATCTTGGCCAAGGGAATTCTGTGGCCATTTTGGCCCGGGGATGGGGGGGAGCAGGTCAAGGTAGGCCTCAGCCTCCTAGAAGGGATCATTTCAGAGATCTTAGTGAATAGGAGGTGGTGCCTCAATTTTTTTTGAGGAGGGGGCCACATCCCTCCAGATTTTCCTCACTTTTTTCCTTTATCTTTCTCTCATTCTCTCTCCCTCTTCTACTACTCTCTTTCTCTTCCCTTCAGAGGCCTGTAAGTTGTCCAGTGACTGACCTGTGCTCTCTAGTGAGCTGGAGACTTCTTGCTGCCTTCAAGAACAATAAAGATGATTTTCTGACCTTTGTCTTTCCTGGAGCTAGTCCATAGGCACCAGCTTTACTCTCCTTCCCTACCCTTTTAGCCCCCTGCCCATTCTTTCCTGAAGATAATTCACTGTCCCCAGACCCCAACTTTGGCTTCATCATCGATAGGAAGAAGACTGGAAGCAGTGTTAACTTCCCTTTTGTAGTGGTATATTTAGGAGATTAGTGCAACAGTGATTGCTCAGTGATCAAGCCTTCAAACACTGTAGATAGGTGTGGGTGTATACATAGGCCTCTGCTGTAGCATCCCAAGCCTTCTGCTGCGTTTCCTGGAGCGGTATGATTCTCCTTTGAATCTTAACTGGATCTCCAGTTCCAATCACATCTTCTCTCCTCAACCCATGCTTCTCTGATCCATCGGCTTTATAGATGACACCCCTTCCCTTTATCCATTTATGGTTTGGATCCTAGTATCCAGTAGATCCTAGATCCAGAGAACTGTTCTGTTACTAGAGTGCTTAATCCTGGGGGGATTACAAGGGGTGGAAGGAGTTCCTTTTTATTTTTTTTTAATTGAGAGATAGAGGAATAACACTAAAAAAAAAACTTGACAATAGCTGGTGAATTAAAGGGTAACTCCCCCTTACTTTTGAGTGTCCAAGCCCTGTTGCAAGGGAAGGCGGTCTCTATGGGCCACTTTCCCCACCCTAAGGATCTCTCTCCCCCATCCCTGAAGTCCTGGGGTTCCTCAACCCTAAGCCAGTGCTGCAATACCAAGGTCACAGGCCCTCCCTTCCTTTAATCTCATCTTTCTCCTTTCTATCTCTTCCTTTTCCCCCCTCCCATTTGTATTCCTCTTCCTCCACTGACACCTGGGTGCCCTCCCGGAGACTGACAGCCAGTACCAGGGCCTGCAGAAGGCCAAAGAGGCAGGCAAAGTGGAATGGGTGTGCAGTGAGCAGGGTAAGGGCCATGTGAAGTCCATGGAGGGTAATGAGGAAGGAGAGAAGCCCGTGCAGCCAAAGCCCCAAAGGCCCCCGAAGACCTAAGGCATCTAAGACCAGGCGAAGGGGCTTGGAACATAGCCCCAGCAGAGCTGAAGCCAGCAGTTCCAGCAAGTGCAGGGTCAGATTGGTGGAGATCTGGAGCCACTCCTCAGAACCCCCCAAAAGCTGTGGATGGGCCCCCAACCCTCTATTTGTTTCCCCCTGAAGCCAGCCCAGCAGCCTCTGGTGCCGTCCTATTTTCTCCACAGAAGCCTCAGGGTTGGAGGGGTTTGTTCCCCATTTAAGAGGTACCCCTTGTCCTTTAGAATCTTCTGAGTGTGGGGCGTTGCCTTCCACTGTGGAGATCACTCCCCTAGCATCCAGTTTCCTGGACTCCTGAAAGCTGGGTACATCCATGCTCAGTTTGGGGGAGTTCCTTCTGTCCCCCAGTTGCTCAGTATCTCCATAATTGGCAGAGTCCCTGCTCCATTCAGGGGGGGTCCCCCTATCCACTTGTCTCCTGGAGTCCCCAGTCTTAGGCTGGCCCCTGTCTCCCATGGTCTCTGGAGCACTGTCCCAGTCACTCCCTGAGCTTTCAGGAGAGCTATCCTCCCTTACAGGGCCAGGCTCAGGCAGGGGATCTTTTCGGCGGCCCCAGGAACGGGGCAGCCAGCCACCAAGACGACGAAGAAACATAATTTGGGTGATGGACGAGGGGAACCCCCTAGACTTCTAGGATCTCCTCCGGGTGTTCCTCTGGCGGTCAGGCAGGAGGTTGGGAGAGGCTCCCCAGATGCCAGGTTTTGTTCCAGCTCCAGGGAAGGGTTCCTGTTTGGTCCTAGGGAGTTCTGCAATGACTCCCAATTTTCGATCAAGTCCAGTTCCCTCCTCTTAGGATCTGAGGGGACACTTTTCACTCCCAAGAATGTTACTGGTGATTCCAGGGTAGGGACTGGGGAAGCTATGGACCTCCAAATTCATTAATGCCCCAAGATTCCAAGAATGCCTTGGGGTATAATAAAGCCTTGCACTCCCACAAAAGTCTTCCTGCTGTGTTTAGGATTCTGGGCCCTATAAAGTGGCACCCCAAGTTTCAACTCACCAATGCCACAGCCCAAGATGCCACTGGAAAGTGGGCGATGGTGCTCCCGGGAGATGAGGCCCTTCAAAGTGTTCCAGGATCCACAGGTTCCTCTGTATCTGGAGCAGAGGAGCTGTATGCCTTGTAATCTTCAATGCTGAAAGGCAGGTCTGGAAATAGAAAAAGGGTGGTGTGGTCCACCCTCCTGAAAAACTCTTCTCTGGATTCAAGTTTCCCCCGCACGCTTTGGATTTGGGAGGTCTCAAAATCCCAGAATCTGTCCAGGCCAATCCCTGGGTCAGCAGCCGCGCCGGGTCTTCGGCCAAGGTCAGGGGATGTTGTGTTGGGTGTCCGAGGGTCTGGTGACAGCGAGCGAGACCCCTCCCCCAAAAGAGGCAGCGGGAGCGGCCCAGACGCCGGGCGCAGCGTCCCCTCCAGGATTCCCGGCTTGGGAGTTTGGACCTCTGCCGGAGGACAGAGCCGAACAGCAGACTCCGGAAGCAGCTGTGGCCCAGAGGGGGAGGGGAGAGCGGAGAGCGAGGGGCGGGTCCTCCAAAGAGGAGGGCGGGGCCGGGGCAGACAGACAGACAGCTTGGCTGGCCCCAGCGTCCCGCCTCTCCCTACACTACCCTGATTCTCCCAGTCCGCCAGCCTGTCTGTCTTTCATTGACTTGTCTGGCTCATCATCTGTGTCGTTTCTGCAGCTGTGTCTGGGTTCTGGGTCTCTGTATTTCTCTGCTCTAGTGCATGCACCTCTCAACCCCCCACCCCAGTCTCCTATTCACCATCACAACTACCCTGCACCATTACCCGCCTGGTAATCTCAGTGGCTCAGTCCTAGCTCTATCACTCAGCTGTGATAGGAAGCACCCAAGGAAGAACAGACAGAGGGCCAGAATGAGTCCAGCCCAGATTCAGAATGGAATCTGGGGCAGGTTCATTTAGAGCAGAGGTTCTCAGGTCCGTGGAGATCTCAGGAAGTTCTTGTATTTTTTTTAATATATTGATAATTTTTAATATAATTTAATTTCCCCTGTAATCTTATGTATTTTATTTTATGCGTTTAAAAATATTACTCTGAATAAGTACATAGGCTTCAAAGAAAAAAATGTTAAAAACCCTTCAAGAGGAACTTCAGCATGATCCTTACTTAGCTCTCTCCTTTTCCCCAGAGGCCTTCATAATCTCTTCTCATCTCCAACTCTTATCACACATTGTGCACTGTGCGACTCATCTACACACAATTATCTCTCCATTCTCTTGGTCCTCACATTATCTATATTCATTCCATCCCGCCCAACCTTGAGTCCTTCGAATTCTGATGCTATCATCTCTCGCTCCCACCTGTTTCTCATCGCCCATCCCAATGTATCCCTTCCCCATTCCAAGTCCAGTTTATTATTCTCCTCTCAATCACTAAAATCCTGGTCTCTACTGGAACTCTTTATCTGTCTCAGCAGGAAGTGGCTTCTGCCACAATTCATGCTAGTTTTCCTGTCCTCTGAATTCTTCATATTCATTATATCTTACAGTGCAATAGCAATTCATTATATTCAAGTACCTCAATTTGTCTAGCTGTTCCAAGATCACTGAGCCCCTGCTTTGTTTCTAGTTCTCCACTACCACAAAAGGGTATTTATGAATTTTTTTGGTATACAGAAACTTTTTGTTCATTTTAAAATTCCAAACTTAATGAAAATAAATTATTTTATTTTAAAAGTAGAAGAGAGAGGGATGTATATAAAACCATAAATTACTTACAGTTGGCTTTTTTGTTAAAGTCTAGCACATTTTATGAGCTCACTCTCCCAATTCCCACTCACAGTGGTGTTTTACTTATTTCCTCAGGGTCCAAGAGGTAACACTGTCACCCCTAATGATAACTAGGGGTCTCCTAATACTGTTGCTTACAAGGCTCCATCACTTGTGCTTCTCAATGATTACCAGACAAGATTTAATTAGCTTTTTAAAAGGGGTATTTACTAAGTTGGTATAGTAAGAAAAGTTGGTATAAAAGTTTGTATAAAACCAATCCCCCCCCCCAAAAGTCTGAGACACATTCTCCCACAAGTACATTTAACAGAGTCCAGAGGGTGAGTGGGCATAAATGTAAAGTCAGTGGCAAATTGTGCAAGTAGAAAACACATGGTAAAAGGGTAAACTCACAGCTCCAGAGTATTAGAAATCCTTTTCTTTCTCCATGGAACCCTCATGAAGTTCCCCAAAGGCATAGATCTCTGCTGGGGCTCTGAAGGTATACTTTGTAGAATCCATAGCTGTACTTAACCCCACCCTGAAAAGCTGCCTTTTCTCAGTGGGTTTAGTTGTTGAACCTCTCTCTTCTCCTGGCTGGAAACATTGTTTATTATTGGCCCAGGCTCTTTGATGACATAGTCAATGGGGTTAGGGTGGGGGGAGGATATGACATTGCCCTTTTGTTGTCCTCTGGTAAAGGGGCAAGGGCTTCACCTCCTCCCAGCCTTCCAGAATCTTGACTGCCTTTCTGCTCAAATCCCTTCTCTAATATTCATAGGTCCAGAAGTGTTTCTAATTCATTCAACCAATCACAATATAGTTTCTGTGTGTCATCACCTAATTTTAACTATTAGATCAAAAGCTCTTTACTTCTCCCAAATGGATTAAGGACTCCATGTAATTGACCTTCTTTGTGTTACATTAATAGTGTAATAGGATGCTATCCACCTCCAATGAAAGAATTGATGGAGTCTGAATACAGATTGAAGGATACTTTTTTTTAACTGTATTATTCTGGGTGTTTGGGGTTTTTTTGGTCTGCATTTTCTTTTGCAACATGGCTAATATGGAAATGTTTTTCATGGCTGCATATATATATATATATATATATATATATATATATATACACACACATATATAATCTAAACCAAACTGGTTGCCTTCTCAAGGTTGGGGGAGGGGAGGAAGAGAATATGGAACTCAAAATCTAAAAAAAAAAGAATGGTAAAAATTTTTGTTTATATGTAATCAAGAAAAAATAAAATTAAATGTAAAAATAATAGTGTAATAGGGCTCTGCAAAGGCCCAGATTACCAAAGATGGAGGCAATGTCTAATATGGGAGACAGCAGGGACATGATTCTGGAAGAAGACATTCTTCGTTCCCCTGCCATAGGTAATTGGGTGAGAACAACCTCTATCCATTGGAAACATAACTTTAAAACTGCCAGCCTGGTATAGTCTTGTTGTCTAGGAAGGTTAACATCCTCCTCTCTCTTTAGGTCATGTAACTCTAAGAATCAGGCTTGGGGTTTTGGTCTGTTTCATTTCTCATAGGTACAGAAGGTGATGAGTCCCTAGAACCTGGGGCTAGAGCCAAACTTGATGGAACTTTGCTGTATAGAAACAGAGTGTATATGAACCTAATTCACTTTTCTTTCCCAGAGAAAAAAGAAGGTATAGGGAGGATTATATTTTCCCTCCCAAAGTTTTGGGATGGAGAAATTGTTCTTGTACATTTGAACTATGAGTGCGTATGTATATATATGTGTGTGTGTGTGTGTACACACATATACATATACATACATCTTTATTTTTTCATTTTCAAATTTTATTATTTATTAACTTTTAACATTCTTTTAAAATTTTGAGTTTCAAATTCTCTTCCTCCCTCCCACACCCACTGAGAAGGCAAACAATATGATATCAATTATACATGCGAAGTCATGCAAAACATACTTCTATATTAACCATATTTCCCAAAAAGGGAACAAGAAAAATAAAGAAAGTGAGAAAATTACACTTTAGTTTGTACTCAGTTCATCAGTTCTCTCCCTCTGGAGATGGATAGCATTTTTTTTCATCATGGGTCCTTAGAAATTGCCCTGGATCATTGTATTGATCAGAGTAGCCAAATCTTTTACATTTAATCATCTACTGTTATTGTGCACAGTGATCTCCTGGTTCTTCTCACTTTACTTTGCACCAGTTGATATAAACCTTGCCATGTCTTTCTGAAATTACCCCCTTTGTCATTTCTTATAGCACAATAGTACTTCATCACAGTCATATGCATCAAACTTGTTTAGCCACTCCTGAACTGATGAGTATGCCCTCAATTTCCAAGTCTTTTCCACCACAAAAAAAAGAGCTGCTATAAATATTTTTGTTCTTTTCTTTTTTCTTTGATCTCTTTGGGATACAGATCTAGTAGTGGTATTGCTGGGTCAAAGGGTATGAGTTTTATAGCCCTTTAGGCATAATTCCAAATGGTTCTCCAGAATGGTTGGACCAGTTCACTTTTCTACCAGCAGGCCCCTCATCCTCTCCAGCATTTGTCATATATGATAGGTGTGAGGTGGTATCTTAGAGTTGTTTTAATTTCCTTTTCTTTTCTTTTTTTTTATTTTTGCTTTTTGGAGGGGGAAAGGCAAGGCAGTTGGGGTTAAGTGTCTTGCCCAAGGTCATGGGGCTAGTAAGTGTTAAGTGTCTGAGGCCAGATTTGAACTCAGGTCCTCATGACTCCAGGGCCAGTGCTATATTCACTGTGCCACCTAGCCACCCCAAATTTCATTTTTCTAATCAATAGTGATTTAGAGCATTTTTCCCCATATGACTATAGATAGCTTTGATTTTTTCTCCTGAAACACCTGTTTATATCCTTTGACTATCAACTGGGGAATGGCTCTTATTTGACTCAGTTCTATACTCAGTATGTATGTGAGAAATAAGGCCTTTATCAGAGAAACTTGCTGTGAAAATTTTTGATACCACTTCGTTGTCTATCCAAGACATTCCAAAATGCAATCTACCTCCAGAGAAAGAACTGATAGAGTCTGAATGCAGATTGAATTATACTATTTTTCACTTTTTGCATGTGTACATCTATGTGTGTGTGAGTGTGTGTGTGTGTGTTTGTCCTCTAACAGAGAACCACTGAAATTTACTGACACTGACATTTACTGACACAGTAACATGGTCAGATTTTGCCTTTTTTTTTCAACTTATTTATTTATTTTTAGTTTTCAACATTCATTTCCACAAGATTTTGAGTAATATATTTTTCTCCCCATCTTTCCCCTATTCTCCACCCCAAAATAGCTAGCCTACTGAGTACACCTTTCCCCAATCTGTTCTCTCTTATACCCTCCCCCCTGCCCCCCCCAACTTTCTAGTAAGGCAAGATGGATTTCTATACCCCAGTGCCTAAAAAAAAAAACAATTTTTTTTAATATACACATTTGTTTTTAAAACTTTGAGATCCAGATTTTTTCCCTTCTTTCCTCCTCACCCGCCCCCACTGGGAAGATAAGCAATTCAATATAGGTTGTACATGTGTAGTTACACAAAACATTTCCATAGTAGGTATATTATAAAAGACTATATTTCTCTCCATCCTATCTGCCCCTCACTTATTCTATTTTCCCCTTTGACCCTGTCCCTTTTCAACAGTATTTGCTTCTAACTACCCTCTCCCTCAATCTGTCCTCCTATCATCCCCCCTCTTATCCCCTTCCCCCCTATTTTCCTATTGGGTAAGATACCCAATTGAGTGTGTATATTATTCCTTCCTTAAACTAAATTCAGTGAGAGTAATGTTCCATCCCCCTTTTACCTTCCTGCTTTTTCCCTCCATTGTAACAGTTTTCTCTTGCCTCTTTTATATGAGATAATTTACCCTAATCTATCTCTCCCTTTCTCCTTCTCCCAATATATTCCTCTCTCACCTCTTAATTTTATTTTTAGATATCATCCTTTCATATTCAATTTGTCCTGTGCCCTCTGTCCATGTATACATGTACATATATATGGACACTTTCACATATATATTTTATACACACCTATACCCTCCTATAGATACATATATATGTATGTATACATATATATGTATACATATCTATTCCCTTCAACTGTCTTCATACTGAGAAAAGTCTTATGAGTTACAATTACCGTTTATCCATGTAGGAATATAAATAGTTCAACTTTAATAAGTTCCTTATGATTTCTTTTCCCTGTTTACCTGCTTATGCTTCCCTTGCTTCTTGTATCTGAAAGTCAAATTTTATGTTCAGCTCTGGTTTTTTCATTAAGAATGCTTGAAAATCCTCTATTTCATTGAATGACTATATTTTCCCCTGAAGCATTATACTCAGTTTTGCTGGGTAGGTAATTCTTGGTTTTAATCCTAGCTTCTTTGACCTCTGGAATATCATATTCCACACCCTTCAATCCCTTAATGTAGAAGCTGCTAGGTCTTGTGTTATCCTGACTGTGTTTCCACAATACTCAAATTGTTTCTTCCTGACTGCTTACTGTATTTTCTTCTTGACCTGGGAACTCTGGAATTTGGCTATAATATTCCTAGGAGTTTTCTTTTTGGGATCTTTTTCAAGAGGCAATTGGTGTATTCTTTCAATTTCTATTTTACCCCCTGGTTCTAGAATATCAGGGCAATTTTCCTTGAGAATTTCTTGCAAGATGGTGTCTAGGCTCTTTTTTTGATCATGGCTTTCAGGTAGTCCAAAATTTTTTTAAATTAAATTTGATGTTTATTTTTAGTTTACATCATTCATTTCCACAAGATTTTGAGTTACAAATTTTCTCCCCATATTTCCCCTACCCACCACTCCAAAACAGCAATCCCACTGAATAGCCCCTCCCCCAATCTGCTCTCTCCTATATCCTCCCCATCCCCCCTCCAACTTTCCAGTAGGGCAAGATGGATCTCTATGCCCCAGTGCCTGTGTATCTTATTTCCCAGTTGCAGGTAAAAAATTATACACACACACACACACACATATACATACATATACACATATATTTTTTTAAACATTTGATTTTAATTCCAGATTCTTTTCCTTCCTCTGTCATCTCCCACCCTTAATGGGAAGATAAGCAATTCAATATAGGTTGCACATGGATAGCTATGCAAAACATTTCCAGAGTGGATATATTATGAAAGACTGACTATATTTCCCTCCATCCTATCCCACCCCACACTTGTTCTATTCTCTACTTTGACACTGTCCCTTTTCAAAAGTATGTGCTTCCAACGTCCCTCCCCCCCAACCTGCCCTCCCCTCCATCATCCCCCCTCTCATCCCCTTCCCCCCTACTCTCCCGTAGAGTGAAATACCCTATTTAGTTTGTATGTCATTCCCTTCCTAAGCCAAATTCAATGAGAGTAAGGTTGACCCATTCCCTTTTGCCTTCTTGTTCTTCCCCTCCATTGTAACAGTTTTCCCTTACCTCTTCTATATGAGATAATTTACCCCATTCTGTCTCTCCCCATCTCTTCTCATTATATTCCTCTCTCACATCTCAATTGCACCTTTTAATTATCATCCCTTCCTATTAAATTGGTCCTGTGCCCTCTGTCTATGTATACCTGTACACATATATACACACACTCACATATGTATTCATATGCCCATATACCCTCCTATATAGACATATATATGTATATATATACATATGTATACACATTTATATTCCCTTCAACTATTCTTATACTGAAAAAAGTTTCATAAGTTACAATTATCATTTTTCCATGTAGGAATGTAAATAGCTCAACTTTGATAAGTTCCTTATGATTTCTTTTCCCTTTTTACCTTCTCATGCTTCTCTTGCTTTTTGTATCTGAATGTCAAATTTTCTATTCAACTCTGGCTTTTTCATCAAGAATGCTTGAAAGTCCTCTATTCCACTGAATGACTATATTTTCCCCTGAAACATGATACTCAGTTTTGTTGGGTAGGTGATTCTTGGTTTTAATCCCAGCTCCTTTGACCTCCAGAATATCATGTTCCAAGGCCTTCAATGCCTCAGTGAAGAAGCTGCCAGATCCTGTGTTATTCTGATTGTGTTTCCACAATATTCAAATTGTTTCTTCCTGGCTACTTGTAATATTTTCTCCTTGCTCTGAGAACTCTGGAACCTGACTATAATATTCCTAGGAATTTTCTTTTTGGGATCTTTTTTATGAAGTGATCAGTGGGGATGGTAGGTGGTGCAGTGAATAGAGCACTGGCCCTGGAGTCAGGAGGACCTGAGTTCAGATCTGACCTCAGACACTTAACATAAAACTAGCTGTGTGACCTTGGGCAAGTCACTTACCCCCAATTGGCCTGCCTTCACCCTCCAAAAAGAAAAAAAAAGGTGATGGGTGGATTCTTTCCATTTCTATTTTGTCCTCTGGTTCTAGAATATCAGAGCAATTTTCCTTGAGAATTTTTTGCAAGATGGTGTCTAGGCTCATTTTTTGATCATGGCTTTCAGGTAGTCCAATAATTTTTAAATTATCTCTCCTGGATCTATTTTCCAGCTCAATGGTTTTTCCAATGAGATATTTCACATTGCCTTCTATTTTTTCATTTGTTTGTATCTGTTTTATAGTATCTTGATTTCTCATAAAGTCATTAGCTTCCATTTGCTCCAATCTAATTTTGAAGGAATTATTTGAGTTTTTAAAATTCCATCTGGTAAATTTGGCTTTTTAAGGCATTCTTCTCCTCATTGGCTTTTTGGGCCTCTTTTGTCATTTGAGTTAGTCTATTTTTTAAATTTTTTTTTTTTTTTGCTTTTTAGAGGGCAATTGGGGTTAAGTAACTTGCCCAAGGTCACATGGCTATTTTTTTTGTGTTAAGTGTCTGAGGCTGTCGCACTACTCACTGCGCCACCTAGCCACTCCAAATTAGTCTATTTTTAAGGTGTTATTTTCTTCAGTCAGGCTGTTGACTTGCTTTTCTTGCATTCTCATTTCTCTTCCCAATTTTTCCTCCACTTCTCTTATCCTTCTTGAGCTCTTCCATGGCCTGAACCAATTCATATTTTCCTTGGGAGCTTTTGATGTAGGAGTTCTGACTTCATTGTCTTTCTCCCTTTCCATGCTTTGATCTTTTTGTCCCCCAAAAAGGAATCTATTGTAGGATTGCATTTCCTCTGCTTCATCATGTTGCCAGTCAATTACTTGACTTTTAAACTCTTTGCCAAGGTAGAACTCTGCTCTCAGAATGGAGAGAGCTTTGTTCCAAATTGCTGGGGTTTTTGCAGCTGCCAGAGCTATTAGTAGGGTGCCCTCTCTGCAACCCGCACAGGCCCTGGCACCTGGCCACACACCCTAGGACCTCCACCCAAGACTGCAATCCAGATCCAAGCAGGTCAAAGCAAGAGTGATTACCCTCTGAATGGTCGTTTGGTTCCCCTACAATCTGCAGGCCAGGAGCACCTGAGGCAGCCACACAGTGCAACTGCTATGCCTCTGCTGCTTCTTGCCCCAGGGGCAGGGGCCAGACCTCACTCTTCCTTCCATCCCTGTTCCAACAGAGTTCCACACTGACCTTTTACTTTGTCCTTAGTGTTTATGAGTTGAGAAGTCTGGGAACCACTACAGCTGCTGGTGCTTCACTCCCCTGAAGTCTGCTCTGGCCACTGCTGGTCAAGGCTGCCCTGGGGCAAAAACCACATGGCTCACATGGGATTGGGCTCGGCTCCCAGCATGCCTGGCTGCTGGACTGCCTCCAGCAGGAGATTTGTTTTTCTCTGTCACTTTGTGGATTCTATAGCTCTAAAACTTGTTTAGAGTAATTTTTTACATGTATTGGAGGTGGTGGAAGCCAGAGTCATGGGGAAGTCCTGTATTTACTCCGCCATCTTGGCTCCACCTCCAGATTTTGCTTTATGAAAATCATTTTGGTATCTGTGTGGAAGACGGATTCGAGTGGGGAGAAACTTGAAGCAGGGATACCAAATAAAAAGGACATTGTTCAAGCAAGAGGTAAGGTAGGTCTGAACTAGGGTATCTGCTATTTGAATAGAGAAAAGGGATCTTATGTGAGAAATATTGTGAAGGTAGAAACAAGACTTGGCAAATGACTTGATATATGAGAGTGAGAATGAGGAGTCAAGAATGACACCAAGCTTTCAAGCCCAGATGATTGGGAGGATTATTAATAGTATTAATCAGGAGAATTCAGTATTAATAGGAGAATTCACGCAAGTGGATAGTTTAGGGCAAAAGATAATGAGTACAGATAATGATGATGTGTAATTACAGCTCAGGAAAGAAAGTGGAGATTGGCATATAGATCTGGAATCTTCTTCAAAAAATGATGAACCCATAAGAGCTGATGAGATCTCCAAGTGAGATAGCATAGCAGGAAAAGAGAAGGAGGGCCCAGGAAAGAGTATTGAGAAATACTTAGTTAACTTGTGTGACATGGATAAAAAAATCAACAAAGGAAACTGAAAAGTAACAGTCAGACAGAAAGGAAGTGAACCAGGAGGAAGCACTCCAAAGAAAACAGAGGAGGAAGAAGATAAATCAAAAGAATCAAAAGATGAAGAGAAGATTAAGGATGGAGAAAAGGCCATTAGATTTCGTTATTAAGAAGTCATTGAGGGGCAGCTAGGTGGCACAGTGAATAGAGCACCAGCCCTAGAGTCTGGAGGACCTGAGTTCAAGTCTGGCCTCAGACATTTGACACACTAGCTGTGTGACCTTGGGCAAGTCACTTAACCCTAATTGCCTTGCCTTCCCCTCTCAAAAAAAAAAGAAATCATTGATAATTTTTCAGAGATCAATTCCAATTGAATTATGAGACCAGAAATCAGACTAGAGAGGCTTTAGAAGAGAGTGAAAGGAGAGGCAGTAAGTGTAGGTGACTTTTTCAAGGAGTTTGGAAGAGAAATAGAGGATTACTTGAAGGAGGATGGTAGGGATATAGTGAAAGTTTCTTAAGGGTGGTAAAGACATAAGCATGTTTGTAGACAGCAAGGAAGTAGGAAAGATTACTACAGATATTGCAGGTGTACCTGGTGAAAACGAAATGAGATACAGAATGGAAAATCTAGGAAGAGAATAATGGCAAGGAAAATCAACACCTTAAAAGGGGGCAGTGGAAAACCCTATTCAAGAACCAAATGCCTTGAATTTTAGAATAGGTCAGAGAGGAAACAACAACTAAATGAGACAACAAGAAATATAAAAACAAAACCAAAGGATTTAAGGGGGAAAAAAAGAAAGTCTAAGAACTATAATATCAAAAACAACTGACCTGAAAAACAGATCAAGAACAGATAATCTAAGAATTATCAGACTACCTGAAAACTATGATTAGACAAAAAAAAAGTCTGGACACCATTGTAATGCCATACACAAGCAGCTTTCCAGAAGAATGCTACTGTGAACAGCTTTTAAGGTTCTGATTACACAGTATAGTGATTACTATTTATTCCATAACAAAAGCAAAACATCCACAGAAAATCAAGGTACAGTATTCACAATATTACAACTTATCACAGAAAATCACAATATAATATTCATAATTTAGTCTCAAAGTAAAATAGTCACTCTTAAGTTAACTCAATCAGTCACTTATTAGTAGTCTCAAAGAACACAGTCAAAGTCTTCCACTCTTGAGGCAAAGTCTTGATTAACTCAGTCACTTATCAGTAGTCTCAAAGTCTTCCACTCATGGGGCAAAGTCTTGATTAATTCAAATCAGTCACTTATCAGCAACAATATCTCAAAGTACTCAAAGTACAATCAGTCACTTATTCAGCCAAGTCTTACTATCATACACAAAACCCTCCACCCCTTAGGTCACTAGTAAACTATAATTCCATAATTACTCAGTACCCAAGGAGAAGTCTTTTCATCTTGACTTGGGGCCTGTTCTCAGATTCCCTGGATCCCCTTCCATGGTCCCAGATTCTACCTGGATTCACCAGACTGTCACTTGGGTTCAATGGCAGACAGCTCCCAGTTCCTTGACCAGCTCTCTGGCCAGGTCCTGCTCCACACTGAAGTTCACAGGGTCTGGTCCATGTCAGCTCCTTCACCATTTCTGCTCCAGGGAATTCAAGGCTCAGCCAAGCTGCAAACAAAGTCTCAGCATCCCAATCATGCTTCAGTCACCTTGGGCTCCTGGCTCCTGGCTCCTGGGTTCCTGGCTCTGGGCTTCTGGGATCCTGTTCAGAAGAAGCTCCACCAACACCACAAGTTCTCAGGACTCAGTTCTCCATTTTCTGTAGCTGTTCTACCACCAAATCTCAGTCTCAAGGAAATTCTGACTGTGCCTCTCTAGGGCTTTTCCTTATATACACACAGCATTAGCAAACTGTTTCAGCCAACCCCTTCCTGTTATATCAATAACAGGAGACAGAAGTTCATACCTTCTGTTTCCCCAACAGAGGCTTAATCAGTTACTAAGTGCCTTCTATTTTTGCCAACACAAAGGGATCTTCAAATTCAAAATTACATTACCATTACAACCATATTTCAAGAAATTTAAAATGAAAACTCCTAGGAACATCATGAGCTGCCAGGCTAAATAAATACTACAAACAGTTAAAAACAAAGAATTCAAATACCGAGGAGTCAAAATAAGTTTATACACTACTTATCTATCTTTAACTGCCCTGCTGACCTTCAGTCCCACATCTACAACTACCTATTAGACATCTCAAAATGGATGTCCTGTAGATATCTTAAACTAAATATGTCTAAAACTGAACTCTCATTCTTACCCCTTAAAAGTTCCATGGCTCCAAACTTACAAACATCTTCCCATTTACCCTGACTCATAACAAAAATGACATTCTTAATTCCTCATTCTTTCTCACCACCCCCCCATCCAATGTGTTGTTTAGCCTCAATAATTTTACTTTATAACATCCCTATAATTGCAGCCCCCACCCCAGCTCCTTGCCCCTTCCCACCCCAAACACACACACCTCTTCTGACCATGCCACCATGGTGGTACAAACATTTATCACCTCAGTTCTGGACTACTGTAATAGCTTGTTTGGTTGGTCTGCCTACCACTTCTCTCCCCACTCCAGTCCACCTAACACTCAGCTTTTGAAGTGATCTTCCTAAAGCACAGGTCCGACCATGTAATATTCCTCCTCAATAAATTTCAGTGGCTCCGTATTACGTATTAGGATCAAATATAAATATAAAAAATATAAATATAAAAAAATATAAAACCTTTAGTGTTCAAAGCCCTTTACAACCTGACTCCCTCCTACGTTTCCAGTTTTCTGACACCCTTCTCCTGCCATATACTCTGCATTTCAGTGGTTTAACCTCCTGGCTCTTATATGAACAAGATATTCCATCTCCCAACTTCAGGTATTTTCACTGGTCAGCTGCCATTTATGGAATGCTCTCCCTCCTCATTTCTGCCTCCTGCCTTCCTAGGCTTTCTTTAATTGCCAGCTTAAATCTCACCTTCTAAGAAGGTTTTCCCAATCCCTCTTAATTCTAGTGTCTTCCCTTGTTGATTATCTCCAATTTCTACTTTATATATCTTGTTGGTACATAGTTATTTGTATATTGGCTCTCCCATTAAGATTATTAATTCCTAGGGAGCAAAGACTATCTTTTATTTTTCTTTGTGTCTGTAGCACTTAGCACAGCGCCTGGAACTTAGTAATCACTTAATAAATGTTTATTGATTGACTAATTAACTTAATAGCTGCCACTAAAAAGCAGAGGAGAACTTGGAATATGACAGTCCAAAAGGTAAGAAAGCTTTGGTTTACAACCAAAGGTAGCCCTTCTGAAAAAACTAACTATAATCCTACAGGGAAAGAAATGGATATTTAATGAAATAGAGAAGTTTTAAACATTCCTGATGAAAAGGTCAGAAATGGGTGGATATTTGGAAATGTAAATGTAGGCACCAAAAGAAGTATGGAAAAATACACTACGTATATTTGTTTAATTGAAAGGGAATATGTGGGGATGAATTGTTTGCAAGTTAATAGTGGGATAAGAAGCAAACGTCTTCTTAGATCCCTAATGTCTTTAATAGTCATAGAGAAAGGGTAAAATGACAGTGTCTGTGTGTGGTTTTGTTATGTTCTAATAGTCTTAGGAGAAGACAAAAAATGGAAGGGACAGGGAGCTATATTGGGGAAGAATAATGGAAGAAGGGGAGAAAATTCACTATTGCATAATAGAGGTACATAACATGATGAGTATATAGTCATGGAGGAAAGGGTGTAAAGAATGATCATCACATGAACTTCACTTTCATCTAAATCAGATAAACACAATTACACACAGAGATTTTGTATAGAAATATATTAAACTCAAAAGAGAAACAGGAAGGGACAAGGACAAGGGAGGGGTAGACATGAGGGTTCTAAGAGGGAGGGCAGAAGAGGTAAGGCAAGAGTCATAAGCAAAATTATTTGTATGTTCAAGGGAGGAACTTGAATGGAAAATTAAAAGGAAAGAAAAAAATAACATCTGGGATTGGAACAGGGTAAGAAGAGAAGAGGTGCAATAGAGAGGAAAGAGAATGTTTCATTTATAAGATCACAAGTATCAGGCAAGCTCCTTCTCTTCTACCACTTTATTATTTCTAAAGAGGGTGGTGGGAGCAAAGAGATGAAAAAGTACAAGGAGACAGAATGGAAGGAAATATACAATTAACCATCATAACTGTGAATATGAATGGGATTAATTCAACCATAAAATGAAAGAAGATAGCACCAATAAAACCTTTAGTGTTCAGTTGGACTAGAAAATGGATTAGAAAGCAGAATCAGACAATACATTGTTTATAAGAAACACAACTGAAACTCTATGTGCAAAGATGCACAAAAGAAACTCTATGTGCAAAGATGAACATAGAGTTGAGATATGAGAATCTGGAGCACCATTAACTATGCTTAAACTGAATTCAGTAAAGTGGGGGAAGCAATCATAATTTTAAATAGGGCTACAATGAATATAGCTCAGTTGAAAAGAAATAAACAGTGAAATTACATTATAATTAAAGGTACCATAGATAGCAAATCAGTATCGATACTAAATATTTATGCATCTATAAAATAGTATCTAAAAGCTTAAAGGAAATTCACTTATATAAGAAAATTTACTTAAAAAGAAAAGGGATTAAATACTTAAAGAAAAAGGTAGATTGCTTTTAAAAAAAGGTAAAGATTAGATATCGTGGATAGAGAATAAGTACCAAAAATATATCAAAATTACTATAGTAGGGGGAGAAGGGGATCCTTATGGTATCCCTTTCTAGACTCAGACAAATCTAATAAATAAACAAACAAACAGGAAAGAAGTTAAGGACTTGAATAGAACTTTAGAAAAATTAGTGATGATAGATCTCTGACAATTACTGAATATACTGAAATGAATTTACATACTTGTCAGTCATACAAGGCATACAAGACCAGATATTAGGGCATAAAGACCCTATCCAGAAATGCAGAAAAGCAGAAATACTAAATATATCAGTTACTGATCATGATGCAATAAAAATTACATTCAATAAAGGGCCTTAAGGGAAAACTTAAAAGTAACTGGAGACTAAATAACATAATTCCAAAGAACTGATGAGTCAAAGAACAAATTATAGAAAAAATAAATAATTTCATCAAAGAAAATACCAACAATGAGCCAATATATCAAAATTTTAGAATGCAGCTAAAGCAATTCTGAGGGGATCTATATCTCTAAATACTTAAATCAATAGAAGGGTCAAAGAAAAAATTAATACTAATTTTATACTTTGCAATTTAGGCTCAAGTATATCCAAAACAATTTTAATCTAGTTTTATTCTATATCAAATCTATTTCTAGATTAGAGAGATATATCCAGATTGGCAGACTTCCTCCTCAATGTGACTCACTGCCCTAAGACAATTGTAGGTAGCATTTATAGGGATCCTGAGAAAGAAAATCAGGATGTAACAACACAGTTCTGGATTGACAATCAGAATTGTTGAGTAACCAAGTAGCCTAAACCATTCACCTCACTCCTTACCCTATACTTATACAAAGGGACCTATTCCCTTCTATCAATATCTTAATCCTTTCTCACTGAAGAAAGGTGGGTCTAAGTAGGTAATGATGTTAACAAGAGTTATTCTATTTTAAGATACATGCCTCAAAATAGTCTATAGTCATATGAAAAAAATACTCTAAATCATTATTGCTTAGAGAAATGCAAATTAAAACAACCTTGAGATATCACTTTACACTTAGCTAAAATAATAGAAGGGGATAGCAACAAATGTGGAAAAATTGGGACACTAATTCACTATTGGCAGAACTGAGAATTAATCTAACCATTTTGGAAAGCAATCTAGAATTATGCCCAAAGAAATATTAAACTGCCTATACCCTTTGACCCAGCAATACCACTATTAGGTTTGTTTCCCAAGATTATTAGGGAAAAAGGAAAAGAACCTATATGCTCTAAAATATTTATAGCAGTTCTCTTTGTGGTGGCAAAGAACTGAAAATTTCAGAGATGCCCATTAACTGGAGAATGGCTAAACAAATTGTGATGGAATATAGTACTGTGAGATAAGAAATTATAAACTCATTGATTTTAGAAAAACATGGAAAGACTTGCATGAAATAATGAAGAGGGAAATAAGCAGAACTGAGAAGGTTGTATACAATAACAGCAATATTGTTTTAAGAACAACTTCGATTGACTAAGGACCTATGATGGAAGATGCCATCTGCCTCCAGAGAAAGAACTAATAAATAGAAGTATGTCTACTATTGTTTTACATACATACATATATATATATATATATATATATATATATACACACACACACACACATATACATATTTGTGGCTAAGGTAGCCATCTCTAGGGTAGGAGGTGGGGAGGAAAAAAATATAAAAAGCACACAGCAGAGAATAAAAGAAAATATAGAAGGAAGCATAGAAAGCAAAGTAGCTTTGAAAATGATGAGTAGTACTTGTATGTTCTTTTTTAAGTGTAAAATGTAAATTCATGGTTTTAGAGTGAATTCATTTTTTAGATTGTGCTACATACATGGAAATGTTCTTTTTTTTGTCAATATGTATTTAAGTTCAAAATGAATAAGAAATTTTTAAGAAGACACAATCCTTAATCTAATTCTCTAGGAAAAGCCTTTTCGTACAAAAATATGCTTACACAGAAACAAATCAATGACTTGGGCATGCAATTTTAGAAATTTGAATAATAAATTTAAAAATCCAACTAAATAACAAAATAGAAATTCTGAAAATTAAAGAAAAGATACCTGCCCCACTAACCTGATTTTTAAAAAGAGAATGGATGGGATGGCTAGGTGGTGCGGTGAATAAAGCATCAGCCCTGGAGTCAGGAGGACCTGAGTTCAAATCCTGCCCTCAGACACTTAACTAGTCATATGACCTTGGGCAAGTCACTTAACTCCAACTTCCCCCTGCAAAAAAAAAAAAAGAAGAGAGAGAATGGAAATCTAAATTATTCCCTTCCAAAATTAAAAAGGAAAACTTTAAAAATTTGAAGAATAATAAAAGAAATTATCAGGACCTATTTTGCCCAACTATATGCTAACAGAAGTGATAACTTATAGGAAAAAATGAATATTTAACAAAATTATAAAATACCCAGGTTAACAAAAGAACAAATAGACTATTTAAGTAGTCCAATATCAGAAAAAGAAATTAAACAAATTGTAAATGGGTCTCAAAGAAAAAACAATTCCAGGAGCAAATGGATTTACAAGTGAACTCTATCAAAGATTCAAAGAACAATTCATTCTAATATTTCATAAATTACTTGTAATAATAAGAAAAGACACCCTTCTGATCTTAATCTACCATAGAAATGTGGTCTTGATACCTAAACCATGAAAAAACAAAACTAATGAGATATGTTTGCTTTCATTATTTGATCACTTTACCACTAGGGAATGAATGGCTTTCAGTTTTGTGCATTTGTGTTCATTACTTGTAAGTAAATCTTGGATATCCGTTGCTTATCAGAGATACTTAACATTTTCACCTAATAGATAGTCTCCCTCCTTATCCTAGATGCATTGATATTGTTCCTACAAAAGCTTTTCAATTTCACATAACTGAAATTTTATACCTTCTCTTTTGTGATTTCCTCTATTATTTAAGAATTTTTCCCCTAGCCATAACTGCAATAAACCCTCATCCCATTCCTTCCCAATTTTTTTTTTTTATGGTAGGGCCTTTTATGTTTAACTTGTATATCCATTTTGAATGTTTTTGGTGACATTCGGTGTAAATTACTGGTCTAATTATGATTTCTGTCAAACTACTTTGCAGTTTGCCCAGAACTTCTTGTCAAATAGGGAGTTCTCCCCCAAGTTTGACCTTCTTGGCGATAAACATGGATAAATCTAATTAGCTTAGATTTATAAACCACTGAGTTTTGGGGACAGCTAGGTGGTGTGTAGTGAATAAAGTACTGGCCCTGGAGTCAGGAAGATCTGAGTTCAAATATGGCTGTGTGACCTTGGGCAAATCACTTAATCCCAATTGAATTATTGAATATAATTTTTAATTCTTCCTTTTCAAGTATCTAATTTTCTGTTTTTTAATCAAACAGTTTTAGTGATTACTACTTTAAAATCTGAGAACCAGAAATGCTATTTTTCTTTCATTCCTACTTGTTTTCATTGCTTTCTTTGAGATTTTAAACCTTTTTTAATCCAAATAAATTTCATTATTGCTTTGTTTAACTCTATATAAAGTACCCTCTTGTTAGTTTGATTAATATAGCACTAAGTTTGTAACTTAATTTGAGTAGTATTGTTATTTTTATTATACAATGGAATTCAACCATGAAAAAGAAATATATCTTCAATTGTTAAGTCACGCTTTATGTTTTAAATATTGTTTATAATTGCATTTATATGTCTGTAGATTGACTGCCATATATTTTATGTATTTTATAATTATTAGTGGAGGAATTTCTCTTTCCATTATTTTCTCATGGATTTTGTTATTTTGTTATACATAGAAATGCTAGCAATATTTATGAATTTATTTTGCATCCTACCACTAGGATGCTAGTTAAATTAGTTTCTTTGCTGAACATCGGAGGTTTTCTAAGTAAGCAGCTGTAATCTGGCTTTTCAAGACCTCTTGGAAATGGCTGGGGTAAAGAATCATCAAGGTCTGAATAAGTTAAGAAAAGTACATGTATTTAAGATTGTAGATCACACTCTCTAACTGTATGTGTCCTTTAGTTTCTGACCTGGGTCCTCTTCTCTTCTCTCTTTATACTACTTCACTTGGGGATCTCATTAGCTCCCGTGGATTTAATTACCATCTCTATGCTGATGATTCTCAAATCTACCTTTCCTGCCCCAGTCTTTCTGCTGACCTCCAATCTCATATTCCAACTGACTTTCAAGTATCTTGAGATGGATGTCCAGGGGACATCTTAAACTCAGCACATATAAAAACTGAACTTAATGTCTTTCCCCCTAAACTTTCCCCGGCTCCTGCCTTCATCATCACTGGAAAGAGCATCATCCTAGTCCCTCAGACTCACAACCTAGGAGTCATCCTGGATTCCTCACTGTCTCTCCCCTCCTCCCCCCATATCCAATCTGCTGCCAAGGCTTGTCAGTTTCATCTTTGTAACATCTCCCTTTCTCCCATCTGATGCTGCCACCACTCTGATGGAAGACCCTTATCACCTCATGCCTGCTGCTGCCTCTGCCTGCCTCAAGTCTCTCCCCACCCAATCCAGCCTCCATTCAACCACTAAAGTGATTTTCCTAAAGCGAAGGTCTCACCATGTTACCCACTTACTCAACACACTCTAGTGGCTCCCTATTGCCTCTAGATGCAAATACCAAATGCTTTGTTTGGCATTCAAAGCTTGTAATAACCTAACCCCCTCCTACCTTTCCCACCTTCTTACATCTTACTCTCATCAAGTACTCTCTGATCCAGTGATATAGACCTCCTGGGCCTTTCCAGAAACAAGACATTCCATTTCTCAGCACTAGGCATTTTCTCTGGCTATTCCCCATGCCTGCAATGCTCTCCCTCCTCCACTCTGACTACTGACCTTCTTGGCTTCCTTTAAGTCCCTTCTAAAATCCATCTTCTACTGGAAGGCTTTTCCAGCACTTCTTAATTCTAATGCTTTCCCTCTATTATTTCCTATTTATCCTCTATATAGCTTTGTTGTTGCTGCTGAGTCATTTCAGTCATGTTCAACTCTGTGATTCCATTTGGGGTTTTCTTGGCAAAGATACTGGAATGGTTGGCATTTCCTCCTCCAGCTCATTTTACAGATGAGGAAACTGAGGCAAACAGGGTGAAGTGATTTGCCCAGGGTCACACAGCTGGTAAGTATCTGAGGCCAGATTTGAACTCAGGAAGATGAGTTTTCTTGACTCCAGGCCTGCCACTCTATCCACTCCATCACCCAGATGCTTTGTATATATTTGAATGTTGTCTCTACCTTTAGATTGTAAGCTCCTTGAGGCAGGGATTGTCTTTTGCCTCTTTTAGAATCCCTAGCACTTAGCACTGTGCTTGGCATATAGTAGGTGCTTAATAAATGTTGATTGACTGACTGGTATATTCATAAGTGGTATACTGGATGAAGCACTGGACTTGGAGTGAGGAAGACCTTAGTTCAAATCCAACTTCAGGCACTAGTTGAGTACTTCTAGCCGAGTCACTTAACCTGTCAGGTTTTTTTTCCTCATATGTAAAATAGGGATAATAATAGCAACTGTGTTCTAGGGCTTTTGTGAGGATCAAATGAGATCATATTTGTGAAGTGCTTCTCAAATCTTAAAATGATAATATCAATGCTAACTATTATTATTATTTTATATGTAAAGGGGCTTTGCCTTGCACATGCCCAGATCACCTAACATGGAGGCTTCCAGTAAGAAATTCTAGGGATCTGCTTTTAAGAGAAAACATTCTGTGTTCCCCTACTACCCATGTGGGAGTAGCTTCTTCCAGAAGCTGGCTGTGTAGCTGGAACAAGCTGTATATTTAGAACCACCAGACTGGAGCAGTCTCTTTTTCCAGCTGCATCCAGAGAAGGTAAAGGTCCTGTTCACATATTTATCCAGCATGAGCACCATGCTGGTGAGGGTGAGGGGAAGGGCTGTCCCCAGACTCCTTTCTAGGCCCAATGGCCCTGAGAAACATTATTGGCATTGTGTTTTGTTTCATTTGTGCTTTTCAACTCTAGATTTGGGCAGTAGAATTCCCACAAGACCTGGACTTGAGCCATTGTGACCTTGGAAGCAGGATTTGGTGCCAGATGTTGTAGCTGGCCTAGCTGGGTAGTCCTGAAAAGCTAGGAAGCCTGAGACTGGAGCAAAATGGAGGCTTTGGACTTGGAACTCATTGGGCCTGTGCTATATAGGAATTGAGCTATATTGTGAACCTAATCTCCTAAAAAGGGGAGGGGGTAGATTATGCCCACTAGGTGTTGTGGGAGGATGTCTATATATTTGTTCTTGCTGTATATTTGAAGTAAATATTCCATAAAAGGTAATCTAGGTGGTGAAGAAAAAGCTAATCTGAGTGGTTAAATGGAAATGGGATGCAGGGAACCCCTAAAACTGGGGAAATACCAATAGCAGAGAGACTAGATACTTCTAATTTCCCTTAAGGGGGAAGCTGGTGGTTTGAAATGTGACATATTTGGCCTTCAGGCAGTGGGGACCAGGGTAATCTCTATTACATATGCATTTCTAATGTTCCACAGATTTTTGCTTTCGTCTGAAAAACTTCCAACCATGAGTATTTATTGTAACAAGGTCTCATATGTAAATAGACACCATGTGTAGCAGAGGAGCTTGCCTGTAGCATCAGGGTATCATTGTATGGCAGATGGAAGGGAGATGGAATGGACATCTCTAGCCTCTTCTTGCCCCATCCTTCTCCAAATGACACTTTCATTCCTGCTAGGAGGGGAAGGAGGAAGAAAAGGCAAGAGGCCATCATTCTGCTCTCAAAAAGAGGGGATACCAGGCTAGAATTATATCTAGCTGCTCTCTTAAATATTATTAGCTTAAGGGAAATGTTAAAGTTCAATCTAACTTCTGATCATTATGTCATTATTGGCGGAAAGAAGGACCTAAGCTATTATATCCAAGGCTTGACCCCTTTCCAACCAAATACCAGTTCCACAATAAACACACAGTAAATAGCAAAGAAACTCATTTTCCCAAGTCAATAGCAAAACAGAAATCAGAGAAGGTATGCAAAGGAGAATATATTCCAGGCAATATAGAGTGAAGGAGCTCTCCCGTTGGGAGTTCAACCGAGAGAGAGAGTCCTAGATTTCACTAAAGGGGAAACTCCCAAAATCTTTAGTGTACCAAGCTAGGGATAGGGCCATGATGAAGACTGACAGCTCCTTTCGTGTCTTCCCAAAGTCTTTTCCTTCAGCAACCTGAAGTGGGGTTAGTCTCTTCCATCTTCCTTCTTGAAGCTGGAAGCCAAAAGTGCCCAAAGTGACTCAAAGCTTGAAGGCCCCAAGAGGACTGAGGGTAGCTAGGGCCCTCTTGCATTTCACCAACTCCACCCCACCCCTCATGCAGAGTAAAGGATTCATCTCCACTAATAAGGAAAGAGTCCCATGCTCAGGGCTTTAGAACAGGGGTTACATTATTAATTTTTTTTTTTCAAGAGAGGTACCTGCCTGAATTTCATCTTAGGTTTTTCTTCCAAGTAACTAGATCAGGGATGAAGTAGTGGGGGCAAGATAGTGACAGGAGACAGAAACAGAGACAGATAAAAAAAGAGACAGAGACAGTCAAAGACATAAAAAGTCAATCAGACAGAGAGAGACAGAGACTAAAAACACAGAAAACTCCAACTACTTCCACCCCACTCAGCAATTTAATGGAATTAAAATGTCAAGAACTGAAATTCCTCTTGGGAATGTAGAGCAGGTAGGAAGAAGCCAAGCAGATAGGACCAGTCCTGCTGAGATTTGGAACTGACCACTTGACAGGCATGCCGCGCCATGAATACAATTTGTTGAGAGTAAATGCTTTTTCTAGCCCCTATCCATTCAAAGTGTAATAAATAGAAAACAGAGTCAACACAAGTTTCAAGGAATCTTATAGGATGATGCTTGAAAACCTTTTAATAATTTACTTGGGTGCGTAAGCTACCTAATTATTTTAATAAATCACAAAGCTATTCAAAGTGATCTGCAAAATGACCCCACAGAAAAAATTAGGAAAATGTATGAAGAACATTACATTATGTTACATTATAAAATTAAGATACACTGGTTAGTTTGGGGAGTATGGGTTGTTTATTTTTTAATCTTTCATTTTTAATTCTTTGTTATAATGGATAGCTCTCTGAGTAGTGGAATAAGAAAGACTATAGTTGGGAAAAAAAGCAATGTGAAAACAAGATATCAATAAAAATTAAGTTTTTTTAGAATTGAATCTTATGTATTTGCAGTCATGGATGAGGACAGAAGAAGCATTTAGTCATAGGACAAAGGTTTGAGGGGGAGCAGAGATCAGAGAGATTTCATGTTTTGGGTAATTGAGGGGCATACTCCAGATAAACCTCTGGCCCTTTATTGAAACCAGTGATCAGTTAACTTCACTCAAAGGCTAGGTAGATGGTATGAGCTGTGAGCGAGTGGAATAAATAAGTAAATAATAGCTAGCATTTATTTGGGGCTTTAAGATTTGCAAAACACTTTACAAATATTACATTTTACTTCTGCAGCAACTCTGGGAGGTAGGTGCTATCATCATTCCTGTTTTACAGATAAGGAAACTTAGGCAGACAAAAGGTTAAGTGATTTGTACAGGATTACACAGATAGTAAATATCTGAGGTCAAATTTTAACCCAGCTCTTCCTAATTCCTTGTCTATTGATAGCACTTTTTATCTGTCTCATGAGTACTCAGAGCCATAAAAATAATTAGTCATTTAGTAGCTTTCAGTTCTCATAAGTAGCAGAAAGCAAGGAAAGAAGACAGGTGTGGGTGGGCATAGCTTTGGTAGCCCTAAATGGACTTCCCTACCATCCATACCTACTATCTCATTATCAAGTCAACAAATAGTGAATATTTTTTTTTCTTCTTTGGAAACATTTAAACTTTTAATTTCTTTCTCTTGCCTTACAGCTATTACTATCATTTTCAGAATTATGTTACATAATAGATGGTGAGAGGGAGCATCTTTGATTTGTTCCTTTATTTATTGGGAAAGCTTCTACTATTTCCTCTTGGCAAATGATGCCAGCATTTAGTTTTAGACATGTAACAGCCTGTTACAATAATTAGCTTATTTAAGACTAAGGACTAGTGATTCCTTCTCTTTGGCCTTAGGGAGTTTATTTTAGACAAAAAAAAAATTATAAGCTCAGTCACAGTCACTTTGAACCTTCAAATAGGAAAATTCCTAACATTTAATCAGAGGTTGGGCTCTCTGACTAACTTTATATCTATATCTACTTCTAGTCAACCCTTCCCTTCTTTGTGGGTAAGACAAAAATTCAGTTTACTGGAAATGTATGGGTAGCAAAATAGCAAATTATATTATGGAGTCAAGGGCACTATATGGGGAAGTTGGGGCAAGAGCCAACCATTTTTCAGGATTTCCCTTATAGTAGTTCTTCCACTAAACCTGTAAAGCCAATGACCCTCTTTAATATCTCATTTCTCTGCCACGGCTCCATCCTACCTTTGCCCCTTGTGGCTTGCTCCAACCTCTCAAATGACCCCAGCTATCTAAATTGGTAGTTTTTATATTATATTATAAATTGGCGTGGGGCATGGCCAAGTGTTCTGGCCTATCTGAACATGATTCTTATACAACATTGCTAACAGTTCAAAGGACTTTCCCGCACTTAGTCTACAGGACTGTAAATGAGATTGATTGAACATTTTATCACTTGCCTTAACTGGAATGGGATTGTATAAATCAATCACCCTACCTTTACAGACAAATACTTTTTAATCATATTAAAAATGCCCGATCTTTGACTATTCTTTTTAGGGTTTTTAACATAAATTAGGATTGTATCTTATCAAAAGCATAGTTGTTATCGGTATCATTTTGGGAATCTTCACATGATAGTGGGGGAGAGTGAGCATATTTATTTTATCCCTTTATTATATTTACTGGGAAAATTTCTATTGTTTCCTCTCTCATAATAAATAATAATAGCTTTTAGTTTTAGATCACAATAACTACATATTTAACTTATTTAAGTCTAGGGACAATATAATGATTCTTCTTCAGCTGTCAAACAGTTTTTATCTATCTGTCTATCTATCTACACATACATATATTAATATAATCATGTGGTTTTAGATGGTTTTGCTTTTAATATGATTAGTTATTTTAATTGTTCTCTAATATTGAACCTTCCTTAACTTCTGGTATAAACCCAACTTGGTCACAGTGAACAGTATTTTTTGTTACACATCACTATAATCTTTTGTGCTGGGATTTTATTTAAAATTTTACATTTGACATTCACTGGTGATATTGGTCTATAGTTCTCCTTTATTTTATCCTTCCCTGGTTTAGGAATTAAAACTATATGTGTCTCATTAAAGGAGTTTGGTAGATAATTTTCTTTCTCAATTTTTGAGAAGAACAACTTGTTTGGCATAGGATTTAGCTGTTTTTAAACATTTACTAGATAACAACTGTAAATTTGTCTGGATAAGAATGTTTATTTTTCCTTTTGGTAACTCCTTTATGGCTTCTTCAGTTTCATTTCCTGAGATTGAGTTGTTAATTATTTTTATATCATATACTATTAATTTGTTTGTACTTTTAAAATAATCATCCACCTCCTTTAAATTCTCAGTTTTGCTCGTTTGCATATATAGTACATCCTAATAATTCCACTTATTTCTTCTCAATTGTGATTTTACCTTGTTCATTTTTTTATTGTGGCAATTTGACTGTTTTTTGTTCTCTAAAAAAATTTTAGATGGATTATTTTTATTTAGGGAGTTTTATTTTTGAAATGTTGCAGAATCGCACATATAAACTCAAAATTTATTATCAAAATAGGTAGCTGGTTCTATAATTACAACAGATTTATATCGAAACTTTATACAACATACCTTTCTATACTGTAATTGCATCTTTAAATATTATACACCTGGAGTATATAGTCCCCTAAGTCTTCTCCAAAACTTTTTGTGATTTTTGTTTTTTGTCTACAGAGGGTTCACATATACCATGTATTCTTTAAATTGCCTTAGAGTTTAGTGGCAACCTTTGTTATTAAAAAAAAAAAAGTCCTAAAGAATTATGAGAAATATACAATCCTGAGCAATGTAAGATTTAATTTTCTTTATAAATGTGCAGAATATTTGCTCAAGGTCACACATCTAGTATATGTCTGAGGCAGAACTTGAAGATCAAGACCTACGTGTCTATCAGCTATATCATATGGGAAAGAGCATGCATGTCTCCCAGATAGCAGTAATCAATGGGGTATGGTTTTGCCTTTTTTTCAAAAATGGTTTAATTATTTTGTTAGTCTTTTTCAGAGAGCTAGCTTTTAGTTTTATCATTTCTAAGTATTTTTATTTTCTATTTTATCTATTTTTCTTCTAATTTTCTAATTTTAATCTTTGAGGCTTATTTTGGCCTTGTTTATACAGTTTATATTTATATATAGCTTACATATTACAATTATATAGTTTCTTGATTGAATATTCAAATAATCTTTTTCAAAAGCTATTTTGTCAATATATGTTTACAAAGATATGACTTTTCTTCTGAGGATTGCTCCTCTCCACCATTTAACTCTTGATTGATAGGGCTAGTTACCTTTTGAATCTATAGTCAACTCTCTGCTACCAGAAGTCTTATTTCCTGCCTTGAATGGTTCCTGACACAGAGGTACCTACATTGGAAAAGTGTGTATCTCTTCTCCCTATCTCAAACTGCTGAAACTGCTCTACTTTCCAAAATTCCCCCTGATATATGGGATGTTTTCTACTGAGTAATTCCAAAGATAGACTACCAGACCAAGGAGAAGGAAAGAAAATTCCTTCACCCATCCACTGCCCTCTAGTGGAGGCAGACGGATCATACTCCACACCCCAATCTATTTTGAATGCTTCAATCTCTATTGCTCAGACCTGGCAGGCTTATATTTTAATGACCACCCAGACATGGCCAATCTCAACCAGCTAATGCTGAGACTTCCGTTGTAATTCAATGGGAGAAATTTTTCACAGTTTATAAGGGAATGACAGGACATAATCATATATATCATATTATATATTATAATTTACATATTATAAATCATAATAATATCATAACACTTAATTTACCTCTCATCTTGTTCTTAATTTCTATGAGTAAGTACATCAACTAGATGCTAGGTTAGGGGTGAGGAACCTACAACCTCAAGGCCACATGGGCCCTCCAGGTCCAGGTCCATGCAGCCCTTTGACTAAATACAAACTTCACAGAACAAGTCCTTTTTTTAAGGGGATAGACTAAAGTCTGATTCAAGGGTGGGGAACCTGTGGCTTCGAAGTCCATATGTGGCCTTCTAGGTCCTTGGGCACAGCCTTTTGACAGAGTCCAAATTTTACAAAACAAATCCTTTTTTTTAAAGGGAATTTGTTCTGTGAAGTTTGGATTAAGTCAAAGGGCCACACTTGAGAACCTAGAGGGCCACTTGTGGCCTCCAGGCCACATGTTCCCCACCCCTGTAGGTGTTAAGAACCAAATCTTGCTCCATTACAACTTTTTATTATGTTTATGGTCTGTAAAATATGTGTTTAATATTTATACTTTTAAATCTTTACTTACAATTTTTCTATACTAGCACATTGTCTATTTTTCTAAGTTATCACATGATGCTGAGACTATGCACATTCTTTAATGTTTCCATTTAGAAAATTCCATAAGTCTTTCAAATCTAACAAGTTGTTTCAGTTCTATAGTTTCATTTTATATATTTCTGTTCAATTTATCCCTAAAAACACTAAAGTCTCCTAATTATTGTGTTACTGTAGCATACCCACTGGAGTCTACCTTCCCTAACTCACAATTGAGGGGGGGTCCCATAGAACGTGTCTATTGCCTTAGGATCAAAGTGCCCTGTGGATGCACATTGCGAAAACTACAGCTCATAAACCCCCACTGGTGGTTGTTTCTTTAAGAGTCAGCTAATAGATACAATTAGCCAAAGAAAAGGGAATTACTAAAATGGTGTAGTAAGAACAGTAGTACCCTTCATAAACTTGAAGTTTACTCTTTCACAAATACATATTGTGAGGGGGAATGGTTAAGACAACTTAAACCTCCAGCACTAAGGATTCTGATGTCCTTTCTCTTCTTGTGGTAGCGTCTTGGAAGGGTGATCCTACCAAAACTCAGTTTTTCTGCTGGTCAAGTCACTCAGTGTAACTCCCTAAGCCCGCTTTTCTTCATAGTTCAAATCCCAATTGTTTTGAATCTATAAATTATTCTTTTCTCTGCTGCCTGGGGGGTCATTCCCTCAGATTTGCTTCCACTGATTGTCTTTGACTCTCTAGCCTTCTCCCTGATGGATGTGGCATTTCCTATTGAGTGAGTAATTTCACTGAAAAGTGCTATAGCTGATGGGAGTAGAGAAGGAGGACAAAGAAATTTTCTAACCCCACTTTTGTCTCCTTGTAGAGAGAAGACAAAAGGTGATCCCTTCCCAAGAGTTGAACTCTTTCTCCACAATTGGCACTTTTCTACACTGCCATAGATTATACTCCATAAAGCTACCCTGACTCAACTGACTCCAGAGCTGGCAGGCTAGCTTTTTCTCAACCACCAGGGATGTGACCAATATTTATCCAGATAATGGCATTGGACCCTCTAATTTTATAAGAGAAAAAATTTTAAACTTTGTAAAGGTGTTACAGACACATCTTTGCAGTTCTTTTGTTACATTAACACTTGGTTGAAGAGGGATGAACTAAATTAATCAGGGTAACCTGACAACTCTGTGGCCACTACTCTTTTCCCATCTCAACTATGTTTTTATCTACATGTCTTTTTGGAATTCAGTTAACTTTTTCTTTGTTTAAAAAAAATTCTTATGTTAAAATCATGAAAAAGCATTCCTAAAGAACACAAAGTTAAGATTATTTATGAAACTGTGTCCATATCTATTTCACACTACTTGCTTTTTTAAAGTGTATAATAAATTCTACATACTACTTGTAATACTGTCCTGTCTGTCTTTGCTTCTTTCTAAATTTCCTTCTGTTTTCTTTGGTGCACTTTAAAAAATGTTTTGAAAGCTCTCTCATCACTATTGCTATTGATCCTTGCTCCCCCAACTTAACATAGAAGAAAAAAGAAAAGAAACCCTTGTAATAAAGAGGCATGATCACACAAAAATCAATCCACAGAGTATCCATGTCCATCTAAACTTTGTATCCATTTATCAAGAGATGGTAACATGTTTCATCATAGGCACTCTGTAGACATGGTTCTTTATTGGTTTGATCAGAGTTCTTAAGACTTTCAAAGTTGTTTTCCTTTATAATATCCTTATATAAATTATTCTCCTGATTCTGCTAACTTCACTCTATATCAGTTCACATTATCCTGTATTCTCCAAAATCATCTCTTTTATCTATTCCACTACATTCATATGCCACAATTTGTTTAGTCATTCTCCAATTTCTAAGAAGTTATCTCAAATACTCTCTTATATTCTAGATCTTTTCTTTTTTCCCCCTTTACTCCTCTCTTCTGGAGTAGGATGTGTATTTTGATTGCAGCTAGCTATTCTGTCCCCTAATATTATCTTCCCTCTTAACCCTCTCCAATTCCCTATCTCTATTTTTTTTTCCCTATGGAGTGTGATGTATTTCTACACTGAGCTCTTTCTGTGTGTATTTGACCCAATTTTGTCCAATTCAAATGCAGGTTCATCTAATGCCTACCTCCCACCCCTAACTCCATGTTTATATGCTCTAATTCTCTAGCATTTCAAATATGAGAAATAACAAGTTCTACCTCCTGTTCTTCCTTTTATTTTCCTTCTCTTTTCCTCTTAAAACCTTTGGAAGAGAACCAATCCACTGTTTTTCATTTAACTTCCTCAATTTCCTTTAAAGCCTTTAAAATTAAGAAACAATTGTTTATTCTCCCCCTTCTAAAATGCTAGCACTGCATTATTGTAAAGCCCTCTTCAAATTGCTCAAATAAATTAATTTTTCTAGGTTTCTCTTGATTCTTGTGTAAGTATATCAAAGTTCCTACTCAGATCCAATCTTTTTATCAGGAGTACTTGAAAGTCATTTATCTCTTACATTAAAAAGATCTATTTTCTGTCTAGAATTATATGCAGCTTTGCCAGATAAATTATTCCAGATTGTAAGCCCATATCTTTTGCATTTTAGAATATTGTATCCCAAGGTATACTCTCATTTATGGCAGAAGTTGCCAGCACTTGTGTTATCCTGACTATGGTCCCTTGGTACTTAAACTGCTACTTTTTGAATGCTTGCAGTATTTTTTCTTTATGTGAAAGCTCTAGGTTTTGGCTATGACATTCCTGAGACTTTTCCTTTTAAGTTTTCTTTCCAGAAATAATGGGTTGTTTCTTTTTCAATCTTCATTTTGTCCTATAGTTCTCAAAGACAATTTTCATATGTGATTTCTTGAAAAATAGCATATAGGTATTTTTTAATCCTCAACTGCAAGGAGTCCAGGTATTCTTAAATTATCTTTCCTAGCCTATTTTCTAGATCTGCTGTCTTTGATAGCATTTATCTTACATTTTCTCCTATTTTAAAAATCATTTTTCCCCTTCTAATATTTCTTACTATCTCATGGAGCCAAAGATTTCTGTTTCTAGTTTTCAGGGAGTTTGTTAAATTGAGTAAAGTTTACAACATTTTCTTCTAAACTAATTTTTTTCTTTCCTTCACAGCTTTTATTTACTTATTTGCTTTTTTAGCTCTTGCTTTATTTCTTCTCGGTATTCATGTAGTTTCTATTGAAAGTTGTTTTTTTTCCCCTTGAATTTCTACTTACATATTATGTTATAGAGTTACTCTGTCCTTCTTTGAAAAGCTGTTTAGAGTCAGGCTCTGGCCCTTGCTGTACTTTTGGGTAGGGTGATCAATCTTGCTTAGTGTCACCATGGAAAAACCATAATTTTGACTATATAGACTTTTGTTGGCAAGGTGATGTCTGTTTTTTATTATGGCTGTCCAGATTTGCTATAGCTTGCTTTCCAAAGACCAAGCATCTTTTAATTTCATGGCTGCAGTCACCATCTGCAGTGATTTTTGAGCCCAAGAATTTAAAATCTGACACTGCTTCCATTTCTTCTCCCTCTATTTTCCAGGAAGTGATGGCATTTGAGGTGGTTATGGGGGGAGCCCAAGGAGTTTTCCTGCTTCTATGCTGCCATCTTGGCTCCGCCTCCAGGAAGTAATGGGACCAAGTGCCAAGATCTTAGGTTTTTTTTTTATGTTAAACTTCAAGTCAGCTTTTACACTCTCCTTTTGCACCCTCATCAAGTGGCTTCTTCTTCACTTTTTGCCATCAGAGTGGTAACATTTGCATATCTGAGATTATTGATATTTCTTCCAGAAACCTTAATTCTGGCTTTTGAGTCATCCAACCTGACATTTCTGATGTATTCTGCCTATAAGTTAAACAAATAAAGTGACAATATACAACCTTGTCATACTCCTTTTCCAATCTTAAACCAATCATCTGTTCCATGTTCACTTCTGCCTGTTGCTTCTTAGTCTGCATATAGGTTCCTGAGGACACAAGTAAGATGATCTGGTACTCCCATCTCTTTGAGAACTTGCCACATTTTGTTGTGATCCGAACAGTCAAAGGCTTTAGTGTAGTCAATGAAGCAGAAGCAGATGTTTTTCTGAAATTCCCTTGCTTTCTCCATAATCCAGTGAATGTTGGCAATTTGGTCTCTAGTTCCTCTGCCTCTTCAAAAAACAAGCCTGTTCTGGTCATTCTTGGTTCACAAATTGCTGAAGCCTAGCTCAAAGAATTTTAAGCATAACCTTGCTGGTGTGTGAAATGAGTGCAGTTGTTTGGTAATTTGAACATTCCTTGTTATTCCTTGTTATTGCCCTTATTTAGGATTGGGATGTAAACTAATCTTTTCCAATCCAATGACCACTGTTAATTTTTCCAAATTTGCTAGTACTATATAATCTATTATTATTATTATTAACCCCCCCACCTCCTACTTTATTAACTCTCCTTAACCTAAAACTTATCTCCTTCTTTTCATCTCACTAACTTTCTGTAAGTTTAACCCACCCTTTCCTTCTATGTTTCCTTGGTTCTCTCTCTTCTATCCTTCCTTTTCTCCCTTCTTTGCCCTGTAAATTCTCCCTGTCTTCCCCCCACCCCAGCTTTTCAGCTTTCTTTTGTGTGTTGTCTTCCCCTATAAGCTCCTTGAGGGTAGAGACTGTTTTTATTTATATTTGTATCCAGAGCACTTAGCATACTGCCTGGAACATGATAGGAGTTTAATAAATTCAGTCAATTACTGAATCCTATATGTAAGGAATGCACAGGGAAGTTGTGGAAGGAAAAAAAAAAGGGAAGGCCATCCCTTTGCAAAGATCCATATTTTCCCCCAAACACCTACACTTAATAGCATTGATTATACACACAAGGACAAGTGGCCACAAGATTCCCCTAACAATGAAATGGCAGTGAGCAATGGTGGATGAGGGAGGTCATTTGGATAGAAAGAAACTGGTAACTCCCACTGATAGCTGAGGAACCAAAAGCCAAAGCAGCTTTTCCCTTTAACTTCCCTTTTTCCTTTAACTCCCCAAAACTCAGGTGGTACCAATAGTACCTGCTGCCTGCCCACCACAGAGTGAAAAGGAGATGGTACTTGAGTATACTCTTTTCCTAACCCCTTACAATACAGCTTCTGAACTTAACATTCCACAGAAGTTTTTCTTTCCAAAGTTACCAATGATTTCTTAGTTGTCCAATCCAATGGTCTTTTCTCAGTCCTCATTCTCATTGACCTCTCTTCCACCTTTGACACTGTTCATCACCCTTCTCTCCTTAATACTCTCTTCTCTCTAGGTTTTCAGGACACTGCTCTCTCCTGGTTCTTGTCCTATCTGACCACTACTTCTCTGTCTCCTTTGCTGGATTCCAGATCACACTCTCTAACTATATGTGTCCCTCAGTTTCAGTCCTGAGTCCTCTCCCTCTTCTCCCTCTATACAACTACATTATTTGTTGATCTCATTGGCTCCCCTTGGATTTCATTATCATCTCTATGCTAACAATGCTCAAATCTCCACATCTTGCCCATTTCTCTGCTGAGAATATCACATCTCCAATAGCCTGTCAGACATCTTGAATTGAATGTCCAGTAGACATAATGTTCAAAACAGAGCTTGTTATCTTTCCCCCTACACTTTCTCTGGCTCCTGCAAAGGGCAGCATCAATCTCCCACTCCCTCAGGCTCACAACCTAGGAATTATCCTGGATTCCTCGCTGTCTCTCACTACCTGTGATCTCACCTTTGCAACATCTCTGGAATATGCCACCTTCTCTCCTCTGACACAGCTACCACTATAGTGCCAGCCCTCGTCACCTCATGCCTGCATTATTGCAATAGCTTGCTAATGGGTCTGCCTGCCTCAAGTGTCTACCCAAGCTAATCCATCTTCCATTTAGAAGCCAAAGTGATTTTTCTTAGGTCTTATCACATTATCTCCTCAGATGCAATAAATTTCAGTGGCTTCCTATTGTCTCCAGGATCAAATATAAAATGCTTTCTTTGTCATTCAAAGCCCTTCATAAGCTAACTCCGTTGGATACACAGCTTTGGGCTCCAGGTTTCCCTAACTCATCTCTTATCTGAGCACTGGAAGGCTTTTGTGTACTATGCTCCCAAGCTGGGTTTTTGTTTGTTTTTTGTTTGTTTTTTTTGTTGGACCTCTTCCCTATACTGCCTGTAGGTTTCTGGCTTTATCTTTGTATAGACCTGGGCTGGGAAATGCATTTGTTATAGTTTTTCTTTTAATATCTTGATGATATGGTTCTCTTTTCCAATCCTCGCTGAAGTAGTTGTCTAAGAGCTAGATTGTTTTTCCTCCATTCATTCAATTGAGCCAGAACTCTGGTTCATTTCCTTATTAGATCTTTCTATCTCTCTAGCTTCAAAAGGAAAAGGTCTAGGATATGATCTGAATATATAAATATGAATCCTGGAAAATAATTATTCATAGTAAATTGTATTTCTTGTCAGCTCCACCCCCACTAAGGATAAATCAAAATTGCAGTATACAGTAAGACAAAAATAGCAATAATATTAATACCACTTGCAATTAAACAATTGTATAATCAGTAACACATAGAATCATAGATTTAGAGATGAAAGGGATAAGTAGTGCGGAAGCATATTAAAAATGTCCATTTTAGTTTCTCTAGAAATATTAAGGAATAATATTTTTCTTTAAAGCCTCTTCCAGACTACTGGGAAGTCCCTTGGAAAGGTGTAGGAATATTATTGTTGTTGTTGCTCAGTCACATCTGACTCTTTGTGACCCCATTTGGGGTTTTCTTGTTAATGATACTGGAGTAGTTTGCCGTTTCCTTCTTCGGCTCATTTTACAGATGAGGAAACTGAGGCAAACAGGGTGAAGTAACTTGGCCTCAACCATGAGGTCACATTTGAACTCAGGTCTTCCTGACTCCAGGACTAAGGACTTCCTGACTCTAGGCCAGAGCTCTTCCCACTGTGCCACCCAGGTGCCCAAACAGGTAATAGGTTGGGACAAAAGGAAAAAGGGGCTTCTCCTTAGATAAATAGATGAAAAGTGATAACCAGAAATTTAACTCAGTACCTCTGTTTAGATAAAAATATTGCCTTTCCCCAGTTCCTGACTAGGACAGTGACCCAACTAAGGGCAGCATCCTCTTGCTATCTCCTGAAGGGTCTATTCATAAGAAGTATTCTCTTCTATTTGACTAATTTGTATTTTTGAAATGAATATTTGGGAGAAATCCCATTGATTCCTCTAGGAGAGTGGTCCTGAATGAAGGTGATAAAGATATAGTTGCTCAATTCTGGAATGTTAAAACAGGGTTACTTTAAGATAAATGTTTTCCTTGTTCAAGATTCCTTTAAATGTTACCTGAAATTGTCTTGGGGCAGAGTCCGAAGGTATAGGGCACTATGCCAGTCTGGACCGCTTTCTCTCCAAGCTGGAAATGGCTTATAGATTAATGTAATGTTAAATAAAACTGTTACTGGGAAATTGATGCCTAAAAAGAAGAGCACAGTATTATTATTGTTTTTTTTTTTTTCCTAGCTTGTACCAGGTAATACAGAGGTATTAAGTGGCAGAGCTGGAATGTGAACCCAGGTCCTAACTCCAAATCCACTTGTAATTCCATGGTACCACACTGCCTGTTTACATGAATACTATCAGCATCTTGTATCAGGGATTAGTAACAGTCAATATTAACATAGTCAGTAATAGGTAACAGCTTTATGGTCAATGGAAGTAATATAGTACTAGTTACAATAACCATTGTATAGGAATCCTTTGAGATTTGTGGTGGTAGGCAAAAGGGGAGATCCAAATGAGAAGAGCAAATGTCAAATGCTAGATTGCAAACAAAATACTCCCAGTAAACAAAAGAGAAAATATGTTAATTTTCTAATAAAAAAAGTTCAAAGGAAAAAACTTTTAAAACTTTTATTGAATTAAATGGTAGGGGTGGTTAGGTGGTGCAGTAAAAATAGAGCACCAGCCCTGGCGTCAGGAGGACCTGAGTTCAAATCTGACCTCAGACACTTAATACTTTTAACAATAGCTGTGTGACCTTGGGCAAGTCACAACCCCAATTGCCCTGCCTTCTCCCCTCCAAAAATGGAAAAAAAAAAAAAAGAAAAAGAAAGAAAATGGTAAGACTTCTATCTGTGTGGGAAAACACATATCAACTTCTAAACTTGAAAGAAAACAATTCTAGTAAAAAAGAAGAAAAAATCAAACTTTAAAATTTTTAAATTAAAATGTTTCAGTGAAATTTTAAAAAAAGTATGTCAACTATAAGCTTTGTTCCTTTTTTTGGCTCTTGATTTTAAAAAGTTTGGTTGAAAAAATGCTATTGAATATTGTAATCTATACAGTGCAATGGATGGCTTCTTTTATCAAAACTGACCTTCTATGTTACCAATGTGGATTATCACCTTTTCTTTAAAGTGTACTTAATCTTTGCTTTCTTTGCACAGTGTCTTTGGCTGCAAGTTATACGCCTGAGGCAAATAAAATTCCAGGAATTTGGTGGGAAAAATGATCTGAAAGGAGATAGCCATACATTCAGATATGTAAAATTTCAAAAATGTAAAAAATCAATCAATCAACATTTATTAACCATCTACTATATGCCAATCACTGTGCTAAGCACTGGGGGTACAAAAAAAAGGCAAAAAGACAGTCACTGCCCTCAAGGAGTTTACAATCTAATAAGGGAGACTACATACAAACAAATACATACAAAACTAGGTATACAGAGGATAAATAGGCCATAATTAACAGAGAGAAGGCAGCCACTAGAATTAAGAGGGGTTGGGAAAGACTTCCTGCAAAAAATAGGATTTTAGTAGGGATTTAAAGAAACCAAGGGAAGTCAGAAGGTAGAGTTGGGGAGGGAGAGCATTCCAGGCATAAGACACAGCCAGAGAAAATGCCTAGATGTGAGAAATGGAGTGTTTTCTTCCTGTAAAAGCCAGGAGGTCAATGTCACTGCAGTACATGTTGGGGAGTAAGGTATAAAAAGACTGGAAAAGAGGAGGGGGCTAGGTTATAAAGGGATTCAAACGCCAAACAGAGCATTTTGTATTTGATCCTGGTGGCAATAGAGAGCCTCTAGAGTTTATGGAATAGGAGAGGTAACATGATCAGACCTACACTTTAGGAAAATCACTTTAATGGCTGAATAGAGGATGGACTGGAGTGGGGAGAGACTTGAGGCAGGCAGACCCACTAACAGGCTATTGCAATAATACAGATATGATGAGAGGTCTGCACTATCATGGTCATCACCAGAGGGGAGAATCGGGGAGTATTAGAGAGATACTACAAAGGTAAAATTGACAGGCCTTGGTAACAGATTGGATATATGGGTTGATGCATGGTAAGGATAAGCTTGCATATATCCTTGTTGTGGATCTGTAATATATAGAGATATAGAGAATGGATCTGGTAAGCATCAGAGTAAAAAGATAAGTAAAGATGGATATTTACTCACTGCCAATGGATACCAAGAAAGTTTTTTTCCTCTGTCTCTAGAAGTAATAGAGAAGTTTGTTGTCTTCCTGCAGTATATAATACTTTACAAGATCTGTCAAACCTGATTACTATTACCTACTTTTGGTGATACGCGTGGGCACAAATGATACTGCCAGAAAGAATCTGGAAAGCATTGCTAAAGATTATGAGGTACTAGAACACAACTGAAGACATGAGGGGCCTATGTTGTTTTCGTCACAAATGCCAATCAACTACCATGGCTTCGGAAGTGAAAGGCTGATTTGAGAAGTGAACATCTAGTTAAAAAAATGATGTCTGAGAATGGGTTTTGGAATTCTCCACCATATTTTATAATATAGGAAAATATACACTTGGCCTGACACTTGTAGTATACCTGACAGGGCTGGTAAAAATGCATTTTCCTGGATTCCTAAAAATCTAATCAAAAGGATTTTAACATAAAAGAGAAGGGAGAGGGAGGAAATATCTGTTGAAGAAATAACCCAGTATTGGTATTTGCCTTGGTGGCGCAATCAAAACATCGATCTTTTTTTCTTATGACTTTAAGGGACAGCTGGCAGTTATAGCACTGAGCCATCATCCATGATCTTTTAAATTTATTAATAAGTATTTATCAAGCATTGACTATGTGCCAGGCACTTAACAGTACTAGGAATACAAAGTGAAAAGTGAAACAGTTGGGCAGCTAGGTGGGGAAGCCACCAGCCTTGGAGTCAAGAGGACCTGAGTTCAAATCCAGTCTCAGACACTTACACGTACTGGATTGTATGACCTTGGGCAAGTCACTTAACCCCAATTGCCTTGCCTTCCCCCCTTTAAAAAAAAATGAAACAGTTCCTGCCCTCAAGGAACTTATACTCCAACAACGGAGACCACATGTATACAAAAGAGGCATTTTGGAGGGGGAACACACCTACATCTAAAAGGGATCAAGAAAGGCCTCATATAGAAGGTGGTGCTTGAGCCAAGTTTTTAAGGTAAACAGAGATTCTAAGAGGTGGACTTAAGGAAAACACACACTCCAGACACAGGAGTCACAAAGACAAGAGATGGAGTATTGTGTGTGAGCAATAATGAGGAGGCCAGTTCGACTGGATACTAAGTAGAGCATATGAAGGAAATGATGTATAAGGTTCAAAAGGTAGGCTGAGGTCAGTCTGCGAAGAAATTCAAACGCCAAAGAGAGTTTATATGTGATCTTGAAGGTAACAAGGTGCCACTAGGGTGGGGGCATGTAGGGGAACTATATGTTATATCCATGCTTTAGAAAAACAGTCCTTGTGGCATTAAGAAGGATAAATTACAGGGGCAGCTAGGTGGCACAGTGAATAGAGCACCGGCCCTGGAATCAGGAGGACCTGAGTTCACATCCAGCCTCAGACACTTGATGAACTTATAGGCCTTGTGTCCTTGGGCAAGTCACTTAACCCCAATTGCCTGCCTTCCTTCCTCCAAAAAAAGAAAAAAAGGATAAATTAGAGAGAAGATAAGTTGAAAGCAAAAAGATCATTTAGGAATCACTTGAGAGGGACGTGATTGTGCACAGGTAAAGGGAGGAATTCTAAAGATTTGGAGATAGAAAGATTTGGCAACTTATTGGCTACATGGGGTGAGGAAAGCAAGGAACGAAGGATGACACTAAGGTTGCAAATCTGAGTGATCAGAAGAATAGTGGTACTTCTGATAGAAATAGATAAGTTTGGAAGAGAGGTGGATTATGGGGTGGAGAAGATAATTAGTTCTGTTTTGAACAGTTGACATTCTAAATATCTAGGAGAAGACATCCAGGTCAAAACATCTCAAAGGCAGTTGATATGAGACTCAAGACTAGGACAGACTATGGTTTCAGAAGTCATTAGCAAGAGAAAATTGAGCCCATGGAAGCTGATGAAGTAACTGAGTTAGTACAGAGACAAGAGAAGGTCTAAAAGCTCTGGGGTATACCTTCAGTTACAGGACATGATATAAGGATGACCCAGTAAAAGAGACTGAGTAGAATATCATCAACTAAAAAGACTCCAGAAAAATGCTGCCCAACCCATCACAGAGAGGTGATGAACTAACATGCTTAAGAAATGCAGTTTTGGATGTGACCAAAGTGGGAATTTGTTTTGTTGACTATGCTTATGTGATATAGGGTTTCAATCTAGGTTGAAACCAGCCCAATTTCTGCTGAGCAGCAGCCACTTGAATCTACTTCAAGATCTTTACACAACTGGTTCCTCAAACAAAACAACAACCCTAAATTAACAGAGTACAGAATTATGGTTATAGCTTATATAGGAATCTTATGTTGAGACCCCTAGCCAATAAAGCCTGAGACAGTCTGTTAGACAACTAGCCCAACTCCCACCTAATGAGCATTACAGCCAGGGCTCCACTATCTGGCCAGCTTCTGGCACAAACTTTGCCTGGCATTCAAGAATATCCATGATCTGGCTCAAACCTATCTTTACAGCCTTGTCTCACATTACTGCCTTCACAGAGTCTAAGTCAGGGCTGGGGAACCTGCGGTCTTGAAGCACTCTAGGTCAAGTGCATCCCTTTGACTGAATCTACCCTTCAAAGTTCCCCACCCCTGATCTAACTTGAACTCCCCTAGTCTTTCCTGATGCTTAGAAGGCATTCCATTCTCGTTTCTTCCACTCAAAATAGTTATCTCCTTCCCTCTGCTTCTCAACAGTGTCTTCCAGCAGCAAGAGTGTTGTCTACCAAGCAGCAGCTCATCTACTCTCTCTGACTGTCCTCTCAAAAACCTAAGTAAATTATATCAATATTCTATCAAAGTATTTAATAAATATCCCACAGTATTCCTATAGGTGGGGAGAGGGAGATGGGAGAGATATGTTCCAGATTAGATGACTTCTATGGTTACAATCAAACAGATTCAGAAGTGGTCAAATGACTGGCTTGGCCCTGTGCTGTTTATCATTTTTGTCAATGATCTGGATAAAGGCATAGATGGCACAACCATTTTTGCAGTTCACACAGTGCTGGGAAGTATAACCTAACATTGGATAACAGTCAGAATCTAAGATCTCAATAGGTCAGAGTATTGTCCTGAATCTCTTAACATGAAATTCATAAGGATAAAAGAAATTAGGATAAATTCAACTTCAAATACATTTAAGCTTGCTTAGTTGGTGCTGTACTAGGTACTTAAGAATGCAAAGATTAAAATTAACCAGTCCTTGGCCTTATCGAATTTATATTGTACTGAGGGGAAGGAATTCATATATGTAAGTTGATAGATCAGTCTGGAAAGAAAGATAGGTTCAAGCCAGATGAGAAAAGGTCTTAAATGACAAAAGAGTTTGTATTTTATCCTAGAGATAATTAAGGAACTATTTAGCACATAAGTAGGCACGTTTATTGATTACTTGAGGCTAATTGGCCTCTCTGGTCCCAGTTTCCCTTTCTTTAAAAATGAATGTATTGAATGAGATCACTCAGATCTCTTCTACTTCTAAATACTATCATCCTAAAACACATAGCCAAGACAATGGAAGATAACTCAGTCTGAGCTTACTGCTGCCCCTTTGCAGTATCTCAATCCCAAATTCCACTATCCCTCGAACTTGCCTCCCTGCCCTTCAAAGAAGAAAAACATCACAAAACAAACAACAAAAAAGGGCAGGTTTATTTCTCAACTTTAAGCAAGGATGAAGCAACCTTTGTCATTTCCCTCCAGCAAAGGCTAAATCAAACTAAACATAGAAAATCCAAGATTAGTTCTAGGAAGACCCAAGGGTCTGAAATTCCAAGTTGAGGGTCAGATGTCAGCAGTAATGATCCTTGTGGGTAGGTAGTCATAGGTCTCCAAAAAGTCTATAGTCAGAAATCATAGTTTATATAGTCAGGATCAGAGATCAAGGTTCATATAAGTCCGCAGATTCCGCTCCCAAGCTCGACTCTTCTCCTCTTGATGTCTCTCTTCTCTCTTGCCCAAAGTGGCAGCTCGAGGTGCTCTTTTTCTTTCAGCCACAGCCTGAAGATCCCCAGCTAGGAAATGTGTGACTCTGGGTTGGGAAGCTGGCCTATATCCCAAACCTTCCTGGTCTCTCTTGAGGATTGTAGGAATTGGAACAGTCCGCCCCTCACCCCGGGGCCCCAGTCCCAATCCAGGCTCCCAGCCCCCCTTTACTAATAATCGAAAGCCAGGGCTAGAGGCAGGGACTCCTGGAGGCAAGGGGGGTGGCTGAGGCCCATGGGGCAGGGACAGGAGGTGAGCAGTAGAGCTGTTGTGATTAGGGTCTCGGTAATGGGAACTACAAGTTTCACAGTATTTTGGCAATGGAGAGCAAGGCCTGAAAAAAAAAAAGGCAGAAAAAGGGTGAAGGTGGGCCTTTTTTTAAGGTCCAGTTGTTACCTTTTACATGAAGTCTGATCACAACTGAGCACATTTCTTCCTCTAATTTTCCTAAAGCACTCTGGAGCTCTTTTGTGCCTTTCATTCAACCTAGTAAAACAATTGTGCACAATCATAAACTTAAAGCTAGAAAATGAGGAACTTTTTATTTTTTACAAATTTTACAAATGAGGAACTGAGGCATGGATTGACTTCCCAGAATTAAAGAGGTAGTAAAGTACAGCATCATATCATATAAGTCCCCAGTAGACTGTAAGCTCCTCCAAGGGAATCTGTGTAGTTTTGTATATCCAAACCCCAGCATACACAGTATCTTAGATTTTACAAAGACTTAAGTCTTTGAAGAATGCACTACTGGGGAGGAGTCCCAAGGTTGGTTCAGTTCTGGAGTTGAAAAGGATGACCAGGTCTTACTAAGTCACATTCCTCTGCTACATTCTCTCACCACTCCTTAGAAACCAGGACCCTGCTGCCACAGAAAACAATCTCAAGCAATCAGGATCCCTGAGTGGAAAGTTACTGACCCAGTCCTTAATGGATCAGGGGTAGAAAATTGTAACAATGATGATGACTATGAAAGCTAATTATTTGTAAAGCTTACTATGTGCCTGGCACTGGGCTATAACTGCTTTACAACTATTATCTCATTTGATCCTCACAAGAACTTTGGGAGGTAGGTAGGTATATGTGGGAAGAGGAAGAGCATCTTCAGATCTGATCCAGTGGCTATCACCTGCAAAATAAACTTAAAATCCTGTTTGGCATTCAAAGCCCTTGACATCGGAGCCCTCTCGTCCCTTCCAACTTCTTACCCCCACATTCCCTGACATCCAGGCATAATGACCTCCTTGCTGTCCGCCTACAACAAGACACTCCTGGTCCAGACTATGGGTTTTTTTTTTCCCCCACTGAGCCCCAGGTCTGGAATATTATCCTTCCTCCTCTCCACCTCAAGGCGTCAAGTCCCAGCTAAAACCCCACTTTCCACAAGCAGCTTTTCCCCACGATCCGTAATGCTAGCGCCTTCCCTCTTTCTCAGACTCCAATTTATGCTACTGCATAAATGCAAGCCTTATTGGCATTTGGGTCTTTCCCCTTCAAACCGTGAGCCCCGGGAGAGCAGAGAAGGTCTTTGTGGCCAAGGGGCTTGGCACATCTTGGACCCTTCGACAAGGGCTGCTTAACTGGGATGGCGGCAGGGGGCTGTCCTGGGCAGACCCTCCCACTCACCGGCTCTCGGGGCTCTCCTCACCACGGCTCTCTCGGACCATTCGGGCCACGTCGGGAAAGCCGGCCTCTTCGGCCAGCTGAGCCGCATCGCGGCCCCCGGGCTCACAGACACCCACCCAGGCAGCTCCTCGAGCCAGGAGGTAGCGCACGGCCGGCCCCTGCCCCGCCCGGGCCGCGCACATCAGCGGGGTCCACCAGAAGGCGTCCCGGGCGTTGACATCGCCCCCACGGGCACCGGGGCCTCGGGGCTCCAACAGGGCTCGCAGCTGCCGCACGTCGCCGGCCTGCGCAGCCCTCAGGAGCCGCGCCGTCTGTCGGTCCCAGGCCCCATTGCTCCCGGAGCAGGCTGCAGGCACTCCTGCCGCGGTCCCGGCCCTCTCCCGCTTAGTCTTCTGCGTCCGTTTTCTTCCCTGGAGAGGCGCCCGCGAGGGTCCCGGGGATCCTCTGGGGGCGTCTCCCTCCACCCCAACTAAGGCTTCATAGAAGTTCCGGGCGGCGGCACCGTCTAGGGGGGGCTCCGGCTCCGCCTGCTGCCGCCCGTCCTTCCACAGGTCACTCGAGTCCCGGGCCGGGGTAAAGGCGATGAGTGTGGGGCGGGTCATGACTGCCGGGGTGGGGAAACATCCAGCCAGCCGCCCTCAGGGGCAGTTACCGGACCCACGAGGTCTGAACATTCTCGGTCTAAGACGCCCATTGAGTCATCCTTAAGGAAACCCAGCAAAGGGAGGCAAAGCCCCCCCACCCCTGATATATGCAAGAGACCGGCCTTCTCCCAGGATCCCCAGCTCCAACTCCCTACTCGGTACTCTGCGGGCCCTTCAACTCCGAGTAGCAAATAGCGCCAGGCTATTCGGTCCGACACACGTAGGACGCAGGCGCAGAAAATACTCCGGAAGCAGATAACTGAGAAGAGAATGCGCCTGCGTCAAACAGTCTCAGTATGAAGAAAATGGCGCGGTCTGCAACCTAAGGAAAATCTGAAGCGTGCAGCCTTGGCAGCGTCTGGATAATAACCTTGGTAGATGTAGGACTGGAAGCCCGAAGCCCGAGCGGGGAAAAGGTGGAAAAAGAGAGTGGCAGACAGGCAAAGACACACACACACACACACACACACACACACACACACACGGAATTCTTCGCCTGCGGCAAGCTTGTTCGGCGCCATTTCTCAGCCCCTTAGCAGCCCTGGTTGATTGGAATTGCCGGGTAGCTCGAGGCAGGCGCGTGCCCAGAGGCGCGAAGGCTGCAGTGGAGGAGGGGAGGGCGCTGGCCGTTAGGGTTCTTCGTTTGCATAACGCCCCACAATGCTCCTCGTTCCTCCCAATGTGGCCCCCCATGCCCATTTCCTGGGGCCAGAGACGGGGTTTCGGTGGAGTCAGCTGCCCGAGGCAGGTGGGCACAGGCCTTCAGGGTACAGCCAAGTCTAAACGTGAATTAGGGCCACGCTGCCTCTCACTCTTAGGTCAACCAGCATTTGAGGGCTATACAAAGAGCCCTGTGCTGCTACAGGTCCAGCCTAGCCCCTAGGAGTGGAGGAGGAGATGGAGAAGGGCAAGGGGACAACTAACAGGATGGCTGGTGCCACCTCAGGTTAGCGGCTCCCTCCCATGATAAGCCCTTTCCCCGGAGGCTGGGGTTAAACTCTCTCACTCCCTAGTGCCACCCACCTCCATTCTCTGGAGAGAAGGGGCAAGGAAGAAATCTAGTCACCCACTGCCCTGGAGGAGGGTGTACATGGAGAGGTAGAGCTGGTAGAGGTGATTTGTGGAGAGGTGGGAATAGGGGATGGTAAGGGCTAATTGGTAATTCGGAAGAGGAAATAAAAGATGGGAGTAATGAAGTTGGATAAGGGGACAGAGAAAGATTAACTATATTGGAGGGGTGATGAAGGAAGGCCTTCATACTTTACTGAGAAAATCGAAGCTATCCTTTATGAGCTGTTCTCATCTATTCTATAAATCAACCCTCTTAATTATCCCCCATTTTCTCCTTAAAAGGCACCCCTTTCTCCTTGCCAATCCTCTCTCAACTTGTACCCTTCATCTTACCTCCTCCAGGAGCTTGCCCCTCTCTCATCTTTAAATTCTTCTTATCCACTGACTCCTTCCTATCTACAAACATGCTCTGGCCTCCATCCTTCCCTGAACCCTCACTTGACCCTGGCACACCCTTCAAGCTATCACCCTATATATCTGTCCTTTTCACAGCCGAACTCCTGTTAAAAGCCTTTCATATCTCCCACTACCACAACCAAAACTTTTTTCCAAAGTTATTAATAATTTCTTAATTATAAATTATTTTCTTTAAATTTTAAATCCAATTGCTTTTTCTCATTCATCTTTCTTAACCTCTCAGTTTTTGACACTGTTCACCCCCTCTTCCTAAATACTTGCTCCCAATTTAGCTTTTATCACACTGCACATTCTGGGTTTTCTGCCTGAATGACCACTCCCCAGTCTCCTTTGCTGGAATATCATAGGTGTTCAAACCAGTAAGCATGGCTCTGTTTTGGGCCCTCTTCTCTTCTTTCTCTGCAGTATATCAATTCCTAAAGGTTCAATTATCATCTCTATACAAAGGTCTCTCAAATCTACATATCTAGCCCTAATCTCCCTCCCAAATTCCAAGTCTCATATCAGTATTCCACAAACACTTGTTAACCATCTGCAGTGTTAAGCATCTCTATGAGGCACTTGGGATACAAAGATAAAAACATTGATGAATAAAGTCTATTGACTGGTTGCTGGACATCTCCACCTGGATGTTCTGTAACAATCTCAAACTCAACATGTCCAAAATAGAACTCATTTCCCTCCATGCAACCGGCACTCATCATACCTAGCTAGGACTATTGTGATAGTCTCCATGTTGCCCTTTCTGCTTATAATTTGTTCCCTCTCCCATTTATCTTTAATATAGAAGCAAAAAAAATCTTGCTAAAACACAAGTCTGAACATGGCACTCCCCTAATCAAGAAAGTTCTGTGGTTTACTGTTGCCTCTAGGATAAAATACAAATTCTTCAATTTAGTATTTAAAGTCACAATCGGGCTCCAGTTTACCCCCCTAGATTTATTTCACACTATTCTCCATCTACTCTTGTGTCTTAGTCAAACTGACCTATTTGCTTTTTTTCTGAATTTGGCATTCCATTTCCTGCTTCAGTGATGTGCTGTGCCTTTAAAGATTAAGAATTAAAGTTTAGAATAAATGGAGAAGCATTATGATAGATACTCTCTACCTGTGAGATATGTAGGGGAAAGCTCTCCAACCCCATTTAGGAAAATGCACAGGAAAAATGTGTTTCATCTCTGAAATGTATTCTATCATTTTCATCTCTTAGAATTCTTAGCTTCTTTCAATGCTCAACACGGATGCAACTCCTGCAGGGTGCCTTTCCTAATCCTCCTAGATTTAAATTTTCTCTCAAATTATCTTCTATTTATGTATATGTACCTCCTGGGGGAGTCAAGAAATACCCACATCAATGAGATCATAGATCCACCGGAAAACTGGAATACATGTATTCCCGTGTAGAATGTAAGCGCCGTACATTTACAGGGAGTGTTTTTCATAGTTTCTTTTGTAATCCCACCCCTATCAGTGCTTTGAATATAACAGGCGTTTAAATAAAAAAGCTTGTTAAAGTACTAAATGATGGATGATTGAAGAGAATGGGACGATGAAGGCTAGTTAGGGGGATGAAGGTCATGAGAAAAGGGGAGATAATGATTGGGAATATGGGTAAGGGATGACAGACAGATGACTGGGGAGGTTTGCAGTAGATTGGGTATAGGGTGGAGAGCTAGACTGTTATTGTAGATACCCTACCTGTGAGGCGTGTAGGAAAAAGACACTCCAACCCTACTTAGTACCAGTCTTGTTCGGCTCTGAGATGTGTAGGAGAAAGACTCCAACCTTACCTAGTCTGGGTCTTGCCCTCTGTGGGCACGAGGACTACATTTCCCATGGTCACCAGCGTTAACCTCGATCTCAGGCTCCTGTTTCCACCATCTTTAGCGGAGAGCCTCCAGTCCTTCCTCCTTTATGGCTCCGCCCCCTGCCCTATTTCACTGAGAGGGCAGGGGCAAGGAAGTCGTGTTATTAGCCCAGCCTTACTACAGCTCCGGGACTCCATATCCCGTCTTCCACGGGGGAGCCTGACCACCTGCGCCTGCGCTCTGCGTACTTTCCCGCCCTCCCGTTTCTCTTCCCCCTTCCCCTCCCCCCTACCCCCCCACCGCTTCGCCTGCCGCGGTCGGGTCCGCGGCCTTCGCTGCGCGGCTTTGCTGCTGCTGCCGCCGCCGCCCCTGGGAGCAACTTCTCCCTCTCCCTCCCCAGCCCCGGCCCGGTAGGTGAGTCGTAGGGCGCCCTTCCGCACGTTGGGGGCGGGACCTGAGGACGCCTGGCCTTGGGGAGGGAGAGGTCTTAAGGAAGGGCAGGGGAGGCCAAGGTGGTCCCGGACCTAGGGTGCGCGGAGCCGTCGAGCGCCCTCCGCAGAGAAGCCCTAAGCTCCGGAGCCCCGGGGAAAGGGGCTGAGTGGCCCGGGGCGGCCCTCGGAGGGAGCAGCCCAGGGAACCGGCCCTGCGGAAGTTGGCTGGGGCCCGGCTTCCCGGGGGGAGGAGAGGGCCCTCTGAGCAGCCGAGGGGGTCGGTAAGGGGGTGTGAGGAGGGCGCCTGAGCCAGGCCTGGATCGCCCCCTACACTCGCACGGGGGGGGGGGGGGGGGGGGGGGGGGGGGGCCGGGGGGGGGACGGGGCCCCCCCCCGCGGGGGGGGGGGGGGGGGGGGGGGGACATAGGTTTTCTGAGCCTTGGGAAGAAAAGGCTCAGTTAAGAAGGTGAGCTTTGGGGGCGCGGGGCGGGGGAGAGGCTGGAGAGGAGTTCTCACCTGGATGTGGAGCAGGGCTCCCCATAACTGTGAGCCTGAGGAGGGGAATGGTGAGCCTCCTTTGGCAAGGGGGCCAGGGAAGGCAGAGAATGTCAAAGGGATGGAGAGCTCTGGAAAGAAGCTGGCCTTTCGCCCTCCAGGCTAACCTCTTTTCCCTCAGCTGACGTAAAGATGAGTAGCTCAGAGGAAGTATCATGGATCTCATGGTTCTGTGGGCTTCGTGGCAATGAATTCTTCTGTGAGGTAAGATCCCTCGTCATTTCAAGGGCCCCCTGTCTTCCGTGTGTCCACTCCTCTCATCTCCCCTTCTAGCAATCAAATGCTTAGTCTCTTCCCTCTGTGCTAGACACCTAGACACCAAGGACTTAGTACTTCCCTTCATTCACTGTCATCATATACCATGTCATTGTGTACCTGAAGCTTACCCTCTTTTCAGGAACCCAATTATCCCTACCCTCACCCTATTTAAGGGAGACATTGAATTCAGGAATCTCTGTAGGAGGGGCTAAAAGGATCTGAAGTGTGTATATCATAACTGGTATATTGCTATTCCTCCACTGAGGAATTCCAGGCAGTCTTGATCTTTTTTGTGTAGTAGATGTTACCAGGCTGGTAGAACCTATGGACACCTCAGAATAATGTTTTAGAGACATAAAATACATAAGATTACAGAGGAAACCAAAAGTATTGATGTAGTTATTAACTATTGAGTTGGAGAAAACAAGTTTGCAGACCCCAGATTTTGAACCCTTGCTCTTTTGTCATAAAGGAGAAAGACTGAGATGGCTTGTTGGACTTCCTATCAGATTGGAGGGGCAAACAATTGTCTGCTGAACTAATAAGGAGAGTGTTTAGATGAAGGACCCTTTTGAGGGCAAAATGGTTATAGTTCTGTTATATGACATGTCAGTGATAACTTGTCTCCCCTTTCATCCTGGTGTTAGTGATCCAAATGGCAGCAATCTTCCCTTGATTTTGCATTCTAACAGGTGGATGAAGACTATATCCAAGACAAGTTCAACCTCACAGGGCTCAATGAACAGGTGCCCCACTATAGGCAGGCACTAGACATGATCCTCGACTTGGAACCTGGTGAGATGCCCCCACCTTCCTCCTTTATTCCATTTTTTCCAGATGTATGAGTCTTCTCCCTGATCCAAGCTCCCTAACTCTGAATTTCTTAGCTCTTTTTCTGTACCTATAACTCATAAATTTTTTTACTTGTAATAGAATAAATCAGCATTCTGAGCCTGCCATACAACTCCTACCATTTCTTGATTTTTAACTGCAAAAGTTCCCTTGTCTTATTCCCCCATGCCCCCCACCCTGTTTTTTCCCTTCTCTTGGTGTCTTCCAACTTCCTGTTCCCAGCTTCAAACCAGTAATACAGTTCACTTGTATTGGTTTATGTGTCAGGTTTTGAGTGGGGGGGGGAAGGGGGAGGGAATTCAGAGATTAATATATAGCAGTATTCTGTGGAGAGCATTGTTGTTCTAAGTTGGTAAGGCAGTTGGACTTAGGTTCCTGGGCAGGGTAAGGGTGAGTGGGCTGGGGACAAAAGGAGGGTGGAGGGAAGGTTGACCTGACTGGTATTTTCCTGGGATGGGTAGGGTTCCATAGGGAAGAAGTTGATTGACAGCTGACTGGGTCCTGATTTGGGTGTGGGGGTCATGTTTCAGATGAGGAGTTGGAAGACAACCCCAACCAGAGTGACTTGATCGAGCAGGCAGCTGAGATGTTGTATGGACTGATTCATGCCCGCTACATCCTCACAAACCGTGGCATCGCCCAGATGGTGAGGTTATCCCATCTCAATCCAATTTTGTTTACTGATTGTGAAGGAAAAAAAAAAAGTGAAAATTCTTTTTTTTGTTATCCTTAGATAAAAAGCAAGGAATTAGAACTTGCATAGGACTTTCCCATCTGGGAGGATGGAGTTCAAAATTGGGTTATTGCACAATTTTTATTATTTGTGATTTATTCTTTAGTTCCTTCGTGATTTTTATGCTCTGTATTAGGGAAGTAGAAACCATTTAACATTTGGGGAATTACTGTCTTCATCTGAGGTGACCTGTAGCTTCACAAGGACAAAGTTCAGAAATTTCATGTCTAAACAAAGAATACTCATAATGGGAGCAAGGGGAAAGGAATAATTGGTTCCAGCTCTAGTTCTGCTTGTTATTGTCAATACTTTAGAGATAGAAGGAGCACTTTATACCTGTGCTAGAAATGTGTCACAAAGATATTATATGTCTGTAGACCTATATTGAGAGAGATATGTATATGAATATGTACAGCCTTGGTTGGTCCAGTATATTAATTCTGCCCCTGTTTCCTAACTATATTTCCCCTCTCAGTTGGAAAAATACCAGCAGGGAGACTTTGGCTATTGTCCCCGTGTATATTGTGAAAACCAGCCCATGTTACCCATTGGTAAGTATTGGAGAGAGGGGAGGGAATTCCTAAAAGGTTGGGATTTATGGGATCAAATAAGTGCTGCCTGGGTCTTTGGTTGGGGGCAGGGGAAAGGTGAAGAATCAGATGCTGAAGCTGCCTCCCACTGCTCTTAGGACTGTCAGACATACCAGGTGAGGCCATGGTGAAGCTGTACTGCCCCAAGTGCATGGATGTTTACACCCCCAAGTCGTCCAGGCACCACCACACAGATGGTGCTTACTTTGGCACTGGCTTTCCTCACATGCTCTTCATGGTGCATCCTGAGTACAGGCCCAAACGGCCTGCCAACCAATTTGTGCCCAGGTGAGAATGGAAGAAGAATGGGATAGAATGGGTTGATGAGGCCTCACCATCCCCTCTTCCTTGGGAACATCTATCCTGAAAACCAAGCAAAAGAAGGAAGGTGGAGGTAGTTTGTTGGAAGGAGATGATTTCAAAGAGGGCCCCATTCCACTCAGTAGTGGAATGAAAATGTGGGGACTAGGCCCACTTTTTCCCTCTCCTGATCCTTTCCCTCTCCCCAGGCTGTATGGCTTCAAGATCCACCCTATGGCCTATCAACTGCAGCTTCAGGCAGCCAGCAACTTCAAGAGCCCTGTCAAGACCATCCGCTGACTTGTCTCCTCCCCTCCCCCCCAACACCTCAGGCTGTGACACCGTTCCCCCTCCCCCCAGTACACACACACCTTTCCAGAACCCCTAATGGTTTTTAGTTTAAATTAAGAAGAAGTCATTATTGTGGTGGTGTGGTGGGAGTATGAAATAAAGTGGAGGAAAAGGCACAGCTTCAGCCCAATGACTGGGGAAAAGGGAAATTTTTAAATGTGACCAAAACTTGGGCAGTCAGCCTACCACCCCACCCCCAAAACTGGCCTAGTTTGCAAAATAAAATGGAAGGTTGTCTTTGAGAGAAGAGCAGAAGCCAAGTTTAGAGTCTAGAAGTTTTTTAAGTCAGGTCCTAGAAAGGTGGAGGGTAAATTATTTCAAATCCTGTTATTGTGACACTTTAGGCTGTTCGAAAAAATCTGTCAGTCCACAGAGTTCCTCAAGAAGGCATCTAGGCTTTCTGCAGTCACTGCCCCTTTCGAAATTTTCTAAATTCTCTTAAAGCAAAATTGTTTTTAGAAGCTAGAAATCGATGATCTAAACCCCCAAAACAAGTGAAACGGGTTCAATCTGACAGGAGCAAAAGTTATGTTTGTTGGTTGTCAGAGGGCCTCCGGGGCGGAGCCTGCATTGTGAGGTTAGCGGTGCCTGCCGGGGGAGGCGGGACTAGGTCAGGCCGGCCCCACCCACCTGTGCCGGGGCGGGATCCGCCTGAGGGCTTTGGCGTGCTTCCCCTACGTGGGTACCCCCGGCTTCCGGCTGCTGCAGCTTTGAAGAGCCGGCACCTCTAGCGGCTTGGGGTCTTGTCCGGTGGGCGCAGAGTGCGAAATTCCGGAACGGACTTAAGTGTATCATCCCCACTGAATTGTTGCTCAGGGCCTGAAGAGCTGTGGGGGGGTCAAGAAGCAAAGCCATCGAGCTGCAGATTGAAACAGGACCCAGTGGTTCTCATGTTACATCTTAGTCCTGTAGTTGGCTCACAAACTCCGCGCTGCCCCTGTCACCGTGATTTCGGGTGGATGAGAACACCCTGTTCCCCCGGGATTATGGGCAGTTTTTCTTTCCGCTGCCTCCTCCCAACTTGGATATGTACACCCCCTTGGGGGAGTGGAAATAGTTCTATAATTTAGTTCGGAGTGGCCCCCTGTCTTCTAAGCCAACAACCATTGCTGGGAGTCGCATTTTCTTTGGGAATCTTGCCTTTGAGCTCTCCAAATGAGAGCTATCATCCTTATGGGAGTGTTGCTGAACTTGGCCTTGGGTAAGCGTGTCAGTCTTGAATTTGATTCAGGAGACCAGAGCTCTACTCTGATCATCTTGTGTGTGACCTTGGGCAAGATACCGCTGGGCCTCAGTTTTTTTAAATAAGACTGGACTGTCCATAATCTAAGGGCTTTTCCACCCTTTTCATCCTATGTCTCAAATTGATCTGGAAGTGGGAGAGAAAGGTGTATACCAGGGGGTGGGCTAGGGCAGGGCAGCTCGGCTACCAAGCCCCTCTCCTCTTAGGTGCCAACCTCCACCTCAACCCCCGCCGCCCTTCTCTCCACCCCAAACTCCTACGCTGCTACCGATGTGTCCTGGAGACCAAGGAGCTAGGCTGTGTCTTGGGCTCCGACAGCTGCCTCACAGCCAAGGGTGGAGGCTGCCTAACCACCATTATTCACAATGGTGAGTGACCTCCACCCCTTTCCCCACCTCATTAAACTACCTTTCCAGATTTTCCTGTCTGGCTGACTGAAACTACTACATCAGGAGCCCCAACCTTCACTAATGTTTGGACTGTCCTTATTCTGTTCCCAAACTATCCTGGTGGCTCCTCCTACCCTCAACCCTAGTACGAGTTCTTCACTCCATTGCTGTAATTCTGTCCAAAAAACTATACTAAGATATCAAATTGTTGGTTGATTTACTCTAACCTTAACCTGTCCTCATTCTGCCCGCTTTCCACCCTTTCTTCTCAGCATCTTTCTCTTTATTGAGATCCCTCATGGCACAAAAGATATTCCAAGTCCATGCCTGCAAAGGGTGGAAAAATGTGGGAGAGATTTATATACCTAGAAAGTGATAAAGGTAGTTTGGCCACCAAAAAAGGACAGTGCTCCAGGCATCTACTGATGATGAATGAAAAATGAGGACCAAATGACTTAATAAGGACGGTTTGGAAATACAAAGAAAACAGTTTGGGAGATGGGACATTCTGAAGAATAGTGTAACGACATTTGGGGATCTGGGTGGAACAGGGAGAGTAACTCTCTCCCTTCAGGCAGTAAGGAGGAAGTCACCATAAGGGACTGCAGGGCAAAGGATCAGCTGTTGGAATGCTCACTGTCACTGGCCTCCCCTGTACCAGGTCTTTGGGTATCTTCTCGGTGCTGTCTTGAGCCACTTTGTAATTCTCCACCACTAAGTGACCAGACCTTGTTGCAGACTCAAGATAAAAATACTAGTATTATATTGGATTTCCTCATTCCCATTACTAGCCCTAAAGTCACCACCACTTCTTCTCCCAAGAACCTTCAACCAGCCAAACTGAATGGCCCTCAGACTAAGATCCCTAACCAGCCCTTTCTGAGAGCTCTTAGAGACCACTAACCTTGCTTTAGAACACAGCTAGGGATCTCTATCCCAGTGAGATTCTCTATACCTTGCTCTGGGAGTTCTATTAGGAAGACCCAAGTTTCAACCTGTGCCTCTGGGTCGTTCCCCCCCCCCCAAACTCATTCTGCCTACAAGTTTTCTGTTCAGATTCTCCTGCTATCTAAGTCAATTCACCACATTCATGAGACATCTCAGCTACATGCAGGACATTGTTAAGCATTCTACTATCCCCAGATGCTATAGATGATAGGCTCTCAGAGCCAGGAGAGACCCAGAGGTCATCTAGCCCATGACCACACCTCTCCAGCCCCCAAAGTTTTTACAGGTTACCTCTCTAAACCTCATTTTCCTAATCTATAAAGTGAGGAAACCCTCAGAATTGTCATGGGGAAAGCATTTTGTCAACTCTAAAATTATACGAATATGAATTTTAATTATTAATAAAAGTCATATCATTTGCAAAGGTCAGGACTTAGAGCCCATACCCTCCTAAGTTCCAGTAGACTAATGCCCTTTCCATTACAACTTCCCTTTGTATTAGATCATTTAAACTTGATCTCCACTTTCCCCTACCCTGCTTTTCCCCTTTAATGATAGAAGAGGAAGAGTTGGTAATGTCTCTCCACACCTTAGTCTTTGCTCTAATTGTACTCCATAATAAACTGATGATGCAGAAAAACTCAGTGTCCAAATTTAATGAGATTGGGGGTGGGTGAAGGGGTGAGATAGTGAGGAATAAAGAAAGAAGACTAGAGGGTGCCGCTTAAGTGTCAGATGGCAATGAGACCAGGGACAGATTAGTCCAATGTAGCACAATAGTTCAATGCAGTTCTAACTCCTGTCAGCTGAGTTTCTTGAATCCTTCACATGCCACAGAGTAGTAGTGTGTTACAAACCCAAGGCTCAAATCACCTATCACCTGCCATTTTATACAACAAACTACCTGCTGATGGGGTACAGGCTCTGGAAAACCCCTTGAACTCTGAATCTTACCACTAGTTCTGAGGCCATAAGACTTTCATTGTAGCTAGGCCCAAAGCCTAGCCCTCCATTGTCCAGCTATCTCCCCACCCTTGATCCTATGAAAACATCTATACCCAAATCTGTTATCCTTAAACTAGCTTAGCCCTCCGTAGTCTGTCATCACTTAGTGGTCTTCAACTATTTCCCACCCTTAATCTCATTACTGGAGTGTGACCTGATTTGACTCCTCCTCAAGACCTCCCCAGACTCTTCCTGTAGACCACCCCTAGATCCTTCCCACAATCCTTCTGTATATAAGCTCCATTTTGCCTCCATGAGGGGGCCAAGAATTATTTAGTTCAGACTAACTCTGTGTCAGATTATTCTGGTCTGCTTGTCAATACAAGCTTTACATATACTTGGGCTCCTTTTTGGAGGGGGGAAGACAGGACAATTGGGGTTGTGACTTGCCCAAGGTCACTAGTAAGTGTTAAGTGTATGAGACTGAATTTGAACTTAGGTCCTCCTGATTCCAGTGCTGTATTCACTGCACCACCTATCCACTCCTAAGGCAAATCTTTAATAAACTTTGCTTTATTTTGGCTGAGTGAAGACTTGAGTCGAATTCATTTGGCAGGATCCAGCATGGTGGTATTTTGGGGTCTCAAGCACCCCTAATCTAAGCCTTAAACACTGAAACCCCCAAACCTTAGGCTGTAAAGTTAATCCCCAGATTGCCAGGGTCTAACCCTCTTGAGGGATCATCTAGGAATTATCCTCCCTAAAGGGAGTGGGAGAGGCAGAAAGGCATGGATAGACCCCAAAGTCAGGCTTCCTCTCATGTCCAGTCAAATCAAAAAGCATTAAGTTCCTGCTCTGTGTCAGGCACTGTGCTAAGCACTGGGGATAAATATAAAGAAAAACAAAATTCAGTCCCTATTCTCAAGGAACTCACAGTCTAGTGGAGGTGACAACATGAAAACAACTATGTACAAACAAGATCTATTCAGTATAAATCTGAGGTAGTCTGGAGGGAAGGCACTAAGATTAAAAAGGACTGGGAGAGATTCCTGGTAGAAGGTGAGATGTAAGCTGAGACTTGAAGGAAGCCAGGGAAACAGACAGAGAGAGGAAGAAATGAAAGCACTCTAGGCGGGGACAGCCAGGGAAAATGCCCAGTCAGAAGTTGAAGTGTCTTGAGATGAACGTGCAGGAAGCCAGTATCAGTGGATTACAGACTACTAGGAAGTGGGGTATGAGAATAAGGTATAAGACTAGCTGGGTAAGAAGAGGCCAGGATATAAAGGCTTCTACAAGCCAAACATTTCTTTTTGGAATCTGGGAGGCAGAAAGGTGACACAGTGGATTGAGCACTGGGCCTGGAGTCAGAAAGACTTGAGTTTAAATCTTACCGCAGACACTTACTAGTTGTGTGACCCTGAGCAAGGCATTCACCCTTTGTCTGCCTCAGTTCCTTCAACTATAAAATGAAGATAATAATACCACCTAACCTCCCAGGGCAGTTGTGAAGATCAAATGAGATTATATTGGTGCCCAGTACACAGTAAGTGCCACATGAACATGCTAGCTATTATTATTAAACAGAGGATTTTATATTTGATCCTGTAGACAGTAGGGAGACACTGGAGTTGATTGAATGGAGATGGGGACTGCCATGGTCAGACCTGCACTTAAGGAAGATCAATTCAATAGCTGAGTGAAGGATGGATTGGAATGGGGAGAAACATGAGACAAATTTCTCCAAACCAAACTAAATGCTATGGCAATTGTGCAGTCATGAGGTGATGAGGTCCTACACCAAGGTGGTAGCAATGTTAGAAGAGAGAAGGGAGAGTATATGAGAGCTGTTAAGAAGGTAAAAATCAATGAGACAACTGTTTGGATTTGGGAGAGGTGAAAGTGAAAAGAAGATAACACCAAAGTTGCTGGCCTGGGTGACTAGGAGAATGAATGGCAGGGGAAAATCCATTTATTAAGCACTTACTATGTGCAAAACACTAGAAATACAAATAGAAAGTCCCTGCTCTCAAGAAGCTCACATTCTTATCAACATTTCTTTGTATGACCAATAAAACCCAGCAGTGAGAGAAAGAGAGAAATTCCATTGAAAAAACTGTAAACAACATAAAATACTTAAGAGTCTACCTGCCAAGACAAACCTAGGAATTATATGAACACAATTACAAAACACTTTTCACACAAAGTCAGATATAAATAATTGGAAAACTATCATGAAAACTCATGAGTGGGCCAAACCAATATAAATAAAAATGACAATTCTGCCTAAACTAATTTATTCAGTACTGTACCAATCAAACTACCAAAAAGTGATTTTATAGAGTTAGAAAAAATAACAACAAAATTAATCTGGAAGAACAAAAGGTCAAGAATATCAGTGGAATTAATGAAAAAATAAAATAAAAAAGAAAGTGGCCTAGCAATACCAGATCTCAAACTATATTACAAAGCAGTAATCATCAAAACTATCCCATACTGGCTAAGAAATAAAGTAGTGGATTAGTGGAATACATTAGGTACACAAGATACAGTAGTAAATTGTGCTTGATAAACCCAAAGACCCCAGCCTTTGGAATAAGAACTTACTATTTGACAAAAACTGCTGGGAAAACTGGAAAACAACAATGCACAAACTGGATATAGACCAACATCTCGTTCCATACACCAGGAAGAGATGGAAATGGGTACATGATTAGACATAAAGGATGATGCCATAAAGCAATAAGAAAAGTAAGGGGATAATCTGCCTGTCAGATCTATGGAGAAGGGGAAATTCAGCAAGAAAAAAATCACCAAGCAAGAGATAGAGAGCATTACAATGTAAAATAGATAATTTTGATTATATTAAATTACAAAGCTTCTGCACAAACAAAACCAATGCAACCAAGATTAGAAGGAAAGCAGAAAACTGGGAAACAATATTTACATCAGTGTCTCTGATAAAGGCCTTATTTCTCAAATATATAGAAAACTGAATTAAATTTATAAGAATACAAGCCATTCCCCAATTTAAAAATAGTCAAAGGGTATGAATAGGTAGTTTTCAGATGAAGAAATCAAAGCTAGCTATAGGCATATGAAGAAGTGCTCTAAATCATTTTTTATTAGAGAAATGCAAATTAAAACAACTCTGAAGTACCACCTCACACCTACCAGATTGACTAATATGAGAAAAAAGGAAAATAATAAATGTTGGAGAGGATGTGGGAAAACCGGGGCACAAATGCATTGTTGGTGGAGTTGTGAACTAATCTAACCATTCTGGAGATCAATTTGAAGCTATGCCCAAAGAAGCAACCAAACTGTTCATACCCTTTGATCCAGCAATGCCACTACTACTGGAAACATACTTACATATGCAAAAATATATTGTAGCAGCCTTTTTCATGGTGTCAAAAAATTGGAAAAATTGGGGAATGGCTGAACAAATATGGATATTTATGGATATCCATGTAAATATGGATATCCATATCCAATATATGGATGTAATGGAATACTATTGCGCAATAAGAAATGATGAGCAAGCAAATTTCAGAAAAATCTGGAAAAACTTGAATGAACTGATGCAAAGTGAAATGAGCAGAACAATAAAAGCATTGTACACAGAATCAGCTACATTGTGTTATGATCAACTATAAATAACTTAGCTCTTCTCAGTAACATAATGATCCAAGACAAGTACAAAGGACTCACTATGGATGGAAAATGCTATCTACATTCAGATAAAAAAAAAACAGGGGACGGCTAGGTGGCACAGTGAATAGAGCACCAGCCCTGGAGTCAGAAGGACCTGAGTTCAAATCCAGTCTCAGACATTTAACACTTACTGGCCTTGTGACCTTGGGCAAATCACTTAACCCCAATTGCCCCCCTGCCTTCTCCCCTACAAAAAGAACAAAAAAAAAAGCAAAAACTGATGGACTCTGAATGCAAATCAAAGCATCCCTTTTTCTGCTTACTTTATTTTTTTGTGGGTTTTTTCTTTTTTATCTGTTTCTTCTTTCACAACTGTGATTAGTAGGGAAATAGGTTTTATATAATTGCACCTATATAACCTATATCAAATTGCCTACCATTTTAGGGAGAGGGAGAAAAATTTGGAACTCCAAATCTTGTAAAAACGAATGCTAAAAATTGTCTTGACATATAGTTGGGGAAAAAAGTAAAATACTATTTAAAAAAAGAAGCAGCAGCTCACATTCTGAAGGAGGAAGACAATACCTATGTTCCAGCTACAAATCAGATAGAAAGGCACCATGGTCTTTGGTACAGCAGCAAAGCAGAGGCCCCTTCTTTAATTGTCATTCCCACTGATAAATTCGTATCAGTTTCTGATATTGAACTATTTGATAGTGTCAAAGACTTTGGTGACAAAAACTTTATTTTCTAGGTCTTTTAATAGATTTCTGTCTATAGCACCTGTAGAAACAGTTACCAGGCTACATCTCCAAGGGGTTGTTTCCCAGGGTGATAGCTGAGGGAATCGTATTAGAAGCTTCGCCATTCCCAAGGCTCTTGGTCCTAGACTGCCTTTGTCAGAGTCTGGAGGAAGATGGTATCAAGGTGGTGACTGGTCCAGCACATGCTGCTTCCTGTCTCTCCCCCAAGATGCTTTGCTCTTTTAGGTAGGCTGGCTTACCTGCCCTGTGTGGGGCTGTTGGTTGGCAATAAGTGGAGATGGCTAGCCCCTTCTTTCCAGGAGTGTTGTCCCTGGATGATGTCTGTGAGGAAGCAAGAACAATGAGGGGAGTAGCAGGGAGAGAAGGTGTAGAAGGGAGAAGGCTGCCGTTCCCAGTAGGTATTTGCCCCTCATTGTCATTTCCTCCATAAAGCCTTTTCTGATTTTCTAAGCTAAAAGGGAGGGAATAAGTATTTATATAGAACCTACTATATGTCAAGCACTGTGCTAAATGCTTTACAAATATCTCATTTGATCCTCACAACAACCCTGTGAGGTAGGTGCTATTATTATCCTCATTTTACAGGTGAGGAAATTGAGGCAAACACAAATTAAGTGACTTGCCTAGGGTCACACAGCTAGTAAGTGTCTGAGGTAGGATTTGAACTCAGGACTTTGTGACGCCAGGCCTAGCCCTCTATCTACTGCCTACCTGAATCTCTATCAGGTCATTCTGTGGGACTTCTATGTACTTATTTTATTCTAACTTGTATTATATTCCTATATACCTGCTTCAGCCCTCTTCCTTTCCTTCATCTCTCACCCTTAGCCACCTTTTAAACTGTAAATTGCTTTGGGACCGTGATGGACTGTTTTTTGTCTCTGCAGCCAGTGCCTAGCACAGTGCCTTATACATAGGGATAGGGACTAGACCCTTGGGTCCTTAAGTTCTAGAAATTCCATTGAACTTCTGGGTAAGGAAATACCCTCTTAACTAATTGTAAGGCACAGGAGGACAGAAACAAGAGGCAGCATATGCCAAACTACCACCATCACCTTGAACACCATCTTCCCTCAGACCTCAGAGAGAGCCTGAGCCTCAGGAGCCTTGGGAATAACTCTGTCCCCAAGACCCCCAGAGCCCTGGGCCCTATCCAACACAACTCTCACAGTCATCACTGAGGGGGAGAAAGTATTCTGGAGAACAGGCCCACCCTGGTCATCGCTACCAGCAGCAGCTGCATTTATGGCTATCCTTCAGCAAACTCCCTTTATTTGAGGCTCGATCTCTAAACACATTACCACATCCAGAACCTTATTTCTATAACCTGCCTACCTCCAGTCCACTCTCCCTCCCTTTCTCAAGGAGTTTGCTATCTGATTTGGTCTTCCTCTCTACTGCAAGTTAGGGACTTAAATATTTCTCTTAATGAACACCTTGAATATGAACATTCATATTAACAAAAATATTCATATTAATGAACCAAAACTGTTCCATCTCCTAGGTCTTAACCTCTTCACTAGAAAAGCTGTATATAGGAGCAGCTAGGTGGCACAGTGGATAGAGTATTGGCCCCAAAGTCAGGAAGACGAGTTCAAATGTGGCCTCAGACACTTGACACGTATTAGCTGTGTGACCCTGGGCAAGTCATTTAACCCCAACTGGCCTCCAAAAAAAAGAAAAGGAAAGAAAAAACCCTGTATATAGTGGTCATATGTTCTAAAAGTTATGCTTATATACATACAAGTTATACAAGTATATATATATACATATATATACTTGTATAACTCAGTGACTTCTGAAGTCTCTTTCAACATAGATATACTGTGATTCTGTGCTCTCTGACCATGAATCCCCAGCCCCCTTGTATTTATTTTTCTTAAATTTAATTTTATTTTATTTTCATTTCCAAAGTTCTTCCTGTCTCCCCCTTCACCACCTATTGAGAAAGCAAGAAAAACAAAGTCCATTACAAATACATATAATTGAGAGAGAGAGAGAGAGGAGAGAGCTTCAACCTGCTCTCTGACTTTATCAGTTCTCTCTTTGGAGATGAGTAACATGTTTCATCATGTATTCCTTGGAACTGTGGTTGGTCATTGTATTGATCAGAGTCACTAATTCTTTACAATATTGCTGTTATTATATAAATTGTTCTTCTGGCTCTGCTCACTTCACTTTGCATCAATTCATACAAGTCTTTCCAAGTTTTTCTGAACCATTATCTGCATTTTTACAGTAAAATAATATTCTATCACATTCATGTAATTTTTAAAAACATGTAATGTATATATAATATAATATATATAATATGTTATTATATATTATACTATAATATATATTATTTATATATAAATATATAATATAATAATATATATGATTATATGAAAATGCTCTAAATCATTACTGATTAAAAATTTAAAATTTAAATTAATACATTAAAATTAAATTTAATATAATTATATAGTATTTATTAAATATACAAATAAATTATATATAATGTATTAAATTGAATTTTAATTAATATTTTAAATATTAAATAAAATTATTATTGATTAGAATAACTTTGAAATATCATCTCACACCTATCATATTGGCTAAAATGATAGATGCTTTTCAATTGAGGAATGGCTAAATAAGTTGTGGTATATGATCGTGATGGAATATTACTGTGATTTAAGAAATGATGAACTTGTTGATTTGGTAAAACAAGGAAAAGACTTGGACCTATGAAGGAAGATGCTATCCACCTTCAGATAAAGAACTAACAAACAGAAATATACATAATATGGTCTTACATATATGTATATGTGGTTATACATATATGTGTATGTTTATGGATATATATGTATTTGTATGTATGTTGTGTTTAATTGCAGCCTTCTCCAGCAGGGTGGGGAGGGAGGAAAAAAAATGTGCATAGCAGAGGGCAAAAGAAAACCTAGAAGGAAGCCACAGAAAATCTGGGTTGCTTCAAAAACAACATGTAGGATTTATTACACGGGTTTTCATGAAATGGAAATTTATTGTTTTACATTGAATACTCTCATGTTCTGCTGTGTACAAGGAAATGTTATTTTTGTTTGCTTTATATTTAAGTTTAAAATTAATAAAATGTTTTAATGTGATGTAGGTTATCTAACATGATATAGCCCCAGATAATGCACTATCACCTATATTATCCATTAGAGAATTAGTTGGACTTCCTGATAAACAGATGGAAAGTTATGTTGTATGACCAGTCTACTAAGTCGATGGGGAGAAGAATTCTGTTTCCAGAGACTGCTGATGCTAAATAATGCACAGAAGATGATTCTGAAGAACAAAATTAATTTAAAAGTATTTTTAAATGCTTTCTATATGTCAGGCACTGTGCTAAGCACTAGGGATACTGTTGAGCCGAAAGGAGTGAGATAAAAGATCCCGTAGAGTAAATTGCCGCGGGACTGCCAGGGAAATGTACCCAGATCAGACAGTGAATTGACATGGACAATGTGCCGGTTTTTAAAGTGAGTCAGGTTATGTAAGCCGAGACTACAATCAGTGATTTGACAGTGTATTTTTTAATTTCCTGCGCCCAAGAAGTTTACCCTAGGCTGAGGGACAAGGAACCTAGAATGGGTGGAGATGGGGAATATCTGGGGGGGGGGGGGGGGGGGGGGGGGAATGGGGAAGAATGGAGAAATATCCAGCAGGGATTTTACCCTAGGCTGAAATTCCTGCTCATGGATCAGTTGGGGGAGGGAAGAGTAGAGTTGTGCTCAACATTCCCTACTTTTCTTTGTAGGTATGTCAAACCTTTGACATGACTGGGACCACATCATACAGGTTACCCAATTCTGCTCCTAAAGGATGGGGGGGGGGTCCCTGACAATTAACATTTTAACGGAGTTGACACGGAACTTGACAAATTGTAGAAAGCGATTAATGAGACAGGGTCCTACAATCAGGGCTATGGTCAGGAGGAGGAGAGGACCAACCAAAGCTGATACCAATGTAGTGAGCCAGGGGGATGTCAGGAACAGGGACTGAGACCAATTCTCAGACTTTTCCAACTGCCTTTGTCTATTAGCAATATTCTGGCGTACCAACTTCAGATTCTCCCGCACCACTCCAGGATTGTTTGCATAGAAGCAACAAGCCTCACCAAGGGCTGCACACAGGCCACCCTGTTTAAGAAAAAGAAGGTCAAGGCCTCTGAGGTTCACCTCTGCCAGAGAGCCCACCTGTCTTTCCAGGGCTCACATGGACTGCTCTATGTGGGAGAGGTCGATATTTACCTGTGTACTTAAGGCCTGATAGTTGTCCTCCCCCTTAATCAAGGCGGCCATCCCGGTCTCTGCAGAACCCACAAGGCCCAAAGCCCACTAAGATGGGAATAAGGAGCGGTACTGCCCACCTTTGGTGGTAGCTCAGTTACCTTTCTGGGGAAAAGTAATGCCAACCTTGTTCACCTGGGAGAAGGGTGACTGGGGGAATTATGGCCACTAGGATACACAGGGGACCCTCAGTGTATTGTTGTTTTCTGAGGAACAATACTAGGAGATAACCTGTAGCCCTGCACATGTGGTTTCATCTCAGTGAAATTGACCTCCCAGTGTTCCCCTGGCTGGAATCCTCTTACTCTGACCCCCCACTGGTCCTATTTTTTTTTGTTGTTTCGCATTTACCCATGCACATGTCTTGCAGCAATTCACAATGCTAGACAGGTGCTCATTTAGATGGGGAATATAGTACCTTTCTTCTCAAGAGGAAACCAAGTTTTCTTTCCCCCAGGTGAAAAGCCTTATCCATTCCCTCCCCAGAGCCTCAGGGACTAAGAGGTGGTCTCCTGGGAGGAGCCACCAACCTGACTCCTCCTTTTTTCCCTTTTGATTGATGGGCAAAAGGAATCATCCTTTTTTAGAATAGGAGAGAAAAATGTGTACAGTAGGTGTTTCCATAAGGGAACAGACAGTTGGGGAAAGGGAAGACAGTGGCTTGGTGGGCAGCCGATCTGCCGCCTGGTTCCTGACCACCCCTGGGGTGTCACCCACTTGATGGGCTGGACAATGAATGATGGAAACATGGGAGGCGAGCCAGACAGAGTCAAGAAGAGATAGGATTACGGCCCGGCCTGGTTCTTTATGGCCGAAGTCAGGAGACCAAGTTCACGTGAGCTGTGGCAAAGGCATACCAGCTATCAGTGTAAATGTTAGTTGATTTTCCCTCTGAGAGGTGGAGGGCCTGGGTCAGAGTGACGAGCTTGGTGCGTTGGGCAGAGAACCCAGGAGGGAGGGGGGATGACCATAGGACCAAGAGAGATGGGGAGGACACTACCGCTGTACCAGCTCTGTGTATCTCTGAGTTCATGAAACTGCTGCCATCAGTGAAGAGGATTAGGTCAGGGTTCTGCAGGGGTGTGTCAGTGAGATCGGGTCTGGTAGCTTGGACCTGATCAATGACTTGAAGGCAATTGTAGGCAGTGGGGGAGGGTGGACTAGGTTCAGGGAGCAAAGTGGCCAGGTTAAGAACAGAGGTTTTTGGTTTTTTTTTTTAAAGTCAGATGAGGCTGATCTAGGAGGAGAGTCTAGTATTGGGTTAGTCTGGAGTTAAAGAGCCAGTGGGTAGTATTGCTATGGAGGAGAGACTCCACAGAATGAGGGGCAGAGATGGAAAGGGACTGACCCAAGGAAAGCTTATCAGCTTCCTTAATGAGGAGGGCTGTTGCAGCTGCAGCCACTGAATCTAGACGTTTGGAAAGATAGGTGACAGGGCAGCATCAGGGGCCCAGGGTTTTGGGCAAGGACTCCTTTCGCCACCCCATTAGATTCAGCAACAAAAAGATGGAAAGGCTTGGAAATATCAGGTAGGGCTAAGGCAGGTGCTGAGACCAAGGCGGCCTTAAGGGTATCAAAAGCCTTTTGCTCTGGGCCGGACCAAGAAAGGAGTCCAGCTCCAGCAGTGGCAGAATAAAGAGGTTTTGCAATTTCTGCAAAACCCAAAATCTAGAGCTGGTAGTAACCTACTGTACCCAAAAATTCTCAAACCTTGTTTTTTTTAGTCTTGAGGGTTGGTAAGTCTAGAATGGTTTGGATTTGAGAGGGGGAAAGGGATCGAGTGACCCCTGAAAGAATGTAACCAAGATAGGTGACCTGAGATAAACACATTTGAGCTTTCTTAGAAGAAATTCAGTAACCCAAAGACTGCAAGAGAGAAAGAAGGTTGGAGGTGGCAGATAAACAAGTGCTTTCAGCAGGTGACACAAGGAGGAGGTCATCAACACAGAGAGACACAATGTGAAGGGGGAAGGAGGCTAAGGGGGTCTATGAGAAAATCCCTGGACCCCGTCGATCAGTGAGTGCTAGACCCTCTGGAGAGCAGCAGGCTTTTTATTTTTTCCTTTCTTTCTCCGAGGACATTCATTTTTCCGATGGCCTAATTCCTTACAGTAGGCACATTGGTCCCTCACAAGAGGGGGGTGGGCACCACATGTTTTGGGGCCCACTCGGGCACCTTGTTTGGGAGTCTGCTTAGTATGCATCCCAGGGAAGTTTTTGATGTACTGGCTGAACCTCCCATGTTCTAGGACGAAAAGACAGACAAACAGTATAGTCTTATAAACAAATATATCTTCCCAGTGGAAATCAGAAAAGCTTCCTTGAAGGTGTTCATCTGATAGCCACTCAAATACCTGCTTTGCAGAATAAAAATGGGGAGGCTTTAAGCAAATGAGCTCAAGACAAAACTTTACGAACATAGGACACGTAAAAAGGCAGACAAATAATAGTCCCTACCCCCTTGTTTAACTCCTGCAGATTCTGAACAGGAAGCAAATGAGCTCAAGTAAACATAGGACACATAAAAAGACAGACAAATAGACATTAACCAGACCACTTACGGGCAAGAGGCCTGACTTCTCGAGCTTTGCCCAGGGAGATGTCCCCTACACAAATGGCTACATCTATCCCTCCCCCCTCCAGGAAACAGGACAGAATTTTACTCACCCCCAAACTTGAGGTCCTGGATCCATGGACAGGCCGAATGAGGAGCAAGTCAAAGTCGGGATGCAGGGGCAATCTTTCCCTCCTCGAGACCTGGGGCCCTGGAATGTCTTCAGGGGCTATCCCCCCTAGGGATTGGGGTGAGCAGATGTCTACCTCCCGAGGCCAAGAGCTCTTCTTATTCAGGGATCTTATTCAGGCTGGCGTTCTACTCACTGTGCCACCTAGCTGCCTGTTGCCCAGGCAGGGAAGTAGGTTGGCAGGGGGGCCTAGAACTTGAGAGAGAGGAATTTGAGTTCCTTGGAGCAGAAAGCATGACAAGGGAAGCCATACTTGTACATTTGCTTTCAGAGTATTGTGACATATATGTACCCATTTAAGTGGATTGAGAGAAGCGATTATTAATAACCAATATCTTGGGAAGGATTCAAGAGTTTTCCCCTTTTTCCAAATTCCTGACTTTAAAAAGTTCACTCTCTTGAAAGACTTTACTGTTAATGAGATTGAATTAACTCTCTTGGATCCCACCCAACTTTACTAGGAATTTAATCTAAGGTGTTTTACTGAAGCTTGGATGGAGATAGATCTTTTTGTCTAGATAACCCAAGGATGAGGGTGGTCTGAGTATAAGGATGTTTTGGACAATGATGCCTAAGAGAGATGGCCAAATGACCATCCTTTTATTAATAACCTTCTGACCTTATTAACAAAATTATTAAATTACCCAGAAACTATGTCCATCAAACCTTTTTAATCATCACAGGATTTACAGCTTATGTGACAAAATAGACAGGGAATTTTAAAAGATTCCTACCCACAGACTGAAAATAATAGGAATAATGTGAATACAACCAAACAATGAGAAAATGAGAGTGATGACCCAACTCCTACATCTAGCATAAGCTCTTCACCTTACAAGGTAAATATGACCAGCTCCAACAAGAGGCTAATCCCCCTAGATTAGAAATTATTTGAAATATGGATTTATTTCTACTCTAATTAATGTTAGGGGATATAAACTAATGATACACCATTGATGATAATGGATATCAAACCAGATGAACCTCACACTAAGAGTATATCATACCTTGAAATATTACTTATTGCTAGTGTGGTCATGATTAGCAAAACATTTCAAAACAAAAGGTCCAGAACACGAAGACAGATCTCTAGAATATTTTTTTAGCAATGTTTAAAGTCATGCAATACTTGACTAAGTTTCATTAAACTAAATGAAAAAATGTTTAAATTCCTCTTTTGAGGCTTCTCAAAAAGCAAATAGCAAAAGACAAACATCAGAGAAGCACCTGTTCTTCCTGTCACTGTAAAAATGGATGAAACAATGCAGACAAAAAAAAATTATGGTGATAAACTAAAAAGCATCCCTTGCCAGGAAAAACAAAAACCTATTAGAAAATGCACAGAAAATATTTCTAAAAACATATAGTATAACAGCAAGTCACACAGTTTTGCTATATAGTTGAGTGAAATTACAGATGTTTCTGGGCAGCTAGGTGGTACAGTGCATAGAGTTATGGTCCTGAAATCAGGAAGACCTAGGTTCAAATCCAGTCTCAGACACTTACTATGTGAACCTTGGCAAGTCAGTTAACCCTGTTTGCCTGAGTTTCTTCATCTGTAAAATAAGATGCAGAAAGAAAAGTCAAACCATTCCAGTATCTGCCAAGAAAACCCCAAATGGGGTCACCAAGACTCAGACACTAATGCTAGTAAGTGTTAAGCTTCTGAGGCTGGATTTGAACTCAGGTCCTCCTGACTCCAGAACTGGTGCTCTGCCACCTAGGTGCCCCAATAATGAATTTTTTTATTCTTTTTTTTTTAAAGCAATTGGGGTTAAGTAACTTGCTCAAGGTTACACAGCCAGTTATTTCTGGGTGTGGTGCTAAGTATCTGAGCCTGGATTTGATCCCCAGGTCATCCCAACACTGTGGCCAGTGATCTTAAATAATGAATTTTTTAAAAGAGAAATAAAGTTTATAAATGAAGTCCAAAAAAAGTGACTACATGTCAAAAAAATCTGATGTTGCATGCAATATTCCATATTCATGGTCGCCCTTCTGCAAAGAAATATAGAATAGGGTCTTCAATTGTCTTCTTTGGTGTCAAACTTATTCAATATAGTTGATTTTATTAAATTTTATTTAACAATTTGTTTATATTTAAAAATTGTCTTTTACACTCCTAAAAGTTTGGTGAAACAACAGATCAAAAGTAAAGACAATTCTAACCATTCTTTTTTTAAAAAGTATGATATAGTTCAACTCTGGTTTGACAAAATTTCCCATGATTTTAAAAGATTCTCCATTCTGTCATGTAGACAGGCAACAAAATAAGCATTATTATATTCCTTCAGATGATCAGTTTCCTTTGGATTTGTATAATATTCAGAAATTCACTGAGTAAATGTCTTGAATTTGAGCCCCAAGGAGATTTTTTTCCCTCTGGTATCTTGCTGAAGCTTCTTTAATGCTCATTTCTGCTTTATTTTGATTTCCAACACCAATAGAATATCATGTTCTTCCTAAAAGAAACTGCTCCAGTCTACAGATATAGTCTTCTACTGCTATCCAGTAAAGAGCCTCAAGAATAATCATCTTAGGATGTGGAAATGAATGTACTCTTTTTTCTAGTTTCTGTTCTACTGCTTTAATATCTTTTTTAAAATACTAGGAAAAAAAGGAACCCATCATTTCCTCAGTGATGGCTTTTTCAGCTGGCCCTCTGTTTCCTCTCTTTGGTATCATCTAGGGCTGTGGAACCAAAACTGAAGTCTCTTTCCATAGCTCAAGCAGTGCCTTCCATCCCAGATTAAGAGTTTCCTCTTGGTGTTCTGCTCAATATAATTTCACAGTAATCAGTTTCAATTGTTTTATTGTTGTCCACACCATTTACATTGTATGAATGCCACTGTATATAATGTTTTCTCAGTTCTGCATATTTCATTTTGCACCAGTTCATAGAATCCTTTCCATGCTTTTTCATATTCTTCATTTTCATTATTTTCTTATATTACAATGAAGTACAATCTTCTTACAGTTTCATACAGGACTAAACAATCCATTGCATTTACATATCACATTCATAATTTTTTATACCATAGTAATATTCTATTACATTATAGTACTACAATTTATTTAGCCATCCATAATTAATGGGTATCAATTTCCTTTCCAATTCTTTGCTATCACAATAAGTTCTGCTATAAATATTTTGGTATATGTAGAGATTTTCTTTTTACCAGTGGTCTCCTTGGGGTATAAGTTTAGAGTATAATTAGTATAATTTAAGAAAGCTTGTACATTCTCAACCAAAAAAAAGATAGAGGGAATTACAAAAAAATAATATAGAGAATTTTGATTACATGAAACTGAAAAGCTTCTGTGAAAACAAAATTAATGCATCTAGGATAAAGGAAGTGGGCAAATGGGGAAAAAAATCTTAGTTATTAAATTTTTCAGTTAGGGGTTTTGTATTAAAGATATGTAAACAATAGCATAGTAATATATGTATAGATAGTATGTATGTATATATTTTATGTATACATATGTGTGTATATACCTATATATGTGTTTGTGTATATCAAAAGACATTTTCCAATAGTCAAAGAATGTGAAGAAATAGTTCTAAAAAAAAATAGCAAACTATTAACATTTATATGAAAGAATGCTCCCAATAACTAATAATAAGAGAAATACAAATAAAAACAGTCTTGAAGTTTCACCTCACACCCTGTAAATTGTCAAGATAACAAAAGATGAAAATAGTAAATGTAGAAGGGGGTGTGGAAAGTTAGACACGCTAGGGCAAAGCTGTGAATTTGTATGACCATTTTAGAAAAGAATTTGGAATTACTCAAATAAAATGCCTAAAATATTCATTCCCTTTAACCTAGATATTTCACTATCAGCCTTGTGTCCCAAGGAGGTAAATTCCCATAAGAAAAGATGGCCCAATAAATACCAAAAGATAAGAAGAAAGTCTACACAACAGCGAAATATTTACAGCAGCATTCTTTGTGGTAGCACAGAAACTGGAAATAAAACAGATGCCCCTTGAATAGAAATGTTATGATAAGCAAATTGTGGTATATGGATGTAATATATTATTACTGTGCTTTAAGAAACTATGAATGTGGTGAATTTACATGAACTGAATCAGAAGAATGAAGTAAGCAGAGCCAAGAAAATTATATGAATATAACCCCTGTCCCCAAACCCAGTGGTATGGGACTCTCTCCTATGTTGGTGAAGATGAATGCCCTGTCCTTCGTAAGGGGCAAGGCGGAGTTAGTTCCGGAGAGCTCCAGCCTTCTTCAGTCTTCAGAGATTCTTCTAACATTGAGCTGCTTTGGGCATTTCTGGCTTCCACCCTCAAGAAGGAAGATTAAAGAAGCTAACCTCACTTCAGATTTCTAAAGGAAAAGACTGGGAAGACATGAGAGGAGCTGGCAATCTCCCTCATGTCCCTATCTCTAGGTTGCTACACGACAGACTTTAGGGAGTTTCCACTTGGGTGGGCTTTTGGACTCTCTCTCTTAGTTGATTTGAGTTATCTTGCTCCCAAAGAGAGCTCCTTCATTCTGGTGTGTGTTCTTCTATGTATGGCTTCTCTGATTTCTGTTTTGCTACCAATTTGGGTAAGTGGGTTTTCTTTGTTCTTCATTTTGTGTGTTCCTTGGTGTACTAGTATTTGGTGGGGAAAGGGGTCAAGTCTTGAATGTAAATCTTGAGGTCCTCCTTCCCCCCAATAGTGGGGGGAACAATAATAGTGACACAGTGACTAGACATTAGATTGGTCCCATAATATTCCCTAGAGTAACAATATTTAACAGAGCAGATTGATTTACTTCTAACCTGATACCCCTTTCTCTGAGGAGAACAGAGCAGTCTCCAGCCCCAACTCCCTGCTTCCCTCCCTGGCAGGAAGAAGAGTCTCCCTTGCAGAAAGATATGGGGAGAAGAGTCTAGAGATGTCTATTCTTCCACCCTTCAAGTTATACCATGACAGCCCTTGCCACATGTGGGCTCCAAACATGAGGGGCTCATATTACATATACAATAACTACAACAATGTAAATAGAAAGAACACAACCACGAAACAATCAAAAGAGAATGTTGCAAAATTACAAAGATCATGGCTCTAAAGAAGAAATACGTGAACACATTCCCATCCCCTTGCAGATACCAGTGGTCCATAAGTAGAGTCCATTGCAACACATTTTCAGACTTTTCCCAATATTTAGCAGTTTTTAGGACTTATTCTTTTCTTAAAAAATATTCTTTGGGGTGGCTAGATGGTATAGTGAATAGAGCACCGGCCCTGGAGTCAGGAGGACCTGAGTTCAGATCTGATCTCAGACACTTAACACATTTACTAGCCATGTGACCCTGGGCAAGTCACTTAGCCCCAATTGCCCCACCTTCCTTCCTCCAAAAAAAGCAAAAAAAAAAAATTCTTTGTTTCATAGGATGGCTCTCTAGGGGGGTAGAAGAGGAATTGTTGAGTAGTTTCAATCATGTCTGACTCTTCACAACCCCATTTGGGATTTTCTTGGCAATGGTACTGGAGTGGTTTGACATTTTAAACCTTCTCCAGCTCATTTTACAGATGAGGAAACTGAGGCAAACAGAGTTAAGTTTGCCAGGGTTACAAAACTAGTAAGAGTCTGAGGCCAGCTTTGAACTCAGGTCTTCCAGAATCCAGGGCCAGCTCTTTATCCACTGTACCACCTAGCTTCCCAGAGGAGGGATATGGGGGAAAATTTTAATGGTTTAATAAAACCAAAATATCAATAAAAATTTATTTTGTAAAAAAGCAATTAACCACTTTAAAAAGCTCTCAAATCTTCATGCTTTAAAGACTTGGAAAGAGTATTTTCCTTTTGAAAAATAAATGCTATCGATACCTTTTTTCCTCTTATTATTTAATGTGGGGAGGGATAACTTGGGAAATAAAGATTTGGATATAAATATAGGTATTGCAAAAACAAGATATCAAAGTAGAAGGGATAGCTGGAAGCCCAAGCTCATCCTAGCCTAGTTGAGAGCCTCTCCCACTGCTACATGGGAGCATGGGAGCACTGGACATGTTGCTTGGATTGAGAAATGCCATCCCTTTTGCACTACTCACAATAAGTCTCAAAATTACATGAAATTACCTAGAGGGGATAGGGTAAAGATTCTGAAATGCCTTCTCCTCCCCCCCCCCCAACTCTCCTGGAACTTTCCCATATTGTCAAATCCCTGGTGTTCCCCAGAGGTATCCCAGTAATACTTTCAACTGGCCTTTCATGGTAGCTGATGCCCAATCTCCCTATTCTCTGTTGCCCAGCCCTGCATTGTTTGTTACCACCAGATCACTGCCACTCCCCACTGCTTCCCACCCTTGATCCTATCTAAACTCCTTTCTCTTCCTTCAGGCCTTAGACCTCCAGTCATTGGAGAATATTTGATCACTCCTAGATTCTTCCCACAGTCTTTCTGTAAGATCCAATCTGGCTCGAATGTCAATACAAATGTTGCAAATATGGCAGATTCTTAAAATCTTATCTACCCAGTTGATTTTCAAATAAACTTTGTCTTTGGCTAAAAGAAGGCTTGGGTTGAATTCATTTGGTTAGGACCCTGTAATGTAATGCCAAGGAAAGGCAACTTCCCAAGGTTCAGAATACCAGCATAGGTGCTCTCCATTTTATTCAGTGACCAACCAAGAACAGAGAAGATTAAAACATGACATCATTCAAAATACAGCATTTACTAAGTGTGATTAAATAATTTCCAAGTACTACCCCACCCCAGGACCTTGCATTCATTCAATCAATTACAAAGTCCCTGTTCTAAATACTACTCCACCCCTAGGCTATACCTTCATTTGGTCCACCACAAAACCCCTCTTCTCAAATGGAGATTAGTTTCCAAACATAGGTAAAGTACCTTCATTTGTCAATCACAGAGCACAATAAGGTCAAAAGTTCCCCACCCCTGGATCACAATTGAATCTACCCCAGAGTTACATCAAGTTTAAACACAGCACTTAATACCCAAATGGAGGTCTTTTCTTCATCTTGACACTAGGCAAGTTCTCAGCAATCTTAGTTCCTGGGGAGACAAGGCTTAGCAAGGCCATAAGATACATTGCCAGTCCCTTCATGAATTTATCCTCTGTCTGTAGAACAGTCCTAGAACCCCTGAACACATTAGCAAAGCCCTCTCCCAGGATTTCTGTAAACATACAACAAGAAAATCCTTCTTCAGGGCTTCTGAACCAACAGAAAGGCTCCCAGACCCCTGCAACAACAGCACTGTCCCTCACCAGTGGACAGTATTCACTCTCTGTCTGCAGGACAGTCTCAGGGCTTCTTAACCAAATGCCAGGTTCCAGGACTTCTTCAACAACAGGACTGTCTTTCACCAGTGGACAAATCTGGCAAAAGAACATCAAAACAGACAAAGTACCAGCAAAACAGCCATGTCTCCTCAGTCCTTGGCAGCTCAGGGGGCAGGTCTCAAAAGTCCAGGGCAATTCAAAGTGGCCACCAGCAATTCTCTTAGTCTCTCTCTCTCTCCACAAGGTGCTGCTTCCAAAAAAAAAGTTTCTTCCGCCTCTCTCCTGTCTCTCCAAATCTACGTCACCAGCTCCTCCCAGTTCAGGACTTTCTTTTCATGTCAAAAAGTCCATCCCACAGGTGGGATTAACAAGCTCTGGGTTTTAACACAATCAATTTGAAAACCAAGCCAATACAGGGGAATCTTTAATTGCCATTACTATCACAGACCCCCATGTCACTATTTTGGGGTCCCTAAACCTCAACAGAGGGCCAAAGGAAAAGACAGGGAAAAATCACTCTCTTTAAAAATCCACTGAGTCATTAACTCTTCCTACTCAGGGGCCACATCCACCATCATCTGAGTCCTTTAGCACTAAATCACATATCTTTTCTTTTTGTTTGTTTGGGTTTTTTTGGAGGGGGGAAGGCAAGGCAATGGGGTTAAGTGACTTGTCCAAGGTCACACAGCTAGTAAGTGTTAAGTGTCTGAGGCCAGATTTTAACTCAGGTGCTCCTGACTCCAGGGCCAGTGCTCTATTCACTGTGCCACATAGCCACCCCCAAATCACATTTCTTTTTTTTTTTCAAATGCTTTATTAACTTCTGATTTACATCATTCATTTCTGCCAGATTTTGAGTTACAAATTTTCTCACCATTTTTCCCCTACCTACCACCCCAAAATAGCAGTCCCACAGGATATCCCCTCCTCCAATCTGCTCTCTCCCATATTTTCTTCCATACCCCTTTCGACTTTTCCACTGGATCTCTATGCCCCAGTGCCTGTATTTCTTATTTCCCAAATACATGTAAAATAGTATTAATAATAGTATCTATCTATCTATCTATCTATCTATCTATATAGGTGTGTGTATATTTGAATATTTTATTTTAAAACGTTGAATTCCAGATTCCCTTCCTCCCTTGTCACCCACCCTTACTGGGAAGATAAGCAGTTCAGTATAGGTTGTACATGTGTAGCTAATGCAAAACAATAACATAGTAGATGTATTGTAAAAGACTGACTATATTTCCCTCCCTCCTATCCCACCTCCCACTTGTTCTATTCTCTACTTTGATCCTGTCCCTTTTCAAAAGTGGGTGCTTACAATTTCCCTCCCCCCAAGCCTGCCCTCCCTTCCATCATCCCCCCTCTCATCCCCTTCCCCCCATACTCTCCTGGAGGGTGAGATACCCTATTTAGTGTGTATTTGTAATGCCAAGCAAAGGCAACTTCCCAAGGTTCAAAATACCAGCATAGGTGCTCTCCATTTTATTCAGTGAAAAATTAAGAACAAAGAAAATAAAAATATAGCATCATTCAAAATACAGCATTCACCAAGTATAATTCAATAGTCTTCAAGTACTACTCTACCCCTGGACATTATAATTCATTTAGTCAACCCCAAAGACCCTCTTCTAAGTACTACTCCACCCCTAGGCTATAAATTCATTTAGTCAACCACAAAGCCCCTCTTCTCAAATGGAGATTAGTTTCCAAACATAAGTAAAGTATATTCATTTGTTCAATCACAGAGCACAAAAAAGTCAAAAGTTCTCCACCTTTGGATCACAATTGAATCTAAATACCCAAAGAGAGGTCTTTTCTTCATCTTGACCTGAGGCAAGTTCTCAGCAATCTTTGTTCCTGGGGAGACAAAGCTTAGCAAGGCCACAAGATACATTGCCAGTGTCTTCATCAATTCATTCTCTGTCTGCAGAACAGTCCTAGGACCCCTGAAAACATTAGCAAAACCCTCTTCCAGGATTTCTGTAAACATACAACAAGAAAATCCTTCTTCAGGGCTTCTGAACCAAGAGCAAGGTTCCAGATCTTCTGCAACAACAGGACTGTCCTTCACCAGTGGACAGAATTCACTCCTTGTCTGCAGAACAGTCTCTGGAGCTCTGAACCAACAGCAAGGGGTTTTCTCAGCTGCTGAAGGTATTAGATGGGTGCCCTCTCTGAGGTCTCCACAAGCTCTGGCAAGCTGGACACACACCTCAGGACCTCCACCCTAGACTGCAATCCAGATCCAAGAAGGTTAAAGCAAGAGCGATTACCCCTCAGACTGGTGCTTGGTCCCCCTACACTCTGCAGGCCAGGAGCTGAAGCATTTACAAAGAGATATTTACTAAAGTGGTGGAATAAGAAGATAAGATTCAAAACATCCCCACCAAAGTCCAGACTTACTCTCCTACCAGGATGTACACAATTCAGGGAGGGTGAGCACAGTCTTAGAAAATGCATGTATCATGAGAAAATGTATTACTAATAACTAATGATTTGGGGAGATTGAGTTACCCCTTTCTTTTCTATTTTCAAGACCTCAGTATCTGAAAGTCAAGCTAATCTTCTTTATTTGACCCAACCCAACCCTACAAGGAATCACTGAAGCTGGTAACTTAGCACACTCCCTCACTTAAATCTGAATCAGGCAAACTACCATCTCCAGTGAATTCCATTAAATCTAGCTTCAGTGAAGATGAATCCTTAAGGTCTAGATAGCCCAAGGCTAGGGGTGGTCTGAGTACAGAGATAGCTTCTCAGTGGAAAGTGATGTGATAGCTCTCAGCCTTTCATTTTAATATCGCTCACTTCCTGTGGTGTAAACCCATCAGGGTTGATTGCTACTCCTCTCCCAAAAGAATGCATAAGCTCTGAGAATGCCCTCATGATTGTCTTTGGTCTAAGAGAGATGGCCCAATGGCCATCCTTTTACTAATAATGTGTTGGCCTTATTAGTAAAATGATTAAATTACCCAGAATCATAATAACAATTATATATAATATTTAATATAATAATTATATATAATATATAATAATTATGTTTCTCAAACCCTTTTAATTGCCATAATCAAAGAGGGAGCTCAGTTCATACTTGCTAGAAGTCTTTTTCCTCTCCTTCATGGTATAATCATGAAAATCTCCTTAGGCACTGTGTAGCTTCCTGCTCCCTCTGCCCCACCCCCTCCACCTCGACCCCGACCCTCCAGATCTTTGTATAGTTTTTTTTTTTTTTGCTTTTTTTTTGGAGGGGGGAAGATGGGCATTTGGGGTCAAGTGACTGGCCCAAGGTCACACGGCTAGTAAGTGTTAAGTGTCTGAGGCCGGATTTGAACTCAGGTTCTCCTGACTCCAGGACTGGTGCTCTATTCCTTGTACAATCTTGAAGCTGCCTTTACTCAGTATTCCTAGTTCATCCTCAGCTCCCAATTCAGACACTACCAGCAGTCTCAGCTGTTTCTGAGATACTCAGAACATTAATGAAAAAGCCCAAAGTCTCTGACCCTCTGAAGTTCATTAAGCAGTCTTCTGATTAAAGGCAGTAGAGTAGTCTGTATTCCTTCCCCTCACCCACCAAAGCTATTCTTCTCAAGGGCCTCACTGGATCTGTTCTCTTCTTGGTCACCACTGGAATCTCAGGGGTTCTGAAATGATCTGATCTTTTATTATAAAACCCATAAGGCACAACCGAGTCTTTTTAGCAACATGCTTCCTGTGCAATGGCTTTCATTTCTTTGAGAATGAACCAAGGCTTCTTACCTTGTTAAAAAATATATTGATTAGGGAGGCCAGGTAGCAAAGCAAGTAAGAGCACCGGCCCCAGTGTCGAGATGACCTGGGGTATCAAATCCAGGCTCAGACACTTAGCTTCCACCCAGAAACACCTGGCCATGTAACCTTGAGCAAGTTACTTAACCCCAATTGCTTTAAAATATATATATATATATATATATAGATTGATTGATTGAGTCAGTGGAGAGAGAAGTCTGAGCTGTCTAATCATACAGGTAGTGAGTGATATAGGACATACCTCTTATAAATATAAAAATGCCATACCTTTATTTAATTTGCCAGAACAATTGATTGACATTGGGGAAGATTAAAATTTAGAAGCCAGATTTCAAAAAACCTTTGCATAAAATGGGTTAGAAAAATTAGTATTGACTTAGCAAGCTGATAGCTACCTTTGGAGCATGTGGAACTTTGTGTATTTGTAAGCTATCTTTTACATTTGAAGCTATTTAAGCCAAGTATCAAAATAAAGTGAACACAGCATCAGATCTTGAGATCATTTTATCACAAAATGATTAACCCAAGATTTTTTACAATAATGGAGCATATTCACATTGCTCCCACTAAAATGTCATGAGGAATGATAAATTATTTTAAAAATATTATCTCATCTTTATTTCGTGCTTTTGTATTTCTATTAGTGTATAGCTTATAACATATAGACTATTAGTATTGTAGCAGTAGTAAGTATAGAATACTATTAGTATAGTTTATAATACATTGTTGTTAATAGTTTATAATGCATACACTATTAGTATAGTAGATTTATAGATATTCTGGGAGTACAAAGTTTGGAGACCACCATTCTAGGGAGCAGAAGGTACCCATTGGAAACTATGACAGCTAATTTGAGCCATCAGGACTGGAATTCTAGGCCTATTAGTCTGGGAATTTTACTAGTAAATTGTCCAAAAACTCGGGAAGTCACAGTAGCGATATCAGGCCTACTGATCCAGTTAACACATTTACTTATTTTAGGAAATTTACTTAGCTTACGAAAAGTGGAAGAAATTGTATGCCCTACAGGTGACTTGGGTTCAAATCATGAGAGCAGTGAGAACTTCAACATGGCAACAAAAATACCTTTTTTTTTTGAGGGGAAGGCGGGGCAATTGGGGTTAAATGACTTGCTCAAGGTCTCACAGCTAGTAAGTGTCAAGTGTATGAGGTTGAATTATGAACTCGGGTCCTCCTGACTCTAGGGCCAGTGCTCTATTTACTGCACCACCTAGCTGCCCCAAAAATAACTTTCCTGAGGAAGATAAGCTTATATTTCTAGCCCTGTTAAAGATCCATCAAAATGGTAGCCTATTATACCTCAAAGAATTCAAAGAGGAAGGACCCAGCTGTACAAAAATATCTATAGGAGTTATTTTTGTTGTGGCAAGAAACTGGATGCTAATGGAGTATATTCATCAACTGGGGAATAGCTGACCAAATTATGGTATGCGAATGTAATGATATTTCTCACCATGAAAAATTATAAAAGGGACAATTTCAGAAACCTGGAAAGACCTTTATGAACTGATGCAGAATGAAGTAAGAACATTATATTCTAGAGGAAAGCATTGTATTATATACATGAGCAACAACATTGTAAAGACAAACAATTTTAAAAGATTTAAGAACTGATCAATGTAGTGACTGACCATGATTCCAAAGGACAATGAAGTATATCACCAATTTCCTGACAGAGGGGTGATGGACTCAAGGCCTAAACAAGACATACATTTTCAGAAACTGGGGAATTTGTTTTGTTTTACTATGCATATTTGTCACAAGTTTTGTTTTTCCTTTTTTTCTTCATTTGGGGAGAGAGAGAGAAAAGTGGGAGAAAATAAAGGGATTAGTGATATATGGTTGCCAGAAAGAAAGAAAACAGGGTCTTTGAAATATTTTTCTTTTTTTTGTGTGTGTGTTAGGCAATCGGGGTTAAGTAACTTGCTCAAGGTTACACGGCCAGTTATTTCTGGGTATGGCGCTAAGTATCTGAGCTCAGATTTGATCCCCAGGTCATCCCAACATGCCCCTTGAAATATTTTTCTTTTTTTTTTTTAAAGCAATCGGGGCCAAGCAACTTGCTCAAGGTTACAAGGCCAGCTATTTCCGGGTGTGGTGCTGAGTATCTGAGCCTGGATTTGATCCAGGTCATCTCAACACTGGAGCTGGTGCTCCCACCCGCTGAGCCACCTGGCCGCCCCTCAGCAATTGGGGTTAAGTAACTTGCTCAAGGTTACACGGCCAGGTGTTTCTGGGTGGGTGCTAAGTGTCTGAGCTCGGGATTCGATCTCCAGGTCTTCTCAACACTGGAGCTGGTGCTCTTACTCACTGTGTTACCTGGCCGCCCCTTGAAATATTTTTTCAAAGAGAGCAGAAGGAAGGTCAAACAGACAAACAGAACACCTTTTGCTATTGATTCCAGCAATACCACTACTAGGTCTATATCCCAAAGAAATCATCAAAAAGGGGAAAGGACTCACATTTCAAAACTATTTATAGCGGCTCTTTTTTTGGTGGCAAACAATTGGAGGGGATGTCCATCAATTGGCAAATGATTGAATAAGTTGTGGTATATGAATATAATGGAACACTATTGTTCTATAAGAAATGATGAGCAGGTGGATTTTAGAAAAATCTAGAAAGACTTATGTGAACTAGTGCTAAGTGAAGTGAGCAGAACCAGGGGAACAATGTACACAGTAAAAACTATGTTGTGTAATGACCAGCTTTGATTGATTTAACTCTCCTCAGCAATATAATGATCTAAAAGATTCATGATGAAAAATGCTATCCACATCCAGAGAAAGAATTATGGAGTCTGCATGTATTTTCTCTTTTCTTTCTTGTGATTTTTCCCTTTTGTTCTGATTCTTCTATCACAACATGATGAATGCATAAATGTTTGATATGACTTTACACATACAGCCTATATCAGATAGATTGTTTGCCATCTTGGGGAGGGGGAAGGAGAAGGAGGGGGGAAAATCTGAAACTCAAAATCATATAAAAGTGAATGTTGAAAATATCTTTTAAAAAAAGAAAATATCTTTCCATGTTATTGAAAAAAATAAAATACTATTAAATAGAGAAAAAAGAAAGTTACATGTTGAATTTACTATAAAAGGCAGGCTGTACACGGTGGAGATGACAGTTTCATGTTGAATCCTCTTTTTTTGTTCCATTTTACATTTGAATATACTCATTTCATTTGGTGTTGGTTACATTCAGAATAGGGAAAATAATTTTTTTAAAAATGGTCACCTATATAGAAACATATATAAGGACGAAGCCTTCAACAAGCCTAATTAGGATGCTCCTCACCCTTAATAAAACTTCAAGAGCCACATTAATCTCTAGGCAGTTACAGATAAGAGAGCATCTAGCTTGGTTCATTCTACTACTTGGCTGACAAGGTGTTGCAAGTGTAGCAAGGTCTGCCCACTACATGTAGCATGAGGCGTGGGGATGTCATGTGGTTCAAAGGGAGGCAGAACTAACATCTCTAGTCTCTTCTCCCCCCACCCTTGTCCAGGGGAGACTTTGATTCCTGTCAGGAGGCAAAGTAGGAAGTTGAGACCAGAAGTTTGGCCACTTCACTCTCCTCAGAGAGAAGGGGTAGCAGACTGAAATCATATCTATCTGCTTCCTTAAATATTAGTCTAAGGGATGTGATTTTCAGGTTCAAACTAAACTTCTGACTGTTGTTTATTATTGGGGGGAAACAAGACCTAAGCTTTATATCTAAGGCTTGACTAATTTCCTACCTAATACCAGTTCCACAATGAGCAGACATAACAATTAGCAAAGAAATCCATTCATCAGTCGATTGCTAAAAAAATTCAGAGAAAGCATTCATAAAGGTATATATACTGGATAATACATGGAGTAAATGAGTGCTCTCATTAGAATTGAGGCAACAGTTCAACCAAGAAAAAGAATCCTAGATCTCCCCCAAAGGGAAGCTCCCAGAAATCTCTAGTGTAGCAAGCTGGGGTGGGGACATGAAGGAGACTCCTTTCATGTTGGCTTCTTCCCAAAGTCCTTTCCTTCAGCAACCTCAGGTAGAGTTGTCATCTTCCATCTCATCTTTTAAAGCTGAAAGTCAGAAGTACCCCAAGCTTGAAGTGCCTCAATAGAGTCAAAAGAGGGGTGGCCAGGTAGCACAGCGAGTAAGAGCACCGGCTCCAGTGTTGAGAAGACCTGGAGATCGAATCCCGGGCTCAGACACTTTAGCACCCACCCAGAAACACCTGGCCGTGTAACCTTGAGCAAGTTACTTAACCCCGATTGCTTTAAAAAAAAAAATAGAGTCAAAAGAAAACTGAAAAGACTCTTGAAAACTGGGGAGAAAATTTGCAACTCAAAATCTTGCAGAAATGAATGATGTAAACTAGAAGTTAATTAAGCATTTGGTAAAGTAAAAACAAAAACAAAAACAAAAAAAAAAACCCTAGCTTCTGGGGAAAAAAAAAAAGAAAACCCAAACAGGATCACAAAGAGTCACACATGACTGAAATGACTGAATGATAAAAAATATGTCTGAAGCATTTAGGTTCTTTCTCAAGTATTCCTCGTTGTCAATATATAACTGGCAAGCCTCCTGAAGGTTTTATCCAGCATGACTTATTCTTTCCTTTGGTGATTCCAAAATTACCTTCCAGTGGCTTAAGACAAACCCCGGAAATGGAATGAACAGGATGGCCTGTGTGTGCTTTACCTCAATTGTCACCAGCCTTTGGAGATGGTCACCCTTGACAGCTGCAAAGATTTAAGGGACTATTTTGGCCAATTTAAAAGCAGCAACAATAGAGATGGGAAAAGATTGTAACAGAAGCTTTATATAGTGAATAGAGGACTTTATGTGGAGTCTGGGAGGCCTGGGCTCAAACCCTGACTCTGCCACTTTATCACAGGCAGCTGTCTTAGCCTTGCTAAGTCTGTTTCTTCACTTGTAAAATGGGAGCAGCAGGGGCACCAGCCCCAGAGTCAGGATGACCTGGGTTGGAATCCGGGCTCAGACACTTAGCACCCACCCACAAACACCTGGCCCTGTAACCTTGAGCAAGTCACTTAACCCCGACTGCTTTAAAAAAAAGGGAGCAGCAATGTTTGTAGTCCCAACCTTGCCAAGCTGTTGTGAAGCTTCAGCTGAGATGATGTTGTGAAGCTTCAGCTGAGATGATGTGTGTAAAATGGGTGAAAACCTTAAAGTAGGTTATATCCGTTATTATCATTATAATTCATAATTGAATTGTGAAAAAAAAATCTGTTTTTTGGAACTTTTTGAGGGCTTGAATACTGGATAACAAATAGTAACAATGTTAGTCCCTCGACTTTTAAAAATTACAATAACAATGTTAGTCCCTTGACTATCCAATATTAATAATAAGGATGTTAGTCCCTTAACTTATAATAATAATGTTTAAAAATAGATAAATATGTGATATATCTATATCTCCTAAACTCTGAAGGCAGAGGAAACAGTCACCTTGTGGGAACCTGACCTACTGTGCAAGTAGGGAGTTAGAAGAGTATGTCCAGACCATATGCTACACATGCAACAAAACCCAGCAAAGACAGACATGCAGCTACCTAGTGACCAGATTACTCTAAAAAGGACGATGCAAAGATCCCTCCAGTCTTCTCTTAGCAGTAACACTTCCTATGGAGAAAGGAGCACCAAGTCTTCATCCCCATTTCCCATCCACACCAGTCATTCTTCTGCCATCTCAGGTGGTCCTAATGCTTTGAGAATAACCTCCAAGGGGCCCCTACTCCTTCCATTTAAAGAACGACCCTCTCATCCTCTTCATTCCCTCATGTTCAGCTCTCACACTAGAATGCTCTACTGTCCCTTGTGTATAATTTGTCTGTCTCTCCAAGCTTCAATATCTTTTTGAAGTAACTATTATACGCTTTTTAATCAAATGAGATAAATGTAAAGCACTTAGCACAATGCCTGGAACATAATAAGTGCTATATAAATATTAGCTATTATTATTTAGCCTCTGTTTGAAGCAAGTCCTTATTCAGGTAGCAGAATACAGTAAGCAGGATCCATCCCAGATATTCTTCTGTCTTCTTGACTTGACTCTTTTCTAACCCTAAATCCTGACTTTCAGTTCTATTACTGCAGTTGGTCTCTGCCTGTAACAAGCACTCATTTATCTGTTAGAGGAAAATAAGGATCCATTTCAGATTCCTTTCTGCTCTTGTTTTGGCTTTTTATTTTTTAGTCCCAGTTCTTCTAGTTCAGGCCATGTAGCAGGCTTGGCTAATCCCAATGGCAAATGTCTGCCTTCAGGTGGCAAGGTGCAATAAGTAGATCCTCCCAGATCCTCTTTCATCTCCAGTCCTGTCCATTCTCTGTTTTCCATCCCCAATTCTTGTAGTTGAGGTGGTGCTTGCACAATCCCAACCCCAAGGATCCCAGGGATTCAGAAGAGAACTCTTCCTACAAACAGCCCCTTTTGCTAAATGGCTCTTTCATATGCCCTCCCTCTTTTTCAGTTTATAGAGAACCCCCTTTTCTTCCTCCCTTCTTGCTCCAAACAATGACATGGCCAAAGGATCCCTTTAATGCTATGACTACTCCAGTAGCTTACACAGGACCTGGCTTCAAATTATGGGAGCACCAGGACAATAAGAACCATAATGTAGTTGTATTTAAATGAAAGTGATGAACTCATGCTTCTAGCAGCAAGGAGAAGTCCTGGCAAGGACACTGTGAAAATGGTTATGGGAACCTTCTGGTATCACACAGTGGATGGAGCGTCGGGCCTGGAGTCAGGAAGACTCACATTCATGAGTTCAAATCTGGCCTCAGACACTTACTGTGTGATCCTGGACACATCACTTCACCCTGTTTGCCTCAGTTTCCTTATCTGTAAAATGATCTGGAAAAGGAAATGGCAAAACATTCCAATATCTTCGCCAAAAAAATCGCAGATGGGGTCACAAAGAGTCTGACGTGATTGAAATGACTAAATGATAACAATGGTGCCACTGCCTTGATCTCCATAGAGCTTTCTAGAAATCTAATCAGGGTAGCCCCTTTCATTGAGACCACTCCTAGTTGTGTAACCTACAAAGCCATACATGTTTCTGGGCAGTTACAGAAAAAAGAGATCACCTGGCCAGCTTCCCACCAATACCTGAGCACATTACACATTATTCTGGTGACCAGGGTTGGGCAATAGTCACTTTTATAGCTAGAACTCAGACCCTTTGTTTCTTTCCACAAATTCCCTGTCTCAGATAAATGGTTATTTAGACAAATTTGCTTCATCAGCAATGTGTGGTCCCTGAAGAGCACCCTGGGCTGCTCACAGAAGCCCCCCTGAGTCCCAAAGCCAAAAGATAACACAGATTATATCTGAGACTTTCAACACTCCAGCCATGTACGTTGCCATCTAGGCTATCCTGTCCTTGTATGCCTCTGGTATTGTGATGGACTGGACTCTGGTGATGATGTGACCCACACTGGACCCATCTATGATAGTTATGCCCTTCCCCTGCCATCCTTTGTCTGGATCTGATGGACTATCTCATGAAGATCCTGACCAAGAGAGGGTACAGTTTCACTACCAAAGCTGGGAGGAAAATGGTGCATGATATCAAGTAGAAGCTGTGTTACATAGCCCCAGATTCGAGCAGGAGATGGCCACTGCTGCAGCTAGTTCTTCTCTGGAAAAGAGCTAGGAGTTTCTGATGGTCAGGTTATCACCACTGACAAGGAGAGGTTCCAGTGCCCAGGAGCCCTCTTCCAATCAGCTTTCTTAGGCATGGAATGCATGAAACTATCTTCAACTCAATCATGAAGTGTGATGTTGACATTCATAAAGATTTGTATACCATTACCACATTGTCTGGTGGTACCACCATCTACCTAGGCATTGCTGAAGGGATGCAGAATGAGATCACAGCCCTCCAACACAATGAAGATCAAGATCATCACCCCATTTGAGTGCAAATACTCTGGATTGGAGGCTCCACCCTGGCCTTTCTCTCTGCCTTCCAGAAGATTTGTATCAACAAGCCAGAGTATGATGGATCTGGGCCCTCCATTGCCCACTGAAAATGTTTTTAAATGGATTGTGGGTTTTGTGGTTGTTGTTGTTTTGTCAAAAAGTGTAATATAATGGCCCCCTCCCCCCACCAAAAAAGAGATGAGATTGACTTGGCTTTATTTGCTTCTTGTTGGGCTTTTTTTTTGGCACTTGACTCAGGATTAAAAAACTGCAATAGTGAAGGTGAAGAGGAATCTAAACATGTTGGCAGCAAACATCCCCAAAGGTCTACAATGCGTCTTCAAGACTCTGGTTGTACATTTAAAAAATAAGTCATTCCAAATATTGTAGAATACATTGTTACAGAAAGTTACTTATTTCTCTGAAGGAAGTTCTGCTCTGCACAAAGTAGCTACTTAACCTGGAAATCCAGACCAGGGGAGAGGCAAGGGGGAAGCAAAAGAACCAGGAGAATACTGTACACAATAAAACAGCCATATTGTAATGAGAATGGATGGTGAAAGAACCAGCAATTCCGATACAGTGATCCATGATGAAAAATACTATCTATTTCCAGAGAGAATTGATGGACTCTGATAATAGTTTAAAGGATACTTTTTCTCCTTATTTTTTTCTCACAATATGGCTATTGTGAAAATGTTTTGTATAACTTTTTATGTATAATGAGTATTGCATTTCTTGCCTTCTCAGGTAGGGAGTGGGGTAAAGGGAGGGACAAAATCTGGAACTGAAAATAAAATTTAAAAAAATTTTTAAGGATATTTTATAAAAAAAATATTCAAGTGCCACATTTTCTAGATGTCCTTTTCTGGTACTTCCCCAGTTATTAGTGCCATGCTCTTCTAAGGTTAACTCCCATCTACTTACTGGGTTTCATCTTGTATGCTCAGATTTATATATGTTCTCTCTCCTTAGAATTTAAACTCCTTGAGGGCAGGAACCATTTTCGATTTTTCTTTGTACCTCTAGCATTTAGCTCAGTGCCTGACACATAGTAAATACTTAATAAAGGCTTGTTTAATTGGCTGACCGATCTGGCTCCAGCCTGCTATTCTATCTGTACTCCCTTCCCTTCATGCCTTTTTTTTTATGCCAGCCAAACTGTTAGATGTTATTTTATTTTGTCCTGTGCTGTGCTTAGCTTGTACAAAAGCTGTCTTCCATACTGGAAATGCAATCTCACTTTCTCATCTTTTCCTTCAAGGCACAGTTGAGGTGTGAATAGAGGTCCCTGATAGCCTCTACCGCCCCCATGCCCATCCAACAGCTGACTATATTCTTTACCTCCTCAAATATTCCTAGAGCATGTTTTTGGATCTCTCATTCTCTCCCTCCCCCCCACGCCTTATGCCCACAATACACTCTCTGCCTTATGTATATAAGATCATTATCAGCCCACCCTTATCACTTTCCAAGCATAATTGAGGTGAAAGGTATTTTTCTTAGTGTTGCCATTACCTAGCAGTATCGTACCTATAATAGGCATTTTCGAGGAGGGATTCATTGATTGTTTGGAACCAGATGGTGAAGGACCTTAAACGTCAGGATAAATTTACATTTTATTGTAAAGGTAATAGAGAATCACTGACATATTTGAGTAGAGGAGTGACATGACCAGATTTTAGCTTTAGGAAGATTATTTTGGCAATTATATAAAGGGTGGATTGAGGAAAAGTATCCTTTAATCTATATCAGAGCCCATCAATTCTCTCTGGAGATAGCATTTTTCATCATGGATCACTGTATTGATCAGAATTGCTGGTTCTTTCACCATCAATTTCATTACAATATTGCTGTTTTATTGTGTACAATATTCTCCTGGTTCTTTTGCATTAACTTAATGTCTTTCCAGGTTTTTCTTTTCTTTTTTTTTTTTTACTGTGTATACTTTTATTTGAACTGTTATTAAAATCGTTTCCCCCCCCAAACACTGGCACTAAAATCTTCATTCACATCTTTGTATGGGCAGGGAGGGAATTTAGGTGGGGCATTCATTATGTAAAGTAAAAAGGAACAAGTATTAAGGCAGAAGATAAAAAGGTTTGTGTTTTTTTTTAAAGATTACATAATTTACATGAAAAGCTATACTACAGCTTTCCCCCTCCCCCTCTCCCTGGTCTGAATTTCCAGGTTACGTAGCTATTTTGTGTAGAGCAGGACATCCTTCAGAGAGGTAAGTAACTTTGATAATAATGACTTATTTTTTAAAATGTTCAACCAGAGTCCTGAAGAATAAGATGAGATCAACCAATTAGGAAGCTCTTGTTGTCATTTAGATGAGGGGATAAGAGTCTAAAATGTGGTTTTGGGAATGGAAAGAGGAAGAATGCAAGAAATACTGTGGAATGGTAGTTGTGGCCCTTCAGTAATCCTTCATTACATATTTCCTAGAGTGGTAGGGATTAAATAACATGATAATGAAACAATCTGCAAACATTAGAGATGAATGTGTTGTCATTATGATGAATAATTATCATTAGGGACAGTAGTGAGGAGGCACATGGGAGGGAAGGCTGCTGTAAGAGGCATTCATGGCTCAGCTTGGGGAAGGATCAGGAGGCCATCCTGGATGAAAGATCAGTAAAGGATGTAAAGGTGCTCAGGTTCAGATTCAGAGGTCGGGGTGGAAGACCAGTATCCTCTGGCTCTCCTGGGGCTGGAGTGGGCAGAGGGAGGGAGAGGTTCAGTGCCTCATAGAACTGCTGGATCTGGGCCAAGGACAGAAGACCTTCTGGGAGTGGGGTCCCAGGGAGGGGACCTTTGAGCTGGGGCTGGAACCAGGCATTACAGTAATCATATTGGCAACATTGGGCCCTGAACCAGTAATAAAGAATGAAGCCATTTTGGACCTCCTTGCAGCAGAAGGAGCTGTGCTCCCCACAGCCTCTGACCATATATTTCAGCTCGGAACCTGGGGGAAAGGGAAGAGGAACTTAACCCTGGAATTAGCTCTCCTTCACTTCCCACAGCCTCAAATCTTGATAAACAGACCCACTTTTCTATGGGATGTTGCTTGATGATGCAATGGAAGTAGCCCTGGACAGAGAATCAGATGAGGGTTCTAGACCTATAAGTCACTTTCCCTCTTTAGCTTTCCTAAGTTTCTTCCATACAACCTGATCCCAACTCAGGCTTCTCCCAGATGAAGATTAAATATTTGGGGAATGGAAAGGATGTAGCCTTGTCCTGTTTCCCCTAGTGCAATCTCTCTTCTTTCTCAAACTTTCTCTTTCGTTCTTCAAACTCCAGGGGCTCCCCATCTCTGTTCGTGAAAGAATGCCTGGCTTCATTCTCCCCTCCCCTAGGCCTGACCCACAGTCCTTCTCAATTCAATAAACATTGCATGAAGAGCTTACTAAGTGCAGGATGTTTCCTCCCCTCACACTTAGCCTGGGTCTTCCTCCCTTCCTCCATTCTTCTCCCTCCCTCATTCTTCCCTCTCCAGCCAGAGGTGGGGTGGGAGGTCTCACCATTATAAATGTTAATCACCATGCAGCAGCCTTTGCTGTCTGGAATGCACATGTCTGATCCAGTTAAGCAGCCCAGAATAGGATCTTCCAGGAGACAAATGACAAAACCAGGCATGGGAGGGCCTTTCAAGGCCTGCTAAGGCAAATGGAAAGGGGGCAATGCAGCAAGGAAACACAAGAGGGCAAGTCTATACCCCAGTTCCCCACCCTTCTCCCAGTAAATACATCCTTCTATCCAGTAAATACATCATCCTCCAGGATCTGTTAGCTTACCTACAGCAGAGCCCACCAAGACCAAAACACTGATGAACATTCTGCACGTCATCTTGTGGGTTGGGGCAGGAAGGAGTTTGGATCCTAAAACTCAAATTTGATTTCGGAATTCATCCAATCCAATATGCTAGTGGTTGGAGACTAGCAGAATCTTTGGGGCCACTACCAACTAGGTGTTATGTCCCCCAGCCCCTTTCGAGGGTGAGGTCCAGGAGACATGCCAGGAGGGACAGGGTGTTCTCACCCACCAGAACTCAGGGACAGGACACCCTTCTCCTGGGGATGGATTCGGAGGCAGTGGTGATGGTAGTTTAAGAATTGAGGAGTTGGAGCAAAGTGTATGATACATGAGGGGGAGGCAGAATTCCTGGGCCTCATTTCTTTGGGCCTATATGAGAGGGGGGCGGGGTTTGATCCCACAACTGGGCTCCCAAGGCTCAGTTGCCCTAGCTGGGTTCCTGCAGCAGTCAAGTTCCTTAAGTCCCTCCTGCAGCCTGAAAGAGACTGAAGACTAAGGATGAGTAGTAAGTCATTGTCCTGGCCTGGCCTCTTCTTGGACTCAGTGCCCATGAGGCTGGGGCTCCAGGAACTGTGGGTCTGCTCTCCCTACTGCTTGCCCTTCAAGGTCACCCCCATTTTCTGACATCCCAGGAAGCCACAGAAGAAACTCCTGTCCGGGATCCCAGAGGTCTATCCAACACTGGTTGGTTAGGTCAGTTCTGGCCATACACTTTCCCCAGCAGTCGGCGCTGTGACACCACAATGAAGGCGGTGCTTTATGTCTTTACCTCTTTGACACTGACTCTTCCCATCTGTTCCATCCATCCATTCTACAGACTCTTAAGCATGTCTTGGTGCTAGCTTCCAGAACAAAGGACAAACAACAATAAAAGGATTAACAAACCAACAAACAAAAGCCCTAAAACTAAAAAAGATATGTCCCTTCTTCGGGGAGATCACAATCTAGTAGAATTTGTCCCTCCCTTGAAGAAGAATCAGTGAACGAAAAGTGTGCTGGATTTGGTGTCTAGTCCATGCTCTACCACTATTTCACTTGACCCCAAGGGTCAATACCTTCCCATCTCTGAGCCCCCGTTCCCTTCTTTGTAAAACAATGGAGTTGGACTAGATGATCACTAATATCCTTTCTGAGGTATATCGTATTCCTTTTCTTTCAGTAACCCTGTATCTCAGTCTCAATCCCTATTCCAAAGTCATGTTTTTACTCAGATTTTTCCCAGAGGATTCTTGATTATGAGCACCACCACCAATATTTTTTTCAGGGATCCAAACATTATTGTTCTCCCTCTTCTAAAAATGTACAACCCTTCTCTTTACCCCTCTCCCACCCACCCCCAACACACATGCCTAGGCTTGATCCTGTAGAGGTTGAAGTCCCAGAGCTCAGTTCTATGATAGAAATCTCATTTTATTAGATAACAAGACTTTGGAATCATTTGCCCCATCCAGAGTTATAAAAGAAGTACTGATTGGGTGGGAAAGAGAGAGGAGAGAAAATGACAGAAGAAAGCAGGGTGGAGAGAGAAAAGGTTACAAAAGAGTGTCTGGTGCATTGTATGCACTCAGTAAATGTTGAATGGCATATAGAAAGACAAATCAAGATGGAGGACCAAAATGAATGTGATCAAGGTACTAGAAGAGGGGGGAACAAGGGAAGTAAGAAGGGGTGGCCAGAGGATTTGAGGATGAAAGCAATCTCACAGACACTCCCCCACAACATGCCTCTCCCCAAACTGACTGCTACCAACAGGCCTAGATGGAAGAGGATCTTTGTAGTGGTAGCCTTGCTACAGAGTCTAGAAGGAAGCCTTTCACTGGAACCAGGGAGCTCCTTTCAACTTTAAATCCTATGGTCCATAATCTTGAATCTTTAAATCTCTATATACATACCTTCCCTTAACTTGCCTCTTCTTCCCATCCCATCCCTCATTCTCTCAATTTAACATATCCCTTTGCATCCAATATTTCCAACCCCTCCCTCTCATTCCCCTATCCTTTTCTCTTTCACCCTAGAAACCTGGATCATCCCTTACCCCCAGGTCAGCATAGTTGAGTTGAGAGTCCAGCAGATGTAAGCATTGTTGGGCAAGTTCTTTTAAAAGTCTCCTTCGGGAGTCTACTATATACAGTAGGAGATGAGGGTACAGAGCAGAGGACTTGCAGCAGAGAGGGAGCCGGTGCCAAAGTTGGGGAGGGGGATGTGGGGCAGTTGTGTAGACAAGAACACTGCTCCTTATCAAGTAGGAGAGTGTTTCATTCATAGAGGAAACGAGACAATCCAGGATCCAGGTGTTTGACATCCCTCTACCAAATCTCAACCTTTTCTTCACATACACAAAGGGGGCCCCATTCTAGTAGTAACTGTGTCTTTCCCCAAACCCTCTTCAAACAAACACTGTATAGACAAAAGTGGCCCAGAGAAACAAAAGGGCACAAGGTTTGGGAACCAGAAAAATAGGATATTTGGGTACATAAAGGGCAGAAGTCACAGATTGAGAAAACTTAGCCTTAACTCTAGAAAAATGAATTTTTGAGACTGAGAAAGTGGAGACTTGCATCTCATCAAAGGGGCTGTGAGGATTACAAGATTAAGAATGTGGAAAATGTGGTTGCTGAGATGGACAAGTGGGGGTCCAAGAACCTATCACTTAGTTTACTTTCAAGGAGGAGCTGCTCCCTGGATTCTCCTTATCATAATATAGAAGGATTAACTGTCCAGTTGGGGTCTGGAATGGTGGGATTAAAAAAATATCAGGTAGTCTTGTCCCACCCCAAGATTCCCATTATTTTGACCTTATTTGCTTTGCAAATTTCTCAATGTCCTTGATATTGGCTAAAGGTGGATTTTCTCCAGAGAAGGTTAATTCATTTTGTCAATTCCAGTTCCCCTTTGGTATGGGGGTATTTAGCCCCTCACTAAGCTAGGCATTAACAACCTCTCTGCAGCCTTATCTTATGCAATAGGATTGTCAATGGCAAGGAGATGAGCCACACAGACACAGAAACTAAGATGAAGGAAACAGATTCATGTTTGGGGAGTTTTCATTATTAGCACAGTTCCCACATTCAAAGAACTGAAATTTTCCTAGAGATCAGACACACAGAAAGCAGCTAGAAAATACATTTAAGTACATAACACTATCCAAAACTAAGGGAGTGCTGAGAGGAAACCAAGAAAAGGAGATTCTTCTGCTGGTAATCAGGAAAGACTTCCTGAGAAAAAACAGAGCAAAGAGAAGGGAGCAAGTGTCCCACAGCTGGAGGTAGGAAGTCAACACTGGGACCTCTTGGGCCAGTCCAAGAAATATAAATTTGATCAGATAACAGGAAGCAATGATAAATCTGGAGGTGGTATGGAGTAGGAAGAGACCAGAGGCAGAAAGACAAGGTGGGAAGAAAAGTACAGTAATCTAGGCACAAGGTAATGAGGGCAATAGGAACAGAGGAAGGAAAGGATGGGACTGACAGCGAAGAACTGGATGTTGGCAGCATGATTTGAGTATTTTTGCTTTTTTTTTGGAGAGGGGAAAGCAGGGCAATTGGGGATAAGCGACTTGCCAAAGGTCACACAGACAGTGAATGTGTCAAGTGTCTGAGTCTGGATTTGAACTCAGGTTCCCCTGACTCCAGGATGAAGCTCTATTCACTGCCACCTAGCTGCCCTGATGAACTGGATGTTAGTAGAGGAGTAAGAAGCAGCCATTCCCGACTATGAGCCTTAGAGGATAAAAGAAATAATGGTAGTTAAAGACAGAAGGAAAGATCCATTTAAGATCCATCACCCCTAAGGTCCAATCTCCCTGGGAACCTAGGCTTCCTGACTTTAAAACCCTAACTTTCACCATCACAAAATCAATCATCCAGATAGAAAAAATACTTTTTATTATTATGAATAAACTGTGATCATTTAAAGGAGTGGGAAAGAGAATGCAGAGAGATGGGGGGGGGCAGGAGTCGTGCTGGGGAAGGGGGATGGGGAAAAAAGGATGGACAATCCCTTTATTTCCCCAAAACAATAAACAACAATGTGAACATGAAGTATCACAGAGGAAAGGATTCCCCACTTACTATACCCCAACCCCAAAAAGGCCACCCCCACTTGAGGCTCTTCTAGAGTTTCCAAGGTATCTGGAACTCATGAGGAGGAAGTGGGGTACAGTGGGTGGCCTCAAAGTTGTGTAAGTGTTTCCGAGCCTGAAAGAGAGCCAGATATGAAGAAAAAACATTAAGACAGAGGCCAAAGAGTAGAAACATTTGAAAGATTCTTTCCCTCTCCCCAAGGGTTTTCTCTTATCTACACCCCAAGGAAGCGAAAAACCACAAAACTCACCAAAAACAAGGCTAGCTGCCGCTGCCCATCTGCACTAATATCATCACCTGAAGAAAAAGAAATTAATTAAATAAGTATATCCCCTCCCCTAACCCCAAGCATTTTAGCCCCAGTCTCTCCCCTCCTTATCTCTTAAATCTTACTCCCAAAAGGAAGTCATATGAACCTCTCAAGTCCCTAAGCCTTACCAACACTCCAGGGGAAGTCACCCCCATGTTCTGTCTGATAGGATCGGAGAACAGACACACACCAATCGTCATCCACTTCCCAGCGGCTATACACAGAGGCTAGGGCAGGGGGTGATAAGGAAAGACAGTCAGAGCCAAAGCTTCACCAGAAGACACTCTCAGTCCTCCTCCCAGCCCTTCCCTCTCACCTTCTTCTAGCTGAGAGGAAGCCTCCAACCACTGCCTCACCACTCGAAGACTCTCCTCCCCCATTATCTTGGGGTACCTAAAAAAGACAGGGCTGGGGTCAAGATCCTTCTCTCTCCCTTCCCCACTCTTATTTTCAAAGCTTCCCCCCACCTCTCACCGGTGCTGTAGAAGTTTCAGCAGAAGGTTATTGCCACGGTTGGACATAATATCATCAGGGACCCTGGGTATGAGAGGAAGAAGAGGAATACAAATTCCGGGACTCCCTGAGAAGCAGGGCTGGGGAAAAGGGGAGGAAACAGGATGGAAGCTGATCTCATGACTCACGTAGTGGTGATGATCTCATCCTTGGTTCGTCGGATCAGTAGTACTGGCCCCTGGTACCTGGAGAAATAAGAATACCAGTTCAGAAAATCTGAGACCAAAACGAAAAACAACAATCTCCTCTCCCCTTTTACTCCAATTAGCCCTAAGGCCCTGCTTGGGCTTCTCCCTCACCTGCATAACTGTTCAGCATTATTCAGATTCAGGTGCTGTCTCACTGTCCGAGTCACGAGTGTCCCTGGGATAGGGGGAGGAAGTGGTTAAAGCCATAGGAATTCTCAAACTACCCCTTTATGACAGCAGTCTTGTGCCCACATCACTAAGGGATGTGGTTATTTCCACCACACTTCAGGAATACATGATTTCAACAATGTGGGAACTCCTTCCATCAAGCCAGATCCCAACCCCTTCATGCCATAGTACATGATCTTCATAAGACTGCTATGGCCAAAAAAAAATAACTGAACAGCTAATCTTCTGGTGAAGGGCCCCAAAATCGCCAGCCCTTGAACAACAACAGAGTGTTACCAAGCCATACTTATTCAGCTTGGCAGGACCCTACCAGCACATCTTGAATGAAGAATCAGAATTCGACCCCATATGTGAGGATAAAAGTATAGAATTCTCAAGAGCCCTCTTCAGACACTGCATTGCCCTGTACGGCTGCAACTCTACAGCAGTCCCCCAGACCTTCCTCACCAGAGATTTCCTCCATCCAATGGACTATCCCATTCTCCCTATCCTCTCCTCCACCCCTCTCCATGGGTCCCCACTTACTCCAGCTGTCAGGCATGACCTTTAGGGCCAAGGGTACCAGGTCATCAAAGGAGGCATCTAATACCATGGCACTGATATCTGGGTAGGACATGGCAGCCCATGTGGCTGGATGAGGAAAGAGGACACACAATCAGGATGGAAATTAGAGCCTTCTCATTCCTCCAAAAGCCCACTTTGGTGCCATGCTTCATGCCACTCATTTAATTTTAGGCTCTTGGTCTCTCCACTCCTAGCCCCCTAATTTTAATTATCCAAAATACATTATTTCAGCACAAAGTGTGGGGAAATGAACCATTTCATTAAGGTTATCTTCATCATTAAGTATATATGCCTAAGAACACAAGGACCTTCTCATTCCTAGGTCCCATTCTTTTCCTCCTAGGGTTTTTTCCCTTTCTCAGTAATAGTCTGAGTGAGCAAAGTCACAAAATGATGGGGATAAAGGAGAATGGTAAGGAGGATGGGACCTCAAGGTCATTCATCCAACCCCTCTTATCCCTGTCCCCACACCCCTGCACGACTCTGAGCTCACAGCGAGGTGAGAAGTCTCCTCTGGCCTAGTTTCCTTCTCCCCCACATCCTCCCTTCCCTAGCTACGTAATCTTAAGCAAATCATTTCCTCTGCTCCAGAATATGTTTTCCTCTTTTATCAAATGAAAATTTGGAACTAGAAACATGATCTTCATGTCCTTTCCATTTTCACTTCCTATGCTCTGTGAGGAGACTTTGGCTGAGTAGGTGAGAAGGAAAGTGAGAAAGCTCAAAGAGTTCACCTTGGGTGGGGATAGAAAGCAGCAAAGGCTATAATACATAAGGGCATGAGGAGGTGTGTACCAGTAAAACCCCCAATGGACCAGGCATAGAGCACGATGTCCTGTGGCTGGAAGTTGAGGCGGTGGATAGCAAACTGGATCACCACATCCATGGCATTGGCTTCATTCTGAGGGAATGGGACTCCCTACAGGAGCAAGGTAAAGGTTAAATGCCGCTGCAGCACCAAAGGCTGTATGTACACCTCTAATCTTTCTCACTACAACTCCCAAACTAGAGAAAATATTCCCAAAGTCTCCTATTGAAAGGAAGAGGGGATCATATCACAGGCATAGAGAGAGAAGATAGTAGGAAAGGGAGCTCTCCTAAAGACAAGCTCTTATTAACTACTTGTTGATTAATTAGTGATATTCTCTCCCATGTGACAGATATTCCCAATCTTTTGGGGATACAGAAAGAACAGGTATATGTAAGAGTTGAAAAAAGCCCCAAATTTGCATCTCCACAGTCCCCACCTCCCAGCAATTGGACAGGCAAACCCAATTAGGTGGGGGGATTACAGAATGGGCAAGTATAGGACAAGGTGAGATAGTATACAAGTCCGAAACCTCCCTCTCCCAGGGGAGAATGAAAATTTTTCCACCAGCCTGAGAATGGAGAGGCAAAGGACTAAAGAAAGGCTCTCACCGTGCTGCCAGCAAAGCCAGGATGATTCCAACCCAGGACCGAATATCCGGCTGTAATACAGGGTTGGGGGAAAAGGGATAGAAAGGGAGGAAGACAGTGATCTGAACTCAGTGATCTCAAAATTCTGAGATCCCATATCCTGAAAATCACAAAGGAATGAACACCTTCTTGGGAGAAGGGAATGGAGATAAGGGAAGGATAGCAAAAAGTTATCAGAGAGCTCTAAACACTCCCACATTTGGAGATGAATACTTCCAACATATTCTAGCAGTAGGCAGGTAGATTTTTATCAAGGGCTAGGAAGGGAAAGGGAAGAAAGAGAAGGGGACCTGGGGAGAGTTCCTCAGAATCACTTACCTAACAGAGGGGCACTGTGGTGAGGGGAATATCAAGAAAGGTATAGTTAGGAGTACATTTATACTAACGAGAGGGATGTTATCAGAGAAGAGAGAAATTCTATGAAAAGGGAGGGTGTCAGATGCGGGGCAGGAATCTTATCAAGGGGGTTCAAGAAGGCAAAGTCCCCGAATGTAACAAAAAGGAAAGTACACAAAGAAGGAAGGCGGCAAAATGAACTGAGAAGGAAGGGGGTTGGATTAGACCAAAGGACAAAAAGAAATACAGATGACAAAGAATAGTTCAGAGGTCTCACCTTCCAGAGGAGTAGAAAGGCAGCCAACTTCATAGAATCCAGCATTTCCTTCGCAGCAGATCACCTAAGGGAGGGAAGAATCTTGTCTGGGTGAGACATCTCCCCTAGTGCTCCTAAGCCAGGAGAGGGGCATAGCTAAGAGTCCACCGAAGTGATTAGATTGGACTCTTTGCAAGTGAAACAAGAAGACCACATTGGGATTCTCCTTTGAGAAAAACAAATGATCATATATATAGTGCCCCCAAATAAGATGAAAGCAGATTCACATGTTCCCTTAGCCCCTGGGAGGAATCTTTTCTGTTAATGGCTACAATTTAGTCATTAAACCATAAACCACCTAGTACTAAAGACAGCTCCCTTTTACTTTTGTTACCCAATATCTTCTTATATACAAAGATTCCATGTCTTCACCCCTGTTGCCTGATTCACTGGTAGGAATCATTCTTTCTCAGGATCTGCCCAAGGGATTATCCTATAAGCAGTTCCTGACTAATCCTAATGTGAAACAGACCACTGGCTTGTTGAATTGCACTGTAGAACAACTTGTCCAAGGGAGGGTTGTGGCAAGAAAATGAGAGTGGGAGAAAGGTACTCAGTCCTGCTTCAAAATCTACTAGCTGTGTAACCTGACCTCTGAGCATGCTTCCTCTCTTGTATTAAATGGGAAACAAAATCCTTTCCAGCTCTGATGGTCTACAAAATGGACCAAGGAAAAGTGGTGCAAACTGGTAATTTCTGCTATTGGGGAAATCGAGGCTGGTGAATCATTTGACCTAGAAAGTTCTGAGCTACTGTATGCTACATCCATCAGGTGTCGATACTAGGTAATAATTAAATTTGGTCATGGTAATAATTGTAACAGCAACTAGCATTCATACAGTTCTTCAAGGTTTGCAAAGCACTTTACAAATATTACCTCATTTGATCCTCACAACAACCCTGTGAGGGAGGAGTTATTTTATTATCTTCATTTACAGAGGAGGCACAAAGATGTTAAGTGACTTGCCCAGGGTCACACAACTAGGTGTCTAAAGCTGATTTGAACTCAGGTCTTCCTGAATCCAGGTCCAGTGCTCTATCCACTGTGCCATCTAAATTGTCAACTGGACATCATTTTGTGGTGGGGGGTGGTAGAGGATTAGGGGAACCACCAAGCTGCCTAAAAACCAGTCCAGGTCAAAAGCAAAGCAGGATAAAATTCCCATGCCATTTGGCAGTGGGTTGGACCCATTCGTGACCACTACGCTTCTAGATCTGGTAGGATGAGGAGCCCCAGTCTCAAAAACAAAAGAACAAACTTATGCTTTTGTCCTCTAGTTGTTTTACTTGTGTGTACCCAGTATTTGGAGACTTTAAGCTCTTCAAGGCCAGGAATCATCTGTATTTTCTACTGCCTAAGGACCCAGCAACTAATAATGAGTTTATTGCCCAGTACTTGCTCATGAAGTGTTTGCTAGACTACAGATAATGAATGTCCCATTACAATACAATTCTATAATTATGATACTGTATATTTAGAGTTGGAAGGGACCTTAGAAGTCATTCCGTTCCACCAGTCCATTTTGCAGTTAAGGAAACTCAGGCCTAGAAGGATGAAGGTACTTGTCTAACATGACACAGTAAATTAGGAGCCATGAAAGACCCAGATCTACTAATTCCCACTCATACCATGCTGTCTCCCAAGATAACTTTCTGGACCTTTCAGATAATATTCATCTACTGGTTTTTCTATATCAAGGAGTCTTTGGTCAGGGTAGGATTTTAAAAAAAGGGCAGAGGCAAAGGAGAAATCTATTTCCCTTTGCTTCTCTCTGAGGGTTGCTCCTGTTATAACTGATTAGAATCAGAACCAGGGATGTGAATAAGGGTCATCCAGTCCAGACTCCTTATTTTATAGATGAAGAAACCAAAACCCAAACAGATTAAGTGACTTGTCTACAGTCATATGTCAATTTCTAGAGATAGGATTAGAACCCAAGTCTCCCTAGCTCCAAATTTAGCAATCTATACCACAACTGTACCTGCACCCATTCACTCTCCTATCCCCCAACTTCGACTCACCAACTTCTGTCCCTGAGGTCCTGATGCGCCTCTCCGGTCAATAAACATGGTATCAATCTCGTTACCATCACAGGCCACCAGTTTGGCTCGTCGACCGTTAAACTGAGAGACAAAGGGGAAAATGTGTTAAGTCTAGAGATGCCAGTGAGGCTAGAGAACTGCTCAGGAGAGAGGAGCAGGTCAAGAGTGCCTCACCTCTTCTACGAGTCGAGCTTGGCCCTGCAGCAGCATGGGCATGAGGGCCTTCTGGAGCAGATATACAGAACCAGGGTACAGCATCCGGCGCCCAAGAGTATGTGCCACCAAAAAGCTATGAGAAAATATAGAGGGGGCATGCATGGGGTTAATTCTTCAGGAAGCATTCAGAACCCCTGATTCTGAACACAACTCCTAATCATTAGAAAGCTATAATCCTCCATGGAACAATTTGAAAAGGCTCAGCCTGGCAAAGCAACCAATACCATCAAATATCATACCCTGCAAGCATCCTTCTAACTCCAAACAGAAACCCTAATTAATCACCAAAAATCATCCATCTTCAAAAACCCAAAGTCCCACCCTTCCCATCAATGACTGAGTTTTTCAGCAAATTCACCAAACAATCATATAGCCTAGGATTACCTGTCTTCCCCAAAACCAATCAGCAAACTTATCAGAACTCCAGAAATTCCTCCCACTACATAGGTCTATTTGAAAACTAGGGAATAATTTAATTCCCAGTAGTCTACCCCATATATATATCCCCCCAATGAGGGAACTGAATTAGATCTCTAAATTTTATGATCCCAGGTTTCCTCCTCCACAGAGAAGCCCACCCCCCAATACTCCACCTGGCAATCTGACAGGGAAGCTTCTTAACCCGGTTGAGGAAATTATCAGCTGTCCCCCGATGTAATGGTTCGGTTCGAAGCAGAGGTACACCTTTGTGGGAGAGACCACGCTGGGAATGCTTCCTGAAGGCAGAAGACATGACAGGGAAGACACCAAACAGGGTTGGAACCAAGGGCTAAAATGCCTGAGTCACTAATGGAAATGGTATCTGAGAAAGGGACATGCTAAGATGTGTCTGAGAAGCAGAGGGAAGGGAAGAACAGGAGTTGGGGATGGAGGACAGGGCAGACAGAGGACAGAGATGTATAAGGAAAAGATGGCTGAACCCCTAAGAGGCAGGACAGATATGATTAAGCAAGGGAAAGGAGAGTAGGGGACTCACCGGCTGCTGGGTTCCTCCCAGTGGAAGTCAACAGGCCAGCTCTTAAAGTCAAAATTGTAAGCAGACAGTTGTTTCTATTGTTTTCAGGGAGGAAAAAGGGGAAGAAAATAATAAGTATGCCCATCAATAATATCCTCTAAATTGGGTATCATATATCTCAAAATCATGTTCAAAACCAAACTCACCATCATTCTCTCCCCTCAAACTATCCTGTCTGTATAATATTACCCTCTCAATATTAATACCCCTACTTCAATAATAAACTCAAATAGATCTCTATTGCCTCTGAGAACTGATATAAGCTCCTTTTTTTTTTTTGCTTTTTGAAGGGCAACTGGGGTTAAGTGACTTGCCCAAGGTCACGCCGCTAGTTTCTGTGTTACATGCCTGAGGTTGGATTTGAACTCAGGTCCTTCTGACTCCAGCCTCAGTGCTTTATTCACTGCGCCACCTACCTGCCCCTGATATAAGCTCTTCTGTTGAACTTTTAAATCTACCTTTCCAATTTGATTATATACTTCATTTCCACATTCTAAGAACTCTAGACAAATTGTTTTTCTGGATTTTCCTCAAACGTTACAATCTCTCCTATCCCTTTGTACCATTTGTCCCTGATTCCCCCATGCTTGAAATACACTCACACCTAACCTCCACCTCTGAAAATTACTTATTTCCATACTGCTTAAGTGACAGCTCCTACATGATGTCTTCCCTAATCTACCAGCTGTTGATATCTTTCTCTCTCCCACCAAAAAAATTTACCTTTTAATTATTTTGCAAATCTTTTATATATTCTTATTTACATGTTGTCTCCCTTAGAAGTAAGCTCCATGAAGAAAGGAACTCTCTCATAATTTTTGCCTTTTATCATGCCCACAGAATCTGGCATAGTGCCTTGCAAACAGTAGGTATATTAATACTTAAGAGTAATTGATTGAGAACTATTCCAATGCATGTGATGGGGAGAAGTAGCAAAGGGCATCTTCCATTTTCTAAGAATAGTATAATGCATATGAATTGCTATAGCTAAAGAAGAGGTGAATGCCTTAGTGATTTAAGCAGGCAGGAAAGGAATTCCCAATCTTTCCCCAATAAGGAATTCATTCCGATTTTCCTGAAAACACTAATCCTGAACCATCAGCACATCTGTATATGTGATGGGTATGTAGAAAAAGAGCAAAAGAATAGTTTTCAAGAGTCTACACTGCTGGAAGACAGTAAGGATAGCATTTAATAGTTGGATTTTCAACCCAGTAAAAGATGGAATATTCTGGTAGCAAATGTTTTCGTGATCTATCATTAATAGTTTGGAAACTCCTAGTCCAAGGAAAAGGGTGAGGAACTAGAGTCATTTTATGGAGTAGTAACTTCAATTTGGGCTCATCCCAAGTCCCCCACCTGACACCTTCATGAAACTTTCATTCTTCCTGTTATCACTGACATCTCCCTAGAATGGATATTTATAGAATATACTGCCCAGCACTGATACTTCACTCATAAACCACCTTAAACTAGTGTGTGTTTTAAGCATGTGTCTTGTCCCTAACTTATTGTTAGGTCCTTGAGGACAAAGGCTATGGCATATTTTGTTGTCTCCCTAAACTGACTACATATCCAAATATATATTGGATATATAGGCTTTATTTCTTGGACGAAATTGTCCTGATGTATATTCCACAAAAGAGAGATAAAATTCTCTCCTATGAAACATTCCACTATTAACTTAATAAGGATGGGAAGATTTTTCCCAGAGGAATGTTTCATCAGATGTGGTAAAAAGGAAAAAGTTCTCAAGAGCAAATGAGTCTGGCAGAGCCAAAATGGCAGATTAGGGGCAGCCACCTAGTTGAACTTTGCCAACATTCTCCTCCAAACAACTTTAAAATAACACCTCAAATCAAATCTTGGAACAGCAGAGCCAACAAAAGTTCTGGGTGAGACATTCTTCCAGTCTAAGAAAACTTAAGAGGTCAGCAAGAGAAACCTGTGAGGCCAGTGCAGAGCCCACACACACTGCAGCAGCCACAGCGATAGCAGCTTTGGAAGCTCTCAGTCCAGAGAGACTAAAGGGGGTTGGACAACTGATCAGAAAGAAATTACGAGGGACACTTTGCTGGCACTAGATATAGTTGGCACTGGTTGGCAACTCTGTTACTCATATACAGCTCTGGGTCACAGTTCCAGGGCAGAGAGGAGCACTGAGGGTTAGTCATAAGGGAGCAAGGACTCTGGTCTTAGTTCTAAGGCAAAGACAGCATTAGCACTTGTGGTTGCTGGGGACTAGGGGCCCTTCCTGGGTAAAGACCAGGAGAGCAATGACTACACCTCTCCCCTCATCACATCACCTTGGAAGTGCCAAAAACTTGCAGACCTCCAGAACTAACTCTGAAAATAGCCGCACGAAAAACCCTGAAGTTTGGGACAGTGCCTCTCGGTGCCCCCAGGTAAACAGAGCTCAACTTTAACATAAAGTTCAAAGTCAAGAAATAGGCTGGGAAAGTGAGCAAACAACAAAAAATTAATTTGACCATAAAAAAGTTACTACGGTGGCAAGGAAGACCAAGACATAGACTCAGAAGGAGACAACAATATCAAAACAGCTACAACGCCTCAAAGAAAAGTGCTCATTGGACCCTAAATCAACAAGAATGTCTGGGAAGAATTAAAGAAAGAGATAAGAGTAGTAGAAGAAAAAGGCAAAAGAACTGAGAGTGATGCAAGAAAAAAGAAGAAAATGTAAGATATCTTACCAGAAAAACAACTGACCTGGAAGACAGATCCAAGGGAGATAATTTAAGAATTACTGAACTACCTGAAAGCTATGATCAAAGAAAGAGCCTAGGTATCATATTTCAAGAAAATAATCAAGGAAAACTGCCCTGATAGCTTATATTCAGAGGGTAAAACAGAAACTGAAAGACTCCACCAATCACTTCCTGAAAGAGTTCCTAAAATGAAAACCCAAAGGAATAGTACAGACAAATTCTAGAGCTCCCAGGTTGAAGAGAAAATACCTCAAGCAGCCAGAAAGAATTCAAATATCATGAAGCTTACAATCAGGATAATAAATGAAAGGTTAAAGGAATAAAATAATTAAAATGATATTCCGGAAGACAAAGGAGCTAGGATTACAATCAAGAATAACCTACCCTAGGGGCAGCCAGGTGGCTCAACCAGTAAGAGCACTGGCTCCAGTGTCGGGATGACCTGGGGATCAAATCCGGGCTCAGATACTTAGTACCACACCCAGAAATAACTGGCCATGTAACCTTGAGCAAGTTACTTAACCCCGATTGCTTTAAAAAAATAAAAAATAAAAAAAGAATAACCTACCCAGCAAAACTGAGTATAATCCTTCAAGGCAAAAAAAAAAAAATGGATATTTAATGAAATTCGGGACTTTCAAGTATTCCTGATGAAAAGAACAGAGGTAGAAAATGAAATAAAAAATGTGATATTCAAATAGAAGGCTCAAGAGAAGCATAAAAAGTTAAACGTGAAAAAATAATCATAAAGGAATCAATAAAATTAAACTATTTACATTCCTATATGGGAAGGTGATACATGTAATCCTTAAGACCTTTATCATTATTATTATGACAGTTAAGAGGAGTTTGCTAGACAGAAGGCATGGATGTCGATAATGTTGGATCTCCCCAAAAAAACGAAGAAGGGAGAAAGAGGGATGCACTGGGAGAAAAGACAAGGGAAAGGTGAAATAGGTAACATTTTCTCACATAAAAGAAGTATGCAAGGAACAACTTTTATAATAGAAGGGAAAATGGGGGATTAGGGTGGCAGGCAATGCTTGAATATCACATAGAATCAGTTAAAATAGGAAAGAACACAAACATACACACACACACACTCAGCTGTATATAAAAATGTAACTTACCCAATAGGAAAATAAAAGGGGATGGGGATAAAAGAAAGGAGTGGGTGGTGATAAAAAGGAGGGAGGATTATGGTTAGAAGCAGAATAAACTTTTGAGGAGGAACAAAATAAAAAGAAAGGAGAAGAAACAGAAGTTAATGGAATGGAATGAAATACACAGTCATCAGAGTTGTGAATGAGATAAATTCACCTATGAAATGAAAGCAGATAGCAGAATGGATTAGAAACCAGAATCCAACAAGCTATTTATAAGAGATACACTTGAAACAGAAAGACACACAGAAAGCTAAAATAAAGAATCTAATATGCTTCAGCTGAAGTAAAAAAGGCAGAGGTAGTAATCATGATCTCAGAGAAAACAAAAGCAAAAGTAGACCTAATTAAAAGAAAATCAGGGAAACTGCATTATACTAAAAGATGCCACAAGCAATAAATACAAAAAATTTTTACAACAAGTTTCTCTGATAAAGGCCTCTTTTCTCAAATATATGCTGAATACAGAACTGACTCAAATTTATAAAAAATAAGAGCCATTCCCCAATTGATAAATGGTCAAAAGATATGAACAGGCAGTTTTCAGAGAAAAAGATTAAAGATATCTATATTCGTGTGAAAAAATACTCTAGATCACTATTGATTAGAAAGATGCAAATCAAAACAACTCTGAGGTACCACATCACAACCATTAGATTAGCTAACATGACAAAACAGGAAAATTATAAAGGTTGGAGAAGATGTGGGAAAGTTGGAACATGAATTCATTGTTGGTGGAGCTGTGAGCTAATCCAACCATTCTGGAGAGCAATTTGGAACTATGCCCAAAAGGCTATGAAAATGTGGACTCAAGATGGAAAATGCCATCTACTTCCAGAGAAAGAACTATAGAGTCAGAATGCAGAGTGAAAGAGACTATTTTCTTCTCTGTTTATTTTGTTTTTTTCTTTCTCATGGTTTCTCCACTTCATTATAATTCTTTTATAACAACTAATGTGAAAGTGTGTTCAATAGCAATGTATGTGTAGAGCCCATATCAGACTGCATGCTGTGTTGGAGAGGGAGAGGGATGGAAAAGGGAGAAAATTTTAAATTTATGGAAGAGAATGTTGAAAACTAAAAATAAATTGGAAAAAAAAAGATACCATAATCCAACAAGGTGTTTCCAAGAGACACACTTGAAACAAAAAGACACATACAGAGCTAAAATAAAGGGCTGGAACAGAATCTAAAATGCTTCAGCTGATGTAAAATAAGGCAGAGGTAATAATCTTAATCTGGGGGGGGTGGAGCCAAGATGGCAGAGTAGAAGCACGACCTCATGGGGTCTCTAGCTTTCACCTTCCCCAATCCATGTAAAAAGGGGACTCTAAACAAACTTTTGAGCTGCAGAACCCACAAAATGACACATAGACGCTAACCCCCCCGCCGAGGACAGCCCAGCAGGCCGGCAGGAATCGGCCAGCTCAGCACTCCAGAGCCCAGCCCAGCCCAGCCCCACACAGAGGCTTTAGCCCCAGGGCGGGACTGACCAGATGTGGCCAGAGGGACTCCAGATTAGCAGCAGCTGTGGCCCTTTCCAGATTTATCAACACACAGATGCAAAGGACAAAGTGAAAGGTCAGTGCAGTCTGGACTTTGGGACCAGTAAGTGGGAGTGCGTGGCTTCTTGCCCTGGAGGTGGCAGCACAGCCACCAGTGCCACGTGGCGGCTTCAGCTCCTGGCCTGCAGAGTGTAGGGGAACCAAGCACCAGTCTGAGGGGTAATCGCTCTTACTTTAACCTGCTTGGATCTGGATTGCAGTCTAGGGTGGAGGTCCTGGGGTGTATGTCCAACTTGCCAGAGGTGTGGAGACCTCAGAGGGGGTACCCATCTAGTACCTCTGGCAACTGAGAAAACCCCAGCATTTGGGACAAAAGCTCCTCTGTCTGGTGGCAGAGTCCTACTGTGGCAAAAAGCCCAGGGGTCAAGTGACTGAGGGGCGACATGACCAGGCAAAGGAAACAAAGCAGACAGAAGATTCCAACATTAGACTCCTATTTGGGGGACAAAAAGGGGCAAAGCATGGAACAGGAGGAAGACAGTGAAGTCAGAACTCCTGCACCAAAAGCTTCAAAGGAAAATATAAGCTGGTTACAAGCCATAGAGGACCTTAAGAAGTAGATAAGAGAAGTGGAGGAAAAATTGGGAAGAGAAATGAGAACAATGCAAGAAAATTATGAAATAAGAGTCAACAGCCTGACTGAGGAAAATAATACTTTAAAAAACAGACTGACTCAAATGGCAAAAGAGGCTCAAAAAGGCAATGAGGAGAAGAATGCCTTAAAAAGTCCAATTTGCCAGATGGAAAAAGCATCTCAAAAGCTAACTGAGGAGAATCATTGCTTCAGAATTAGATTGGAGCAAATGGAAGCTAATGACTTTATGAGAAATCAAGATGCTGTTAAACAGATCCAAACAAATGAAAGAATAGAAGGCAATGTGAAATATCTCATGGGAAAAACCACTGACCTGGAAAATAGATCCAGGAGAGAGAATTTAAAAATTATTGGACAACCTGTAAGCCATGATCAAAGTAAGAACCTAGAAATCATCCTCCAGGAAGTTCTCAAAGAAAACTGCCCTGATGTTTTAGAACCAGAGGGCAAAATAGAGGTTAAAAGAATCCACCAATCTCCTCCTGAAAAAGATCCCAAAAAGAAAACTCCTAGGAATATTATAGCCAGGTTCTGGAATTCCCAGATTAAGGAGAGAATATTGCAAACAGCCAGGAAGAAACAATTTGAATATTGTGGAAACACAATCAGGATAACCCAGGATCTGGCAGCTTCTACACTAAGGGATCAAAGGGCCTGGAATATGATATTCTGGAGGTCAAAGGAGCTGGGATCAAAACCAAGAGTCACTTACCCAGCAAAACTATCATGTTTCAGGGGAAAATACGGTCATTTAGTGGAATAGAGGACTTTCAAGCATTCTTGATGAAAAAACCAGAGTTGAATAGAAAATTTGACATTCAGATACAAGAAGCAAGAGAAGCATGAGAAGGTAAACAGGGAAAAGAAATCATAAGGAACTTATCAAAGTTGAACTATTAACATTCCTACATGGAAAAACAATAATTCTAACTGATGAAACTTCTCAGTAGTTGAAGGGAATAGCAATATATATATATATATGAGGGTATATGGGCATATGAATACATATGTGAATGTGTGTATATATGTTTACAGGTATACATAGATAAGAGGGCACAGGACTAATTTAACAGGACAGGATGTTATTTAAAAGGTGAAATTAAGAGGTGAGAGAGGAATATAATGAGAGGAGATGGGGAGAGATAGAATGGGGTAAACTATCTCATACAGAAGAGGCAAGGGAAAATGGTTACAATGGTGGGGAAGAATAGGAAGGCAAAAGGGAATGGGTCAACCTTATTCCCATTGAATTTGGCTTGAGGAGGGAATGAAATACACACTAAATAGGGTATCTCACCCTACAGGAGAGTAGGGGAGGAAGGGGATGAAAGGGGGGATGATGGAAGGCAGGGCAGGCTGGGGGGGAGGGAAGTTGGAAGCACCCACTTTTGAAAGGGATGGGATTAAAGTAGAGAATAGAACAAGTGGGAGGTGGGATAGGAGGGAGGGAAATATAGTCAGTCTTTTACAATGTATCTACTATGTCATTGTTTTGAATTAGCTACACATGTACATCCTATAATGAACTGCTTATCTTCCCAGTGGTGATGGGTGACAAGGGAGGAAGGGGAGTGAGTCTGGAATTCAAAGTTTTAAAATCAAATATTCAAATATATATATATGTATATATATATACATACACTATTATCAATGCCGTTTTATTATATTATCAATGTAATTGGGAGGTAAGATATACAGGTACTGGGGCATAGAGATCCACTGGAAAAGTCAAAAGGGGTATGGGAGAAAATATGGGAGACAGCAGATTGGAGGAGGGGATACGCTATGGGACTGCTATTTTGGTGGGGTGGGTAGGGGAAAAATGGGGAGAAAATTTGTAACTCAAAATCTGGTGGAAATGAATGATGTAAATCAGAGGTTAATAAAGCATTTGAAAAAAAAATAATCATAATCTCAGAGAAAGCAAAAGCAAAAATAGACCTGATTAAAAGAGATAATCAGGGAAACTGCATTATACTCAAAGGTACCACAGACAATGAATATCCCAAATTTTTACAGGAAGTTTCTCTGATAAAATCCTCATTTCTCAAATATATACTGAATATAGAACTGAGTCAAATTTATAAAAAGGGCTATTCCTCAATTGATAAACAGTCAAAGGATATCAAGAAAAAAAAATCAAAGCTCTCTATAGTCACAAGAAAAAATGCTCTAAATCATTACTGATTAGAGAAATGCAAATTAAAACAAATTAAAGCAAATTTAATTAAAACATTTTAATTTAATTAATAATAATTATAATATATTATGTTTTACAACATATTTTAAATGCTATATTACATATTATATAATAATAGTAATAATAAAAATTAATTAAAACAAAAGCATATTAAAACTGAGGTACCACTTTAATTCTATCAGAATTGATAAATACTGGAAGGGATGAAGGAAAAACAGGTATACCAATGAGCTATTGGTGGAGTTGTGAGCTGATCTAACCACCCTGGAAAACAATTTGGAACTGTACCTATAAAATTAAGCATACCCTTTGACCCAGCAATACCATTACTAGGTCGTATTCCAAAGAGATGAAAGAAAAAGGAAAAAGACCTATATGTACAAAAATATTTATAGCAACTTTTTATATGGCAAAGAACTTGAAACTGAGGGGATGCCCAGCAACTGGGGAATGGCTGAATAAGTTGTAGCATATGATTGTGACAGAACTATGCTATAAGAAATAAATAATCAAGGGGTGGCCAGATAGCACAGCGAGTAAGAGCACCAGCTCCAGTGTCAGGATGACCTGGAGATCGAATTCAGGGCTCAGACACTTAGCACCCACCCAGAAATAACTGGCCGTGTAACCTTGAGCAAGTTACTCAACCCCGATTGCTTAAAAAATATATAAATAATCAGGATGGTTTCAGAAAAACCTTGGAAGACATATAAACTGATACAAAGTAAAGTGAGAACTGGAAGATTATTATGCACAGTAACAGTAATGTTGTAATGATGATCAACTGTGAAAGACTTGGTTATTCTGATAAATAACATGATCCAAGACAATTCCAATGGACTCATGATGAAAAAATGCTACCCGCCTCCAGAAAGACAACTCTGAGTGGAAATTGCAGCATAATTTTCTCACTTTTGTTCTTGCTTTTAAAAAAAAAGGCTAATATGGAAATATATTGTTTGCCTTCTCAATGGGTATGGGAGTGGGTGAGAGGAAGGTAAAGAATCTGGCCCTCAAAATTTAAAAAGGAAAAGAAAGGATAACTAAAATGTTTTTAAAAAGAGAGAGTAAATGAGTCCCTAGGTATGGTAATGCAAGGGTATAAGCCCTGGTACTTGGGAAACTGGGCTTATTGATCTCTTGATCTTGGAGTTCTGAACTATAGTAGCTAGAGAGTCACCACCAATAACTTGACAAGGTAGGGGGCAGGGTCAGATGATGCCTAAAGAAGGGTAAAGTGATCCAGGTCAGAAATGTGGTAGATCAAAGCTTCCATATCAATCAGTAGTGGGATTGAGCCCATGAGTGGCTGCTGTACTTCCAGTCTGGGCACAAAAAAGGAGATGAGAGAGATGAGGAAGGGAAAAGGGGGGAGGGAGGGAGGGAGGGAGGGAGGAAAGGAGGAAGGGAAGAAGGGAGAAAGGGGGCAAGGGAGGAAGGAACGAAGGAAGGAAGGAAGGGGAGAAGGGGAGAGAGGAATGGGAGGAATGAGACAGACAGCTATATATTGGATTGTGCCATTCCAACATCATGGTATAATGAAAAAAGCAATGTATTTGAAGTCAGAGAACATGGGTTTGAATGCTAGCTCTGCTCTTTACTAGCTGTGTGATCTTGGGCAAGTATCTCTGGGTCTAGTAAGTTCCCTAATCTATAAAATGAAGTCTATAAAATTAATTAGATGATCTCTAAAGTCTCTTCTAGTGCTAACTTTCCTATACTCTATCCTTATGTGTCACCTAGGATCATACCTTATTCTCTGGGGAGTTATTCCTATGAGTCTCTTCCAAAATGGTGATGAACTGGATGTAGTGAGGGTTGGTCCAACGGCCAATGCCTGAATGAGAGAATACCAAAAAAATCTGTTAGTCTAAGAGATAAGACGCCTGGATATGGGAGATGGGGCTACAAAGAGAAAGCCAAAGTAGAAAGGGACTGTATGGAAACCAAGAATTTCAGGACAAAATCCTTGATTCATAGGAAAATAAGAGGAGCTGATCTTATCTGTCCTTCTACTTCTTTAGAGATCAAGCAACCTCAAGTATTTCCTCTTCCTGAATTCTTCAATCTCTCCCTCTCTACATACTCCGACCTCCTTTATCTTTTTTTTTGGAGGGGGGAAAGTCAGGGCAATTGGGATTAAGTGACTTGCCCAAAGTCACATGGCTAGTTTTGTGTTAAGTGTCTGAGGCTGGATTTGAACTCAGGTCCTCCTGACTCCAGGGCTGATGCTTTATTCATTGCACCACCTAGCCACCCCAGGCTTCTTCTATCTTAATAATTCATGTGGCCCCAAAGGGCTATAAATACTTTCATACCCTTTGATCCAGCAATACTACTCCTAGGGTTATATCCCAAAGAGATCATAGAAATGGGAGAAAGACCCATATGTACAAAATTGTTTATAGCAGCTCTTTTTGTGGTAGCAAAGAATTGGAAATTAAGGGGGTGCCCATCAATTGGGGAATGGCTGAACAAGTTGTGGTATATGCATGTTATGGAATACTATTGTGCTATAAGAAACAAGGAGCAGACGGTCTTCATATTTACCTGGAGAGGCTTAAAAGAACTGATGCTGAGTGAGAAGAGTAGAACCAGGAGAAATTTGTACACAATTACAGACACAACATATGTGTGATGACCAACTTTGATAGACTGGACTCTTCTCAGTAATGCAGTGATATAAGTCAATCCCAAAAGACTCATGATGGAGAGAAATATGTGCATCCAGAGAAAGAACTAGAAAGAACTAAGTTTATATCCAGGTGGAAGCAAAATACCTGATCTTTTTCCTTTTCTTGTTTGGTTTTATTTCCTCTTTACCATTTTTCATTCCAGCTGGTACAATCCGTCCTTATAACCTGACTAATGTATAATGTGAAAGTATTTACAGATCCTATTCTTGACTATAAGCCGACATGGAAGGGAGGGGAGGGAGGGAGGGGGACAAAATGTGAAACTCAAGGAACTGTGGAATTGAATCCTGTAAACTAAAAGGAAACAAACAAATTAATTTAAAATAAATAAATAAATAAAAATTTAAAAAATGAAAGAAGAAAAAAAAATAATTCACTGGCCCTACTCCTGATGTTAGTTTTCTTATTCCTTTCACTGTCAAATTTCTTCCTTAACCTGACTACTAAAAAATTAGGTTTCAGGCCAGCGAGGTGGCAAAGTGAGTAAAGCGCTGGCCCAGAGTCAGGAGGACCCGTTTGGTTCCAGCCTCAGACACTTAACACCCACACAAAAAAACTAGCCATGTAACCTTGGGCAAGTTACTTAACCCCAACTGCCCTCCAAAAGACAAAAAAAAAAATTAGGTTTTCCTATTTCTGCTTATGAGATTGCCAACTATCCTAGTCACCAGTTACCAAAAACTTTTTGATGGCTCTTTATCACTCACTCACTCACTCACACACACACATACACACACACACACACACACACTCAGAGTCTTATCCATCCTTTCTTTGAAATGTCTCTTATTTTCAACCATCTCTTCCTCTTTACTCCCTGCTTTTCCACAATCCTAATTGGAGTCTACATCACCTCATCCTAGGATCATTACAACAATCTCCTAACTAATCTCTCCAATCCATCCCATTAATTTTCAGAAAGCATCATTTTCATTATTACATGGGCTGTTAAATAAATTCCAATCTGGGTTTTCAGGGTTCTATGTAATCTGAACCCAATCTACCTTTCCAGGCCTTATTTACACCATTTCTCTAAAAACACTTTAATCAAACTAATATCCTCATTGTTTCCTACATTTATCATTTGCTAGCCTACTTCCATGTTCAGCTCATATTCTTTTACAGGAACTATGATGTCCTCTATCTTTTCACTTATTTAGATCCTTTCTACTCTTCAAGGCCCAACTAAAACTCTACCTTTTATGGGAATCTTTAGTTATAATCTCTAAACAATACATTCGTTATCTATAGCACTCATTTATCACAAGTCACCTTTTGCTATTATCTTTTCATTCATTCATTTGTGTTTTATCTCCCCAACAAAACTCTAAACTGCATGAAGGATCTTACCTTGTGTTCTTCTGCATCTCCCCTGCCCTTCCTCCCTCCCCCAAGTCTAGCACAGGTGCTAATTAATAAATATCTGCACACTGAATATGCCTATTTTGGACCACTCACCTCGAAGACAGGCCACACCTGCTAGAAGCAGTAGCAATGTCCCAGCATAATGAGAAAATGGCACCACCTTTGACATACACAAATAACCTAAGAAGAGGAAAACAACTAAGTTCAAGCTCTGTCATCCATTGCTCCTCTCTCTCTATTCTATGATTAATTTGGGGCATTTGCTGACCATTCTGGGACACTGGCTATACCTAAATAATAAAATAGGGACCCTTCTCCTTAGACAATCTTCTCCATTTAATCAACATCCATACCACCCCAAACCCCAACCAACCATTTAACCCCACACTGACCTTTCCTGTACAAGTAGAAGAAAGCCAAGGGGGAGGAATAATAAGAGATGGACCAGAGGACTGAGGCCTACAGTAGAAAAATGGACAAATGGACAATCAGGGCTTTTTTTTGCCTCCTCCCCCATTTCCAACACTGAATACTGAGCAATCTGGAGAAGATGAGGCATCCCATACAGGGAAGTCTAAGAGTGGGGGAAAAGGATAATTAAAAGAGATACATGGGAGAAAAAAGGTAGGGATAGATAAGAACATTGGGGGAACATGCATTTCCCCAAGTCAGACAGCCTCAAGAATATAATCTGCTCAAATTTAAACAGCACAGTCCTTTTTATACAATGTTTGGATGCTTCCCATCATTGCTACTTGGTACACTGTGGTCCCCAAATGACATGACAATGTTGACATAGGAACCCTAGTGAAGAGAAGTGCTTTCACTGAAGCAAAGGAAGCTTGGTTGTTTGAGGAGATAGGTCTATGGAGACAGTATTCAGTACCTGGGGAAGGTCCCAACTGAGAATAAACATGTTTTCCTCATGACCCATACTGTCCCAGAGGAAGGTGTACAGCATACAGAAGGGGAGGAAGAAGTTCTCAGCTGAGGCTCAAAGCCCTTTGCTGAAACCTAATCAGTCTTCTAGACTGGAAAGGGGGACATAAAAAATGACTGGGTCTGGGGAGGTAAGTGTGCAGAGGACCAACTCACCAAAGCCAGGATGCTGTCAGCATGTTTCTCCAGGGCCCTGGGCTGATAATAGGACTCCTGCAAAAACAGCACTGTCAGGGTCCCTTTTCTATTGCCTTACCCCAATCCGAGTCCATCCCGCCTCCTTTTAGTCTCAGCCCCCACGCTCCACTCCCCTTTGGACCCCCAGGCAAAAGACTCCAGAAATGGGTCTCCCTGCCCCCAGAAAGGCCCACCTATCTGGCTCCCCTCCTCTGTCTCTGTTTCTCTCTCTAACCCTTAACCCAGGGAAAATCCAAGGAATTAAGACTAATAGAAGAAAGCAATCAATGACTTTTGTCCCCTTTCACAACTCTCTTCTAGGGAGTGAATGAAACCCGGGCGCTGGGAGGGCAGAATGAGAAGGTGCAAACGAAAGGGTAAAGAGAAAACATTATGACGGAAGGCAAGGGTCCTTTCTGAAGTAAGAATAAACTGGGAAAGCCTGAAAATGTGGGAGAGATTAAAAAAAGAGACCGGGGATTCTGCAAAAGTGGACATAATTAGGGAGCAGATATAAAACCTCCCCCACTTCTGAAAATAGAATTGCCCTGTGGGTCTCTCTGAGTCCAGCTGAATGCCACCCCCCCCCCACTGGGAAGAAACAACACTGGGGGGGGGGGGGGGGGAGTGGTACCGGTCAGTTAATGGGAAGTCATTTTGAGAACAAAAGTAAGAGCCAAATAAAGGGAAAACACGTGAAAACATAACAGGACAAAGCGACAGCTCGAGACGAGACATACAGAGTTTTATGGCAGCCAAACACCACCCCCCCCCCCGTTTCCCATTTCTAGAACACACCCTTCTAGGGTCTGCCTAGCAGCACCTGGGGTCCTGCATGAATCATGACAACATACACGGGTGGGGTGGGGTGTTGTACCAGGGAGCGGGGGAAGGAGAGAGGAAGGGGACGGTAAATAAAAAAGGCAAAGGAGATAAATGAGAAACAGAAGATGAGTGAGTGGATGGATGGAGAGAAAGGAAAAAAAGGCTCACATCCACAAGCACATAAGTTACACCGGAAAGACCCAGGTGCGCAGTATTTGTGCGAGAATAGTCAGGTTAACACGCTCCCCCTAATTCCAACTATGGGGGCTTCCGGGAGGCTAAAGCAACGGGTTTGGGCCGTACCATGACTCCAGCCGGGGGGGAGGAAGAAAAGGACTCACCCAGGAGCCAGTCGGAGAGGTGGTGATGGCAGCCGGAGTCCCAGGAACGCTAGGCTGGGGCCTTCCTGAATCCCTCTCCCGATAGACTCGGTAAAGCCGGGGGCCTAAGACGCAGCTCAGCAGCTTCGCCATCGCCCCGGCTCCAGCCGCTGCTCTTCCAGCGGCAGGTTTCCCCCCCCCCCCCCAGTCGCCCCGCCTTCCCCTTGCTTCTTGGGTGCTGCGTGCACCCTTACGTCACCACGTATAGTGGTGGTGTCTTCCTTAAACGCGCAGCGAGGGGGACTTATTTATCAGCTTTGGGAAGTATTTAGCACTGGAGAGAGTCTTTAGGAAAAGACTGGACTAGGCGGCCAGGACTTGGACTTGGGGCTATTCAAATTAAGCCGAGACGAGAGCTGAGCACTTTACCGGCGCTTTGATGGATACAAAGTTTAGACTGAGCTGGGCTGAGTGCTACGCACTGTACGAGGAGCTGGAAAGGATACAAAGTTTAACTGAGTCCTATTATGTGCACAGCTGTTTGCAGTGTTAGGTAGGATACAAAGTTTCAAACTAATCATTAGGCACAGTTACGCTTCCCAGCCCTTAAGCACTCCTTGTCTAGAAAGCTCTGCCCCCTCACCTTGTCTAGGAACCCTCTGATTTCCTTCAAGACTCAACTCCAGTACCGTATTCTACATCAGGGATTCCCTCTTGGAGTCTATGTGCCTCCCAGGGGTACAGAGAATATTTGAAACATTTAAAAAGTAGTAGTAATAGTGAAAAAATTATTATGTATTTGAAAAAGAACCGTAAGGCAGCGGAAGCTGGGTGGAAAGGGGTAGAATACCTTATCTGAAAAATTTGTTTAAGAGACAGGTGGAGTAATTTCTGTTAACCAAAACCAGATATGTGAGGTTTGGATGGGAAATCTTTTTTTCATACTAAGTCTGGAAAAAAAAAAACCAGCTATTTGGAGAAATGCAAGCTAATTTATAGTCATAATAACCAGAAGCTCCCAAATGGTTTCCAATTAATGAAGGTACAAAAAAAAATAATTTGGAATACTCTTGAAAGTACTGTGGAGGGAACTCTAATTTTTCTAATAATCGATAGGCTCCATGTAAAGAATATTAGATTTTTCAGAATTGCCTTTTCCAGTTTGTGAATCAGACTCACAATGCAGCTTGAACTGATCAAAATTTGACAAGGTTTACAATCACGGTCATCCTTTTCCTGCAGACCTGAAGTGAATGGAATCAAAGATTGTAGAACTGTTCCCCACAGCATTCTGGTCCTGTGAACCACGAAGTAACGACCCCCACCCCCAACAACTTGAGTAATATTGCTCCGGAAGGATTACAGAATTGTTGTATTGCCTTCAGTTTATGGGTTTGTTGTGGGAAACCACTCTGGCCTTGGGAAGGATTGTTTGTAATCCACCTTCTCCCCTGCTTTCACACTAGGTATTATGTATATAATCTCTGTCTTCACTTCAACAAGGTGGAATTCTGATCAGGAGAATCCCTGATTTGCAAATCTGTTCCTCATAATGAAATTAGTTAATTAAACCACCACTTGATTACTGACTCTATGTCTCCAGCCTACTATTTGTCATTCTCAGGTTAGAGATTGGCTCATTAAAATCCTGTTAATGGTACCTGTCACATTCCTACCATAAGGTTTTAAATTTCATTTATGACAATTTATCTTTGTGAATGAAGGTTTCTCAGTCCTGGTCCCAATCTAGTTCAAAGCAAGAAACAAATTGGAGGCTCAACTCGATATACTGGTATCTCTTTCAAAAATCATAACAAGGATTAAACTTGGTTGACAAAAAAAAGAGCATTCCTATTTAAATGACTGTTATAATAACCATTGAACAAGTCTATATGATACTAAAAAAATGCTGCATAAGTTTTTTTCTGAAAAATTAATCTATCTTAAGTCATATGTAAAGACATGGCAAACTCATTTATTTCCTTTCATTAAATATAGGGTACAGGAATGTTTACTGAATATCAAGGAGTATAGAAGACAAAAAGTTGGAAATGATGGGGGGGGGGTGGCAAATGGGATCCCGATAGGTTCAGCAGATATTCTGATCTTATCCAAGACCAGAAAACCTGCAATATCGTCTGGAAAGAATTCAAGGTCTCAGGCTTAATTGGAGTGAGAGTTGTAGAAGTTTATTTATTGTTACACTTCCATGAGAAGCGGGCAAGAGTCCTTTAGGGAACCTGGGAGTGAGAGGGGTACATGCTTTTACTTTTAAAGGGTAGGGCTGCCATTGTCAGGGCTGGCCTGACGGGAGGGGCCTCAATGCTTAGACAAAGGTCAGAGCTGACCAAGAGGAGAATGTGAATAGATAGTTTAGATAAGATTTGGGCCAGGCTGGAGGAGACATGAGGATTTGGGCCAGACCTGAGGAGACTTGAGGGATTAAGTAAGAACAAAGGAGTCCCAAGGTGTTGCCTAGGCCTAGTGAGGATAGGGGGAAGGGGCAGAGTCAGAGGTTGGGATAAGGAATTTTACAGATAACAATTTTACAATACAAATTGCAGTTACAATTTCACAGACTGGTTTCACAAGTTGGTTTCACAAATTGACCTAGACCCCAGGTACCCCATCATAAACCTCTTTTATATGAAGACTTTCTTGGTTTCCCTGGCAATTGGTGCCTTTCCTCCTTTCCATAACCACTTTTTGTTTATTTTGATATATACATGCTATTTTCTCCCATTAGAATATAAGTTCCTTGAGGGTGGGAACCGTTTCTGTTTTGCTTTTATATTTTTTTATATATAATATATTTTTATACATAATATTTTATAGTAAACTCACAGGTTAATTTTAGCAATATTATCATTCTATGCAAGCATAGTAAATATCAATTATGTCAGATAGAGCTTGGCACAGTGTATGGAACATAATTAACAAATGCTTGTTGCTTGATTGAAGGGGCATTGAATACATATGAAATATAACTTAGAAATTTACAGGGCTTTGAAAAACTGTCTTTCCTAATTTGGGCACACCATGTAAGCATGACTATGCACTGAGGAGGGTTGGCACTTTTAGATAATGTATTGATCCTCTTACCCAAAAAGGAAGAGTCCATAACTGAGTGGGTCTTTAAAAAGGGAGTAACCTCCACTTCTGGTGCTCTTTTCTTCCAAAAACCGTATCAAAACTATCTGAAGCCACTCCCTGTGAAAGATGGTAAGAAGGACAACCTGCCCTATTCCCCACTTTTGCAGCCATGCTGCAGTAGACATATGGCAGCTTCTTTCCTATTTTTTTTTTCATTTCTGAGCTTAGGTAAATAAATATCAATCTTCACATGAACATGTCCAGACCTGGATGCCACCTTGTGGGTTGGAGAGATTCTGTGATCCTGGGAACTTTGGTTAGATCTAACTAGCAAGCAGCAAAGGGAGAAGTCTCTGGCAACTACTTTGGTGTTCTTTTATTTTAATTTTTTGAGGCAATCAGGGTTTAGTGATGTTTTACATATAACACACAGGAGGCACAGGAGTTTTCAGACTCCAGCCTCTAACAGGTTCACTCTTGAACTGGTCAGACAGGCAGACACTTTTGGAGGCATTAATAGTCTTACTTTAGTCTAGTCTTCTCAAGAGGGTTGCTGATAATGAGAGAATCAGCTCCTATAGCATTCTCTAATCACCCTTCTTGCAGGGGCTGGTGAGAAGAGGAGGCAACTACCCTTTACATCTGGGGTCAATTGATACAGGCACAGCTTGTGCTCTCCCCTAAATCCCCTCAAACCTTGATGAGGGCCAGTCAAGGCTGACACAGATTCCCCTATGGGTTCCAGATGGTTTTCCCCACTTACTAACCAGTGCCCACTTGCTTTATAGGGCAACAGACAAAGAAAGCAGCTTGCCAACATTAAACTCACAGGTTAACTTTAGCAATATTGTCATTCTATGCAAGCATAGTAAATATCAATTATGTCACCCCCATATCTCACAGAACAGCCTCAGCAGGACTGCCTATCACTATGATTCTAGGAATTACTATCCAGGATCCTTGGGGTTATTCTGGGAGTTATTATCTAACACATGGAAACTAGACACTGCCATGGCTAGGGATCCTGAGAAACTAAACTTAAAAAGATAACAAAATTCTCCTTACATGCAAGTGATTTCCCCAAGGTCACACAGACAGTAAGTGTCAAGGGCCTAAGGCCATATTTGAACTCAGGTCCTCCTGACTCCATGGCCTGTGCCCTATCCACTGTGCTACCTAGCTGTCCACACTTCAGTGTTCTTAGAGCAGATGACCATTAACAATAACCCAAATCCCTGGCTAGCATTGGCCCAAAAAAATGAACTATTCAATGTGTTTCTTGGACAATGCAGAAGCAAGGTAGAAATATGGAATTCAGTAGTTCCATAAACTGCTTCAACTCAAAGTTCATTATGCAAATTCTTTGAAGATTATGACAATAGCTATGTTTATATTTTTAATATATGTATAATATATATTAATATAATATAATATATATTTATATAATATATAATATTTATATAATATAATATATATAATATATAATATGTATATATTTTTAAGATTACTTCAGTCTTGTCAATGCATGATGAATATTTTTGTGTTTTTTGGCATTTCTTTTGTGTGTAGGAAATAAATACCTGCCACATACCTGATTTATATTATGATCCATCCTTTTGTGAAGTCCCTAAACTTGAGCCAGAGACTAATCTGTATGAAATATTTCTCCAGGGCACTGGAGTGGGAGTGTGACAAACCAAAGAATATAAGAGAGCTCAACTCATGTCATTAGAGGCCAGGCTCCTCCAGGATGAAACCCAGTACAGATTTCCATTATGAGTCCACAGAAAAGGTGCCCTTTAGTGGTGAGTAAGACTGCTCCATCCTCCCTGAGCCCAGAAGTGGTTATTATTGCTAAACACAGATAACTATAAGTACACAGAATTACATGATGACCCTGCCCTTCTAGACTTATTCTACATTTATTCCCTCCAAACCCTTTTCATTCCAGTCAAACTGAATGACTTCATAATGTCTCTCTAAGTAATCATTCCATTTTTTGCCCCCACCATCCCTGTGTCTGGAATGTATTCACTCTTCACTTCCATTTATTAGAATCTTTATCTTCCTTCCAGGCTCAGCTAAAATGTCACCTTCTGGGGGAAGCCTTTTCTGAGATCTCCAGTTGTCCGTGTTCTCTTCTTCCTTAAATTATCTTCCCTTTACTTATTATTACATTGTAGATACTCAGTATAATTTTAGCTCCTTAAGGTCAGAAGCTACTTTGGATGTTAGTTTCTATTCTTAGGTCCTAGCACAGTGCCTGGTACATAGTAGTCAATCAGTAAGTTAGCAAATACTAATTAAGTGTTTACTATATGCTGTACTGTACTGAGTACAAGAGATACAAAGAAAATCAAAAACATGATCTCTTCTCAAAGAATTCATATTCTAAGGGACAGCATGAAAACAACTATGTACATATAAGATATATACAGCATAGATGAAAGGTAATCATTAACGGAGAAGGCATTAGGATCTGAGGGGAACAAAAAAAGCCTCTTCCAGACGGGGGAATTTGAACTGTCTTTAAAGAAGAGTTGAGCACGGAAATCATTCCAGGCATGGGGGACGGCCAGTGAAGAAGCATGGAGTAAGGAGATAAGTGTGTTCTGTGTAAACTAGGCCACTGTCTCTGAATCTTGGCATGGAAAGGAGCAAAGTGTAAGAGATAGAAAATGGGCAAGTGGTAAAGGATTTTAAAAGCTAAACAGAGCATTTTATGTTTGATCCTAGCAGTAATAGGGAGCTACTGAAGTTTATTGAGTGGGGAGTGTGACATGGTAGGATCTGTGCTTTAGGAAAATAAAGTTAGTAGTAGAGTGGAAGATGGACTGAAGTATGGAGAGGATGGACATAACAGATGATTAATGATTGCTTGTTAGGGTGGCTACGTGGAGCAGTGAATAGAATACCAGCCCTAGAGTCAGGAGGACCTGAATTCAAATCTGGACTCAGGCAATTAACACTAGCCTTGTAACCTTGGGCAAGTCACTTAACCCCAATTGCCCTGCCCTCCCCCCTCCAAAAAAAACGAAAAACAAATAAACAAGTAATTGCTTGCTAGATTGGCACATAGAAGGCAATTAATTATTTTACAATAATTATGTAGGGAGGTATTTCTGAGGGAAAATTTGGAGAGAAGAGGATTGAAAGGGAAGAATTCTGAGTGAGGTGTTATTTGAGCTAGGTCCTAAAGAAATGGCAGGATTTAATAACTGGGGGTAAAGGAATGCTCAAGACATACCTCCATTTGAAAAAAAAAAGAATTTACACTCTCCCATTTTATTATGGACAAAATGGAGAGATATGTGCTTAGTGATACTGCTATACTGTTAGATGAATTTGGAACTGATTAAATGACCAGACTCAAAGAGTGAAGTCATTAATGGTACTGTCATCTTGAAGTTTCTCCCTAGTGGAGTACCTCAGTAATCTGTACTTGGTCCTGTGCTGTTTGACTCTTAGGATTGTAGGATCATAGATCTAAAATTAAAAGATTCTCAGAAAACATCTAAGTCATTCCCCTTATTTTCCTGATGAGAAAATTTAGGCCCAGAGATATTACCCAAAGTCATATAAGTGATGAGTGTCAGATGTGGGGTTTTTATCAATATTTTTGACAATGACTTGAACAAAAGTGTAGCTAGCAAGATGACATAAATCTGAAACATCTAGATAGCTAAGATGTTAGAGTACAGTCAGGATAAAAAAAAATTCTTGACATATTGGAATGATAGACCAAATGCAATACTATAACATTGAACAGGGATAAACATAAAGTCCTTCTTTAAGTATGAAGAATCGGGGCAGCCAGGTAGCACAGCTAGTAAGAGCACCAGCCCCAGTGTCGGGATGATCTGGGGATCAAATCTGGGCTCAGACACTTAGCACCCACCCAGAAACACCTGGCTTCGTAACCTTCAGCAAGTTACTTAACCCCAATTGCTTAAAAAAAAAGTATGAAGAATCAACTGCTCAAGTGCAGGATACAGAGATTAGGACTTTATATACAGCACTGGAGTTCAAGCCCCTATCTTTCTTGGGGCTGCTATGAAAGTGTATGGAGAGTTGGAGAAGTGAGGTGGAAAAGAAGCTGATGACCCTGCCCTTCTAGACTTGTTCCATATTTATTCCCTCCAAACCTTCTTCATCCCAGTCAAACTAAATGACTTAATGTTTTGCATGCTATCTGTATGAGCATAGTAAGGAAATGTGAACCTAGTGCTTTACACAGAGCAGGCATTTCACAAGTGGTTGTTGAATTGAATTGACCAGATAATAGATATGAAAGTTAGATGGCTTTGAGCTGGTTGACTGAAAGAACCAAAAGAATAGTGACTAGTGGATCAATATCACCTTGGAAGGAGGTCTCAAGTATACAGCCCCAGGGATCTGTCCCTGATCTTGTACTGATTTTTATCAGTGATTTGGATAAAAGCATAGATGTCATGTTTTTTAAATTTACAGATAACACATATCCAAGAAATATAGCTAACTGGGATGTCAGTGAATAGTTTTCCAAAACTATTTCAACAAGCTAGGATGGTGGGATGAATATAATGAAATTTTGATAGGCCACCAGGATTGAACCTAGTTTGCATGCATGGATCCATTTCACGCTAAACATACAAAGTTCTCTCAACCAAAAAGGTAGGCTCTTTTTCTTCCACTTTCTGGCTCTTTGCTCCCCCATCCTATAGCCCCAAAGAGGTTCACTTAAAGCTTAGATTTGGTCTCTCTCAAAAGGGGGTGAAATAGAAAGATACTCAATATATGATGTAAATCAAGTCTAGAGCAGCTAATGTTTTCCTGCACACAAAAGTCAAATCAACTCACATTAAAGAGAGATCCTTAACACATGAGATACACAAGAATGTGTTAGCAAAGACTTAAGCAATAGTAATTTACAACTATGGTCATACTCTCCTGGTTGAAAACCAGCTCAACTCCACACAGTCCTCTTGAATCCCTTGCCTATTTGTTCTATTGTTAATCACACCCTGCAAGCCCCAATCCTAAATTATCCTAAATATCCTAATTATCTTAAAAATCCTAATACTAAATATCATCTACTTCCTTCACACCTATTCACATTTAGATATGTGGAACCAAAGAAGGCACCAAACCATGCTGACAGACTACTTTATCTAGTTTCATTTGGTTCTTCATGGCAATAAAGCAATATTACCATTCCTCCTTCCTAAAGGATTCACTATTCCACTTTCCTGGGCAGCAATTTCAATACTTCTCATCCCTCTTCAAGCCTCCCACAATACCTGTCCCCTACCATCTCATTTGGAGACTTTGCCTCAATTCTTCACTCCCAAAATTAAAGCTATTCATTGAGAAGTCTTTCAGTCCAGTCTCTGATAATGAAGTAACAGTCCTTCTCTTTGTCACGGCCAATCCCTCCAAATGTACCCTTGATCCCATAGCTTCTCATCTTTTCCATCAGATTACCCCTTTAGCATCCCTATTTTCTCTCTTTTCTGGCTTTTACTTGCTGCTTTACAAACATGCCCATGTCTATCCCATACTTAAAAAAAAAAAATTCTCAGGGCTGGGAGGTGGCACAGTGAATAGAGCACTGGCCCCAGCATCGGGAAGACCTGAGTTCAAATCCAGTCTCAGACACCTAACACTTACTAGCTGTGTGACCTTGGGCAAGTCACTTAACCCCAATCGCCCTGTCTCCCCTGCCCCCTCCAAAAAGACAAAAAAAAATTTCTCTTTGATTCTACCATCCCCAGTAGCTTTTATCCTATATTTCTACTCCTCACCTAAATACCTTGAGAAAGCTAACTATAACCAGGTGCCTCTACTTCTCTCCTCTCACTCTTTTCTATACCTGCTGCAATATGTGTTCTGTCCTCATCATTCATTTGAAATCATCCTCTCCAAAGTTTCAAGTCTAATGGCCTTTTCCAAGTCCTCATCCTTTTGGCCTCTCTTCTGTATTTGACACTATGCTCACCTTCTCCTCTTGGACACTTTTTCCTCTGTAAACCCTTGTGCTGCTTGCTACTCTCTACTGTTCCTCTTCCTGATTGTTCCTTCTTGGTCTCCTTTACTGCTTCTTTATCCACATCATATCCACTAATCAGGAGTGTCCTCCAAAGGTGCCCAGGGTTCTCTTCTATTCTTATTCTATACTGTTTTACTTGTCGATATCATGAGCTCCTATGGGATTGATAATCAATAATCAACTCTGTACTGGTAAAACATATATATCCAGTCATGGTCTCTCTCCTAAACTACTTCAGTCCATCCTCCACTCAGCTGCCAAGGTGAATATAGACAAACACACACACACACACACACACACACACATACAACCTGCTCAATAGTTCCCTATTACCTCCAGGATCAAATATAAATTACTTTGACTTTTTTTTTTGAGGCAATTGGGGTTAAGTGACTTGCCTAGGATCACATGGTTAGTTAAGTGTGTGAAGTAAGATTTGAACTCAAGTACTCCTGATTCCAGGGCCAGTGCTGTCTCCACTACACCACCTAGCTGTCTGACTTTTGAAGGTCTTTACAACCTAGCCTCTTGCTGTGTTTCTAGAGTTTTAACTCAATTCTTCCCCCCTTCATACACTCTATGGTCCACTCCTACTTCTTGTTCCTTACACATTATTCTCCACTTCCTATAACCATGCTTTTGTACTGGTTACACCCCATGTCTGGAATACTCTGTTCCCTCATCTCCCCCTCTTAGAATCCTCGACTTTTTTCAAATCATTAAGAGCCCCTTCCCATTTTCCCAAGGTACTAGTGTCTTCCTTTCTAAGAGTACCTTCCATCTACTCTGTATACTTAAATGAGTTAACATGTGCGAGATGCATTGCAAATCTTAAAATACTATATAAATGTTGTTGTTGTTGCTGCTGCTTTTGTTCAGTTATTTCAGTCACGTCAGACTCATTGTGACCCCATTTGGGGTTTTCTTGACAAAGATACTAGAGTGGTTTGCTATTTCCTTCTCCAGCTCATTTTACAGATGGAGATACTGAGGCAAACAGGGTTAAGTGATTCCCCCAGAGTCACACAGCTAGTAAATTTCTGAGGTCAGATTTGCATTCAGGAAGATGAGTCTTTCTGACTCCAGACCTCTTACTCTCTCCATAGCACCACCTAGCTGCCCCTATGTAAATGTTAGCTATTATCATCATCATCATTATTATATTACTATACATCCTGTATGTACCTATTTACATGTTGTGACCCATGTTAGAATGTAAGCCCCTTGAGGGAAGGAACTGTTTTTGCCCTTTTTTTCTATCCCAAGTACATCGCACAGTACCTGGAACACTGTAAGCATTTAAGATTCTTGTTAAGTAATTAGAGAGGTGATAGTCATACTGTCCTCCTCATTAGACTGTATCTGGCACATTGTCTTCAGTTCTCAGGACCACATTTTAGGAAAGAGATTCACAAATCTGAATGGTTCCATAAGAGGGAGACCGCCACAATTGGAGGGTTGGTTAAAGTAACAGGGAGTGTTTAAACTGGGAATAAAAAACAACAACCTGTTAGTGGAAAAGGGATTATACTTGCTCCACTTTAAACCAAAACTAGAAGCAATGGATAGAAATTGCAGAGAGACAAAATCTGATTAAATATAAGGAAAAACTTCCTACCATCCAGGATTCCCTAAAAGTGAATGGGTTGCCTTAGAGGTAATGAATTCCCTGTTATTTTAGGCCTTCAAATGAAAGTTAGATGAACATTTGTCAGGGAAATTTTAAGGAGAATTCCTTTTTCAGGTACAGAATGGATTAGAGGTACCTTCCAAATCTGAGATTCTGTGATTCTGAGTAGGGGAAGGGAGGTAGTGTGGACAAGGGCATCCCAGGAGTGGAGAATGGGGTAAGAAAAAGCATAGACCAAAAAAAAAAATCTAGCTGTGTAACATTGGGCAAGTTACTTAACCCCAATTTCCCTACAAAAAAGGCAAAAAAAAAAAAAAGCAGAGAAATGGGAAAGAGAAAATGGAGACTAGAGAATAGTCCAATTTAGTTACTGTGGGGAGTACATGAAGTAGTGTTGGACTAAAGCTAGAAATTAATAAGAAATGTATTAAAAAGACAAAAATAAAATAAAACTTGCCTCCAAAGAACACACTTTCAGGTTGGATCCAGAGTGTAAATAAAAATAGCATTTAGTTAAGACCCAAATTGCAGTGGTGGGGATAAAGCCCAAGAAGGTTAAAGAGAAATGCAAAGGTCCCAGTTACACCAAGACAATTGAAAGCATTTTTTGTCGTGGCAAAACAACAAGAGCACAGTAGATGACCATCCATTGGGAAATGGCCAAACCAACTATGGGACATGAGAAAAATGCAGATAAGCAAGGCAAGACATACAGACTGATGAAAATTGGGAGCAAACAGAACCAGAAAGATGATGCAAACAACAATGTAAAAGGAAAGAAAAACAGAAATCCTAAAACTGAAAGGTATGTAATTACAATGACTAAGTCACCTCAAAGAAGAGATTAGAAAATGCATCTCCTTCTTTCTTTGTAGAGGCAGTTATTCTATGGTATGGAGCATTGTGGATTCTCAGTCTCCATTGACAAGTTTTGCTGAAGTTCTTTTCTCTCTGTTTCTTCCATACAAGGCATATTCTTTTGGTGGTGGTTGTTGCTGTTTGTCCCTCATTCTCGAAGAGGACCAATGACATCAGGAAGGTGATGTCATGACTTGCAAGTGAATTGGATTTAAGTGAGGGAGGGCTGTGCAAAGTCACCAGCCTCTCTTTCTCCTCTGGAGTCATCTGGGTCCTGTGGTGAGATATAGATCAGAGCAACTAGAGATGGTCCCCACTCTCTTGGTAGAAGAGAGGGAGGGATATTTTTAGATATAATTGGAGCAATCCATGCAGTTAAAATAGAACCCTTTCATGAAAATTGGAGGTCCATAGGTGTTGCACATTGCACATGTATTCAGACTTTTTCCAATGTATTGATCAGTTGTGCTGCCTTTTTCATCTTTTTTTTCCTTTAAAAAATACTATTTGTTATATGGGATGGCTCCCTAGTGGGGAAACTATAATGATATAAAAAAACAGAAGACACTGACTGTTTTTAAAAATTAGAGGGGAAGGAGTTAACTTGGAAAAAAATATCTTTACTGCAAGTTTATCTGATAAAAGTCTCATTTCTAAAAGATACAAAAGATTGATTCAAATTTATAAGAAAAAGAATCATTCCCCAATTAACAAATCATCAAAAGATATAAATAAGCAGTTCTTAAAGAAAAGCATATAAACTACATATCAACAGTCATATGAAAGTACACTCCAAATCACTAATAATTTCAAAAAAATGCAAATTGACACAACCTCAAAATTCCACCTCACACCTATCAGATGGGCTAAGATGACCATAAAATATAAATGACAAATGTAGGGGCTATGGGAGAACAGAAATATTAATGCACTGTTGGGGGAAATGTGAATGGGTACAACCATTTTGGGAAACAATTTAGAACTATGCCCCCCAAATCACTGAGCTGTGTAAAATCTTTTGCCCAGATATACCCCCACTAGGCCTATACTCCCAAAGGAATCAAAGAAAGAAGGAAAGTACGAAAATAGTCATAGCAGCAACTTTTGTGGTGGAAAAGAGCCAGAAACTAAAGGGGTACCCACCATTTGGGGAATGACTGAACAAATGGTGATGTATGGGTGTAATGGAACAGTATTATACTATAAGAAATGATAAAAGGAACAGTTTCAGAGAAACCTGAGAACACTTGTGTGAATTGATGCAGTGTGAAATGAGCAGAACCAGAACAATAACAGCAACAATGTATACAATAACAACAACTTTATAAAGACAACTCTGAAAGACTTAAGAACTCTGATTGACATGTTGACCATCTATGATTCTGGAGGATTTATGAAGAAGCATGTTACCCTCCTCCTGACAGTGAAATGATAGACTCTGGGTGCAAAATAAGACATAAATTTTTTGACATAGCTAGTGTTAAAATTTGTTTTGATTTTCTATTTTCTATGTATATTTGTTTCAAGGGTTTTTTTCCTTCTTTTTTCAATGGGGAAAAGTAGAAGGGAGAGAAAATAGATTTTTTTTGTGCATTGAAAATAATAAAAAAAAAAAAGGAAACAAAAGTTATAGGCAAATACTTGACTGGACTACCACCTACAGGATTCTTGGGGGCCAATGGATATCCAAGCTAGGATTTTTCTGTTATTGGATGCAAAATAATGTCAATTAAAGCCATAATTTCTAAGGAAGGAAGGGAGGGAGGAGATAAAAAATAAATAACATCAATAAAAATTTAAATAGCATTTAGATTCCTACTCTCAGGGAAACCTGGTATATCCAGGAAGCAATGACCAATACATTTTGCCTTTCATTACTATGAAAAACTGAGTCACAGGGGGCTGGAGCTGGGGGAAAAAAACCTTAGAAATTACCTAGTCTAACTATTTCATTTTGAAGATAGAGAAACTGAGGTCTGGAAGAAGGAAATAAATTGCCCAGTTGATTCACTGTATTGAGTAAATTGAGAGAGCAATACCGAACTGAGACAATCTATTTGTCCACTCTAGGCAAGATCTGATTATTGTGTCCCCTATGTTACTCTCTATGAGAGACTGTCTTCGTTATAATAATTGCACCATAAATACAAATGTATTTTGGAACTCTCTGGCATTAAAAAAAAATATGTTCTTAAAAAAAGCATTAACAAGTGTCTCTTATTTTGGCTCCTTCTTTTGCTGTGCCAAAGACAAAGTCTTTAAACATGACATAATGTTCTATCTATTACAATCCTTTTTGGGTTACAGGATATGGTTATTGGACCCCTCTGTATGTGATAGCCCTGCATGAACACACACCAGAGAGGCCACTATCCTCTTATCTCCAGTGGACAGAATAGCTCTTGGTTTATTATTGCTTGCCTTCTCATCCCCATCAGGGGACCATATCATCCAGGCCCCTGGAACTACAGTCTGTTATCTTGACCCTCTTTCCTTCTTAGGACTCCCATCTCGCTGTGAAAGCATTCTTGTGTAGACACTTCCCATGGCTTGCACACTCCTCTACTTCTTTCTCCTACTTGCATTCATCCCTCAGATCTCATCAGGTGAGTAGCAGCAGGTGGAGTTAAGGACCTAAAAATGTCTTCAGGATTAGGGGTTTTACACTTTTCTTTAAATGAGGGGTGAGGAAGGAGGGTGACTGATGTTAATGTGGAGGTGTGTCCCTAGTCTTCACTGCCCCAGCAACAAAAGGGCTGCCCATTATCTCTATCACCCCCTTTATCTAATGGTGAAATCCGGCCAAGGAGACTGTGGAAACAAACAGGGAATAACCATTCTGATCCAGGGATGGTAGGAGGGAGTGACCAGAGGCAGAACTGGGGAAAGAAAAAGAGAGCAGCAGCAACTCAAATATCTCTGTCTAGTAGTGGTGGAGTATGATAGGCACCTTCATACACCACCCAATGGTAAATTTCTCTCCCCTTTTTTAAGTTTCCTTGGGCTCACTTGTCCAGTGTTTTCAGGCCTCTTTTGGTAACTCCATTCTTAGAAAGAGTCTTAAAAGGCAAAATCTGGACTGAGTTTGACCCATTTCCCTATTGTTTCCCAATACCTTTTAATGGTTCCATTCTTAGCAAAGTGAGGCAAGAAAGGGAAATCCATTTCTCCCTTTCCAACTAGAGTTTGGTTGTATCTCCCGTTATGTCTTCATTCCTATGAAAGGAAGAAGTTTTCCTTCCATTTTCCTCCCCAACTCTGTCCTCCAGCTTGAGAAAGAGTACCCTCCCACAGGTAATATTAATAATAATAATAAGCTGACATTTATATAGTGCTTACTATGTGCCAGACACTGTGCTAAGTAAGCACTTTACAATTATTACCTCAATTACCTTACAACAACCCTGGGAGGCAGGTACAATTATTATCCCCATTTTACAGATGGGGAAAATGAGGCAGACAGCTTAAATGACTTGTCCCGGGACAGACAGCTAGTTAGTATCCGAGGCTAGATTTGAATTCAGGTCTTCCTGAATCCAGACTTGGTGCTCTATCCACTGTGCCACCTAGCACAACCAAGAATATGACAAACCCTAATAAGGAGAAAGGAAGAAAGGGGTCAGTCAGGTAGGGGAAGGGTGGGGACTGTTCCATCTTCTTGGACTAATCTCCTATCACTCACCCTCCTTCTACACAGATGATATCCTGTCCACATATGTGGTCCTCAGGGAAACTGTGGAACTCCCATGCCCTAAACCACCTACCTTGTATGGAGATGAGATGCTATCATGGTTCCGAAGTCCTGTGTCTGGATTCTCTACTATCCCAGTGATCCATGTCCCCATAACCAACAAGGCTCCAGAGAGTAAGAAGATCTTGAGGGAAGTCAGGCTAAGTCTGCTGGGGAATAATTCCCTGTGGCTAGAAGGGGCTAAGGAGGAGGATGCAGGAAGATACTGGTGTGCTGTGCTTGGCAGCTATTTCAAGTACCAGAACTGGAGGGTGTATGACCTCTCTGTGATCAGAGGTGAGAGGACGTTTATGGAACCTTGTGGGGACAGGAAGAAGAGAGGGTATATGGGGCTGAGGGAGTCTCAAAAGAAATGGGGAGACCTTTAGGGAGAGGACAGAGGGAGAGTATGTGATCATGAAGCCCCATGCCAGGCTCTTTGGTCATCACAATGATCCATTTCTTTGAGAACACTAAGTTCTGAAGATGATGAAGGAAGCTAGGCAAAAGCTGTTGGCTGCTCCAATTGTTCACTGTGGCTTCAGGGGTTTGGTGAACATATGTAATAATATAGTGGATTGTCCCCCCACCCCTTTTTTTCCCCAATAGGCTCCCAGCTATCAGCAAAGACAACTGATGGTTCTCTCTGCTCAATCCTGGTGTGTTCAGTGGTCTCAGCAGTTTTCCTGGACTCTGTGGTTTGGCAGGAAGGGAAGGGGAAAGTGAAGGGTAAGACGGAGACTTTCACGGGAAAGAATGCTTCCCTTCTTATGGTATGTCCTGTGGAGGGAACCTCAGAGTCCCGTATCCGAAGGACCAGGAGCATTCGTTGCATTTTCCCCCAGAACAAGGGCATCAGTTTCAACCTGACAGGTGAATTTGGGGAAGGGAATAATAATAAAAATAACAGTTCACATTTAGGGAAAAAAATACTTTCTTTTCAATAACCTTATGCAGTAGATAGTGCAATAGAATTGTGTTATTACTATTATTATTATTATTGTAAAATAACCCATTGTAGAGCAGGGACTGGAATTTTGACCCTGGGCAAGTCATTTAAACTCTCGAGCCTGTTTCCTCATCTATAAGGCATAGATAGTAATACCTATATTTCTTACTTTCCAAGGTTATTGTGAGTCAAATAGAAATATATAAATAAATGTAAAAGTACAAATGTGGGTTGTTATTATAAAAATAACTCTTGGAGGGGGGCAGCTAAGTGGCTCAGTGAATAGAGCACCAGCCCTGGAGTCAGGAGGACCTGAGTTCAAATCCTCCCTCAGAAACTTGATACACTTACTAGCTGTGTGACCTTCGGCAAGTCACTTAATTCCAATTGCCTTGCCTTCCCCCCTCCAAAAAAAAAAAGAGTAACTATTAGAGGAGAGAAGACCGTGAAAACCAAGAACTTTTGGTGGAATGGTCTGCAATCCAAATTATCAAATGCTTTTTGGTAAAGGAGTAGAAATGGGAGGAAATAACACACAAAATTTCTGATGGAATTGCTTAAAGAAAGGATATATGTACACTGATGCTAGAAATGGTATACTGCTGGAGAGGAGAAAAGGAGAAGAAAAATAATCCTAGTGGAATAGTGCATTAGACACAAAAGAGTGATGTTACAATGCTGTTTGGTGTGGCACAGTCAATTTCCAGGAATTGGGGAAGAATCATGGAAAGAAAAAAGAAACCATCCACATATTTCAGGAAGAAAGGACTATTATAGAAAATTGTTGATGGAATAGTAAAAGATGGGGGAAAAGCAAAATTCATTTTCACGTACTATTCCATTACTAGAAGAATCACCCCCTATTGTTAAGAAGTTGAAAAATAATGTAGTTCTTTAATATAGTTTTTCCTCTTTGAGATTGGGGTAGACAGTAGAATGCATGCTAACAGGTTGCTCTGGTCACACTTAACAATTGTATAAAAGGTAGAAGCCTTCTATTGTGAGAGGAAAAACAATATAGTAGAAAAACCTAGAGGAATCCTAATTAGTGTGTGACCTCAAATAAGTCACTTTATCTTTCTGACCTCTTCTGTAAAATGACAGGGTTGGAGTAAAAGATAAAATCTCTTCCAGTATAAGAATTCTGTTAATCTGTACTAGCTGGGGAGCTATTCCCTACCTGAAATCATCCATTTTTATAGGGAATGTAATTTGGAATGAAGATGAGGACTTTTCCACTGGCTTCTGTACATATATCCTAACCCTTTATCCTCATCCTGAGTCATATCTCACCTCAACCACTTATTAACAATGTGATCCTGGATAAGTTACTTAACCTCTTTCAGCTTCAGTTTCTCAGTCTCTAAAATGGGAATAGCAATAGCACCTACATCACAAAATTGCTATAAAAATCAAATGAAATAATTATATAAAGCATTTTGTAACCCTTAAGGATCTAAATAAAATTCTTATTATTCTCCTTCCAGCTGCGGCCTCCCCAGATGCCTTTCCTGCCCACTGTGTAGTCTCCCTAACCTGGGATATCCAAAAAATCCTGTTGCTGCTTTGTGTTCTGGGGCAGGGGGTCACCATCATGGCCCTGGGAATAGTTCTCTGGAGACGCCGGAACCACGGGGCTCCGTACAGAGGTTTTCCTACCTTCTCCAACATATGCACAAACACACACACACACACACACACACACACACACACACTGAGAGAGATGTTGGCAGAGGAGAAAGAAGAGGAAAAGGCATTTGGGCAGAACTTTAGAAAAAGTTCTTGAACCCAGACATCTCCATTCCTCTCAACCTCTAAACTCCCCATGATTTCTGATGGTAGGAAAGAATAGTCAGTAAGAAGAGAACAGGGGTACTGTTGGGGGCGGGGGGCAGGGCGGTATTTGTGTCTGTGTGTGTGTGTAATCTTTCTGCCACTTCTTTATATTCCTCCACAGATGATTCCACTTCTCATTTCAAACCAGAAACCCAGATTTATGAAAATATCCATTTAGCCATCCCCAGGTAAGGAAGGAACTAGAAGGTCAGGTGCCTGAGTTCCTGATATGGTGCAGTGAGGAGGCAAAAAACTTGGGTATCAGAAGAGATGGGGAGTATGTTGGTGGTCTGTTTCTCTATTTCCTTATCCATCTTCTCCTTCCACTGTCTCTCAGCCCACCTGCCCCCAGGACCATGTGATCTTGATGATGTCATCTGTAAGGAGAAGGGATCTGAAGGTCTCCTTGGAAACCCAGGATGAAATGAAGCCCCTGTTACCTCATCAGAAACATGGGGCTTGGGAGACTGTACTGCTATACTTCCTCTTGTCTCCTTTGGGGACAGCTGTTGGGAGGAGGGAAGAGAGGGGAAAGGATATTTCACAAATGAAATTATGTTGTCACCTATCACCTAGTATACACCCAAGTCAGTTTCAACATTTTGGGGAATGCTGTGGTCAACTGAGTCGGGGGGCGGGGGGGAAGGGGAGCATACTGCAGAAGTAAGAAGTTAACATTAAAAGCAGAGAAAAGGGAGACTAAGGAACAAAAAGAATAAGACCAAGGGAATAAGGGGTACCCAGAGAGGAAAAGACTAAGAGGACAAAGAAAAGGATTGAAAGGCAGTGAGAGGGGGAAACTAATGGACAGATTAAAAGTAAAATTTAAAGGTGAACATCTCCCATTGCCTCATTCTCCTAAAAATGAGTCATGAAAGAAATCAAAAGGATCAGGTGCCCCCTAATCTCCTGGCATTACACAGCTAGAGAGAACTGTCATTTTACTAGAAGGGTGAGTGAATTCAGGCCACAGAGCTTCAGGGAGCAGAATTCCACAAGTCTTACCCATAAACTCACCCAGGACATGCAACATACACATACATACATACATACACACACTTCCCAAAGAGAGAAAAGTCCAAACTATAGTTTCCAGAGCTGGTATTATCCACACCCTCTCCACTGCCCATGAATCCCTTAGTCCCCTATGTATGTCCTCACCCTTCTTGCTTCCATGTCTCCTGAAAGTGACCATCCTGGAGGTATTGTGGTCCAAGCACTGGATGTTATGGTCACTCTCTTGAACATCCAGGCTGAAGGGAACATTTTATCCCTTTCCCCTTAGGACTTTAAGGGTTGGTGAACAGTTGGCCATTTGCCAGTGTCTAGGTTAACACAGGCTCCTAAGCCATTATGTTGGCTCTCTGTTCACATGCAATCCCCTCATATCTCTTTTTCCCCTCCTTGTTCTGCAACAGAGGAACTTGGGGATTTGGGATAGGGTGAGGAAAGTATAGCACCCATGTTCTCTATCCCCTTAGGACCTCTAGAAAAGAAGAAATGTGCAGGAAGTGAAACTCCACCTACCTTGTGATCTTGCCCCTTGGAAAAGTTATCTTGTTGCCCAGACTTAAACCCTGCCCTAAGAGGGGGGGGGGGGGAGGAATATACTTAATGACTGGATTTTGGCTTCACCTGTTGGGTCCACAGCCTAGAGCAGGGTTTCTCAACGTTTTTAGGTCCCTGTACCCCTTGGCTTTCAGTAAACCTTCTGAAATCCCTTATTTAATGTAAAACTCTAGAAATAAATTCAAGAGTTTACCACGCATGTATATAGGAGAAATAAAGTAGATCAATTTCAATTACATGATATTGTTACCTACCAATATTCCACATGCTCTTTGACGAGCTTCTCCTATATCCTGGGAGTACACACACCCCAAGTTGGGAACCCAGGTTTAGAGTCTTTCTGTCCTTCATCCTCCCTCCCCCCAACCCCTAGCCTCCAAGTTACCAGATCCTACAGGAAATTACTAGGGAAATGGAGGGAAGGAGTGGGAAGGTCCCTTTGACTCAAAATCTTTGAACTGGAAAAGGGAAATTGGATTGTGATACCCCCTCTTTCTTAATATTTTCTCAATCCCATTCCTGCTCCCCTGGAGAAACCTATCTCCCAATACTGAGAGTTCTGCTAGCTGCTCTAGGACCAGAAATCATTTACCTTTCTGCAAACTTCCTCAGGGTATTTATGGCCTTTGTTTTCATCTTCCTCCCTCTTTCTCCAGCCAAGGTCCTCCAGTCACAACCCCCACCCCCTCCCTCCAGCCGTCTACCTTTTATACTGACCAAATGGATTGAGTATTGAAGTATCTTTAGGAGTATTTCTAGAAATGGGAATGGTACAGACTTATTTCTAGGTTTCCCAGGGAGCATGTCAAGGATCTCAGATAGTGCCTTAGGATACGGGGTCCACAAGGTTATATAGACTAGAGGAGGAGTGCTGCTACCTGCCAGGATAGGGTCACAGAAGCCCAGACTGAGAAGGCTGCAACTTGCCTTGGCTCTACTAGGTAGCATCAGTCACACATACAGCCCTGGAGCCACAGGTTATAGAAGCTTCCCTCCATTCAATAAGTAGTGTATAGCCAAGGAAAGCAGCCCAACATCTCCATCTCTGGAAACAGAAAGGGAGTGTGGGTCAAAATTAGAAGACAAAAGGGTGGAAGGAGGGCAGAGGGAGACCCAGAGGGTAGGGCTGGGTAAATTCAGCTGTCTACCAGGACTTCTCCAGCAAAACCAGAGCAAAGCTTCAAGTGTAACAGTGGAGCCATTGGGCAGGTGGAGTAGAGAGTCCGGCTGGGAGAGCAGGTCTCAGACAACACAAGACAGTCAGAGGGGATGGGGATGGGAGAGAAAGCACAACAAAAACAGAAAGGAAGAGACAGATATTGAGAGGAAAGAAACAGAGACAGAAGGTGTACTATGGAGAGGGACAAAAGGATCAAAGGATTTAACAAAGTTAGGACCTTAGAGATCATCTAATTCAAGCTCCTCATTTTATAGATGAGTAATTCTAGGGGAGAAAGAACAATTGATAATTTTTTAAAAAGAGAATGATTGAGAGAGGGGAAAAAGGAAAGAGAGGGGAAGAGATTTCAAGGAGAGGGGAAAGAAAAGAAAGGAAGAGGAAGTAAATATCAGAGAAAGAAAGGATACAGAGATAGAAGAGGAGACAAAAACTTGGAGATACAGAGAGATAAGGAGACACAGACAGAAAAAGTGGAAGGAGAAAGACAACTGAGCCAAGACAATTTTAGCTACAATATTTCACTTATAATTTGGAACTTAACAATAATAGCTAGTTTTTATATACCACTTTAAGGTTTGCAAAGCACTGTGCATATATTGTCTCATTTGATCCTTAAAAAAAAAACAAACCTGTAAGGTTTTCCTTATTTCCCTACCAGCTCCCAGGTCGCTCACCTACCTTCCCAACATGGACTGAGTGCATGTACAGACACATCTCCTCCTTCCCACATCTCAGTCACTTCTTGCTTACTTGAATACCCCAGGGGCAGGGAACCTGTGGCCTGTAGGCCACATGTGGCTCTCTAAGTTCTCAAGTGCAGCCCTTTGACTGAATTCAAACTTCACAGAACAAATCCCCTTAATAATTAAGGACTTGTTCAGTAAAACTTGGACTCAGTCAAAAGACTGCATCCAAGAATCTAGAAGGCCACAGGTTTCCCACTCCTGACCCAAGTCCCTATATCCCTTTCCCATCTCCCAGAGCTACTTTCATCCATAATTCCAGAGAATCAAAAGTTTCATTGCCCCAAGGCTAGAGGAAGTAGTATTGCTCAGCTCTCTCCTACTTTTTCAACAAAGATAAAGAAAGAACCCTGGACCCAACAATGATCTGATATGCCAAAGAGAAACCACAGTGAGTAATTTTTCCATCCCAGGTCAGCATAAGGAGATAGCCAGAGGCCTGGCAGACACTGGGGAAGGAATCCAGACAAAACTTTCTAGATTCTTGCCTTGAGTTGCCCCTAAGATCCTTGAAGAACACAGCATTCAGTATATGGGGGGGAAACAGTAACAGGGCCACAGAGAATACAGAATAGGACCAAACAAGATTCCTAACATTTCCTCCAAAAGTAGAGAGAACCTGACCTTAGCACAAAGTTCCAATTCAAAAAGTAAGGCTAGAAGAATGAGTAGGTTTTTTTAATTAAAAAAAAAAAAGATGAAAACCTATAATAAAGAGCTATTATGGAGCCAGGAATGTCCAATATACAAACCTAGAGGGAGTGAAAAATTCCAGAACATGCAAAAAAGCCTCAAAGAAAAATGCAGCTTGTCCACAAGATCAACTAGAAGAAATGTAATGAATTTTAAAATTACATTAATAAATTAAATAAGATTTTAGAAAAAGAAATAAAAATAATTTATTGAAATTAATGTAATTTAAAAAGAGATAAGAACAAGAGTACTAAATGATAGACTTGGAAAGAGATGAACAGTTTAGTGACAGAATCCCTACAAAAGTAGAATGCACAAAAAAAATTAACCCCATGAGAAAACAAGAAATAGTAGAACAAAGTCCAAAGACCGAAAAAAAACTGAAGAAAAGATAAGGTACCAACAAATCAAAACCAATTGATTCAGTGATTCACAAAAGAGTTCAGTGAAAAATCCATAAAACATTGAACTACCTTGAAACCCACAATTCACTACCACCTGTGGGGAAAAAAAAAAAGCCTGGTACTATATACTTCAAGAAATCATGAATGAAACGTCAGGGCAAAGTGAAAATACAAGAATCTAACACACCTCCTGAAAGAAACCCTAAAATGAAAATTCCAATGAACATCATAGCCAAAACCCAAAACTTCAGGGTCAAAGAAAAAGTTTGCAGTCATTCCAAAAGATTTAAAGTGAGAAGCAACAGTCAGGATCACACAAGATTTGGCAGCTACCATGAAAAGGAGAAGAAATTGGAAAAGAAAGGAAGCAAATGCATAGATTAGAATAAGAAATCCATGAGTCTGATTTGTCATGTGCCCTGGGATCCTCAAATCTTGTGAAGTCACTGGGTTGCATTGGGAGGGGTAGACAGACCAGCCCTGTCAGGAAATTTGGGAAAGAAAGAACCTAGTGTTTCCCACATCTCTGTTCCTTTAATCTGGGAAAGCCCTTCTCCTTCCCTCTATACCTATTACTGTCTATATTCCTCTATCTTCCAGTCTTTTACTCCAGTGATGGTGTTCTCTCTTCTCTTTATTTGTCCATCCCATATCTAAGTACTTTTCTGTCTCTATTTAAATTTGTCATTTTCACCTCCATTTTCCTTCCCTTTGTCTCTTTCTCATTCTGTTCTCTTCATTCTCTTCTTTCTCTCCCTCTTTCTTCTTTACGTTCTCATTACTTTTTATATCTTTCACATTTCTTTTTACCCATCTTGTTTCTCTTTCATTTTTTCCTTTCCTTTCCTATAATTTTCTTCCCTTACCTTTTTTTCTCATCTCTTCCTACTTTTTTTTATCATCTCTCATTTTCCTTTTTCTCTTTTTTCTTTCTTCTCTCTCTTTTTTCCTCACAGATTTTTCTTATCTTTTCCCTCTCTTTTTCTTTTCCTTATCCTTCCTCTACTTTGCCCTTCTCTCTTTCCTTTCTGATCTCTTAATTTCTTCTTTCCTTTCCTCCCTTTTATTTCTCTTTTCATTTTATCTTTCCTTACTCATATTTCCTCCTCTTTATCTTGTTTTTTCACTTTCTCATTTTATTCCTTTTGTCTTTACACCCTCTTCTACCTCTTCTCTACTCTTTCTCCCTCCCTCTCTTAATGTATTGGTACCTCTGTTAGCCTTTTTCCCACACTGAATTGAGATGTCACCTTAAATTGTCCTAACAGATATATGGGAGGAATGTGGGAACCTTTGGGAAGTCCATCAGGGTGTGGGGAGTGGGGTAGGGCAATGACCCCACCCAGCCTCAGTTCCCTTTGATTCTTTGGAGCTTCAGTGTTTCAAACCTGTAATTAATCCCTCCTAGTTTTACTACTGTGAAAGAAAGAGTTAAATCATTGTTTTGTTTGTTTGGAAATGATGCAGTTTGTGGAGAGAATAATAAGAGGGATATAGAATATGGGAGTTCTAAGAGACCTGGTCTAGGGACACAGATCTCTACTTAAAGCCCTATTGGGATTGAGTGGAGAGGTGTCATTGGTCATCAAGATATAGGGAAGGCAGCACTTACATTGCCTGGCACATAGTGAGAACAAAATATGCTTTATCTTTAAAAAATGGAGAGCTGGGGAAGGGACATGATTTTCTGACAGAAGAGGGATGTGGGTGGGGAAAAATTGAGACCTTTGAGAGACAAAAGGCCATCTGGAAAGGATTTGGGGGGTCGGAACATAGGGGCTTAACAAGATGCTAAAATCTCCAGTGATTAGAGGCTCCACCCAAGTCCTACCTGAGGCCCCCTGGTGTGATGAGGTGAGGCATGACTCCATCTTCTTTTTTTAATTGCCCTGTAAAGTCCAGCACAGGGGGATATAAGCCAGTTGCTTTGGTGTAGGTGGGAGGGAGGTAGAGAGACACTAGAGGAAAAGTAACATCATGAACTCTGAAATCCTCTGGATTCTGCTGTGCACCCTGTTGGGGAAGACCCTGGGTGAGTAGGGAAACCCAATTGTCTGGTTTCCCCAGTTCCCTACTCTACCTCTTTCCATCTCCCCATCCCTCCTGTTCCTCCAGGGAACCAGGTATCTGGTCTCCCAGCTCATCTTTTCCCTTCTTTGGAATAGGCAATCGAATTCGATGTTATGACTGTAATGGAGATGGTCCCTGCTCTGAGATTGTAAGGACATGTGGGGAGGGCGAGCGCTGTGGATTCCTGGAGCAGAGACTCAACCAAGAGGAGCAGGTCAAGGTTCCAGGGAACCGTGAGTCTGGCAATCTGCTTCCTTTTCCCATTCCTTTGGAGAAGGAAGCCAACTCCTGATCATTCATCTTCCCTTGAAGATTTAAGCATATATAGGCAGGCTTCTTCTCCAAGCCCTCATTCCCATTTCCTTCCCTTCAAAAAGGAAGGGATATAATACCTTTATTTAGATTTCTGTTAGAATCCAATTCTTCCCAAGAGATTGGGGGGAGGGAGGGAAGGGAAGGAGGGAGGCAGTATATGGGGGAATGCTCAAATTTTAATAGAAGCAAATCGTTAAGCTAAATGATTCAATAGTCTAATGAGGGAATTTTAGGCATAAGATAGAAAGTAAGGCAAACATTTGGGGGTGAGATTCCTTCACACTACCATTAAAATTACCCCCAAGTAGGCAACCCATCCATTCCTCCTTAGATCATTCTGAGGCCATTTGTTAAAAAAGAAAAAGTCTGGAGCCAGTTTTTCTTCCTATCTTCTTTCTTCCCAAAGTAAAACTCTCAACTCCAGACAGTACTTGTTCTCTCCCATAGCCACAGTCACCTTGATCCATCATCGCCCTACCTGTGTGGCTGCCCATCGCTGTGAACAGGAGGAAACCGAGTTGGTGGGTGGTGTGTCCTATACCACTCACACCAGCTGTTGCCATGGTGACCTCTGCAATGGTGCTGCAACTACTATGGTTCCTAGCATTGCCTTGCCTACTCTGGTGGCCATCACACTGGCTTGGATCCTTCCAGGACTATGGGGAGGGTAATGGGATTGCTCTATGGGCACAGGGATCTGGGTAGGGTAGGGCTCTGATACCCTCCTCCAATGTCTATTAAACTCTACTGACTGATTTATAGCTGAGCAGAAAATTCACCTGGTGTGATGGAGGTGGGGGAGGAATGTGAGGGAGGAAAATGGAAATAAGGCTTGGGAGCCTAAATCAGTGATCAAATCTCAGCAACCAGAGATCCTAAGAGATGATGATGATGGGGTACCTGGGGTCTAAATCAATTTGTAAAACCAGTTTGTACATTTGTAACTACAATTTGTATTGTAAAATTGTAATCTGTAAAATCCCTTTCCCAGCCTCAAACTATGCCCCTTCCCACTCGCCTAGGCAACAACTTGTGACTCCTTTGTTCTTACTTGATCTCTTCAAGTCTTCTGGTCTGGCCCAAATCTCATCTAAACTCTCTATGCACTAAAGTCACAAGTTCCTCTCAGTCAGCTCTAACCTTTATCTATGCACTGAGGTCCCTTCCCTCCATCCCGCCAGCCCTGACAATAGCAGCCCTACCCTTTAAAAGTAAAAGTCTGTACCCCTCTCACTTGCAGGTCCCCTAAAGGACTCTTGCCCGCTCCTTATAGAAGCATAACAATAAACTTCTACAACTCTCACTCCAATTAAGCCTGAGACCTTGAATTCTTTGCTATTGCAGATTTTCTGGTTTTAGATAAGATCAGAGTTCCTGCTGAACCTATTGGGAGCTATCCCTTATCATTTTGTCGAGCCAGCCCAGATAAGTCTGTGGTCTCAAGCTTTCTTGGAGTTCTGGTAAACTCCCTTTACCCCTTCCCTTTCATCCTGTACCTCGGGTTCATTCAAGCACCTAGGAAGGCTTGATTGGACGAATTCGGTCTATTTTTTAATAGACCCGGGACACATCCCACATGGATGGGGGACGCTCTGTCCAGGGACAAGTGTCTCCGGGTCTAAAAAAATATACATATATATTTTTTTAGGCAAGGCTTTTTCTCGTGGGGTGTCACAGAAAAGCAAACGACTTTTGGCAGCTAGGTGGCGTACTAGCTGTGTGACCCTGGGCAGGTCCCAATTGTCCTGCTTTCCCCCCTCCAAAAAGCTAATGGGTCAGGTCTCACTCCATACCCCAGGTATCCCATCAATGAGAGCACCTGGAGTGCCTGCTAGATGCTGTTGTTGAGGAAAACCTTTCGAAAACAGATTCCCTGAAACAAGGTATGTAGGTGATGAGAGAGACTCTTGAGTACTCAGTGCAAGTAACCAGGTCACCCCTCCCACACACACACACACCTTAGCAAATAAGTCAGGGTTGTTTGAAACTCAGAGGAGACAAAAGGAGACAGGGGCTTGGGGGGGGGGGGGCATCTATTTAGAGTTTGTTTCCCAGGCCAGAGACTTTCCCTAAAAAACTGAGCCACAATCTCAGAGTTAAGGAAAACCATAGTAGTATTGGGAAGAACTATCTACTAGAATTCTAGGGGATAGCAGGGAATTGCCCCTAAGTCTCAGTCTAATCCTTCTCACCCGGCTGAAGGCTGAAGCCTACCTATACAGTTTTAGGTGGAAAATTCTCCAGGGGTGTGGTCCCTATATGGTGTGTACAACATGTTCCCCCAAACATTAGGTCCTCTGTGCCAATTCTCCAGGCAAAAGGTAGGAACAAATAGGCCAGAAAAACTTGTTGGTCGAGCTCCTCCCTTCACCACCCAAAACAGAAATTCCCTGAGGGAGCTTCAGGGAAAAACAACTTGGATGCCCCAAGGGATCTTGAGTCCTAGGTATGAGGATGGAGGGGGGAGTAATGCCAAAGCTTAAGGGAGGGGAGACCTGAATCTGTGAACAATAAAGCGCAGTAATCTTTGGAAAACAGACATTTATTCCAATGGGGCTAGACATGAGTGAGGTTAAGGGAGTGGTATCTGTTGCCAGGGTTCAGGGAATCAGACCCTACAGAGAAGGACCATCACATCCCACCTGGAATTTATATTGAGGACTGTATAAGACTTCCCACATCAGGTCCAGACTTAAGTCTCCCTGCTGGAGAAAACTTGGTGGGGAAGAGACCTTGATAGATGAATGGAGGTAAGGGATAACCAGGAGGGGAGGTGAAGAAATTGGAAAGTGACAATTCTGGGAAATAGGGTAAGGTCAAGGAGATACTAGCATAGTAGAAAAAACAATGGACTGAATTCATTGATTCATGATGATGCCCATGATCCATTACAGCTCTAACATTTTACAGTTCCCTGACCATGGGAAATGATTGGGAGAAAACATATTAGAGGGGGAAAGAAGTCCAGAAAAAGGTCATTAATGGAACTACTTGAATAATAACATTTAAAGATGGAAAAGAGTTTGGAAATTACCTAGTCCTACCCTCTCACTTTTACAGAGAAAACTGAGACCCTGAGAATCCATGGTCCAAGGTCACACAGACGGTAAGTAGTAGAGAGCTAAGACTTCCAACTCCAAATTCAGTGCTATTTCCACAATACCAGAATACAGGGGAATACTCCAGAGGGAATGAGGAGACTAGGAGGCTAAGGACAGAATTAAGTGGGAAGATATGAGGGTGGGATCTGGGTCTAAACAAACTCTATTGAGTTTCAGTGTAGAAGCCAGAAGCCGAGGCCAGCAAAAGGAGTGAGGAGACTGAGACTCAGGAGTGGAGAAGGACGGGGTGCAAAGCTATTGCAGGAGTCTCTTCTGCAGCAAGTGGTATTGTAGGTTAATTCATTGGTCTTGTTGATGCCCTGTATACAGGGTTCCGTAGATGAACCACACCGATATTTGGAGTAAAGCCACATCTTACCTGGGGGAAGAAGGACACAGGATCAGCCAGAAGAGACCCTCATATTGCTCCCACTTTCCTCACCCTCTCTAACTCAGTCTCAAGATTGTGCTTTTCATTCTCCATTTCTCTGCTTTTTCTTCTCCTCTCCCTCCTGCTCTTTCCTTTTTATCTCTATCTAATTCTCTCTCTATTACCTACCTGAGTCTGGTATCAGCACCAATCTCAGCCTTTTCCTTTCCCCTTTATCATTCAGTTCTATCTCTACTCCCTTTCCCCCCTAAGGTGGGTCCTTTTTACCTAAGTAGACATCTGTGGTCAAACACTGATGTCCTTGATCCAGGAGACAGGATTTTCGATCCACACAGCCAACCACAGGGAACTTGTTGCAGGAGTGACAGCGAATGTCAGCTGGGAAGATAAGAGAGTTAAGAGAGGTTCCAGTTGGGAAACCAAACTCAAGTGCCTGAGGGCAATGGGAGGCTAAAGGAATGCAAGTTACCCAGGGAGCTCTACTGTAAACTCCTTATTCTGCCACCTCCAGTGAAGAGGAAGCTTACAAAAGATATTTGGAAAGTATTCTCCACAGGTGTGGGGCGGGGCTGTTGGTTTTGAAAAGATCTACACCTCATCCTTGTTAACATCAGTCCCCTTTCCATGCCTGCTTATTGGTTGAGTCACAAGAGAGGCAGTACTGCCAAAGAAAACAGAGACACCAAGGGAAGGAGAGACAGAATGAAGAGTTTCCATTAGAAAAAATGGAGCTGGAAGAAAAAATCTGGAAAATGAAAGGGGATGGGGGACCAAAACAGGAAGGGACCATGGGAGAAGATAGGGGAGTATGGATTTGGACAAGAGTTCATATTAGAAGAAAATGGAAGGATAGAAATTGGAGAAAGGAGAGAGGAGATAAGGAAGAATTGAAATGTGGGATACCATAAAGAAAAACCAGAAGAAACTGGGAAAGATCATTATGGAAAATAAAAGCTGCAAAAAAGACTCATAAATTGGGTCTGGGGGATGATTTTCCTCTGGGGACAGTCAAGGAAACTAACTGTGTCCTGCAGTTGCTAAGAGCAAAGGGGAGAACAGCTTGGCTTCAAATTCCTCATCCTGAACTCTTACCCTACAATCTGAAGAAGAGAATTGGTTGGAGAGAAAGAATCACCTTAAACAGTCCCACAAAACATTCCAGAAATGGAAGAGAGTGAATTCAGAAATCTCTGCCCAAGCTCTCATCCTCAGCTATTCAAGGCTTGTGTTAGCAAATTACCTAATTGACATTGGGTACTGGGAGTCTAATTCTTGGAGAGCCTGACTTAAATAGAAGCCTATTCACTCTCCCACCCAAACTAAATGCCCCACCCATAAAATGATTTGACTCAGGTATCCCCTCCACAGCAACTATAGTGATGTTTCCCAAAGAGGTTCTAGGACTCTTCTGGACGTGATTCAGAAGCTAAGAGCCACCTGAAAGGTCCCTTTAACTCCACTTTGGAGATGGAGTTGCCAAGCCCAAACCTAGGCTTTGGAAAAGGTGCAGGGGTGGATTCCTAAGGGGAGAGCAGGGACTACAGAAAAGAGTAAGGACTAGGAAAACTATACTTCTTGACCCTTAAAAAAGTGGATGCTGGCTCAGGATAAGTGGGAGAAAGGAGAGCAGCAAAGAAATAAAATGCTAAATACCTGAGAACTAGCACAAAGAAGGCACAAAGAATTGAAGAACTTAGTCTTTGAAGAATGAGAACTGGAGAAGGGAGGAAGAAGCTTTGAAAACACTAGGGAACCAAAATGAAATATCTCTAAGTCTCTGAGGGGAATGTTTACTGGAGAGTGGCCAGGAGAGCAAAGGGCTTTTGGAGGCCTGGATCCCTTGAACCCTGAGAAGAATGGTAGGAAAGGGGAATGGAAATCAAGGGCCCAAGAAACTCAATACCTAGATCCCTAAGTAGGAGCTAGGGATTGAGGGCAGAAGTCAGCTGAACCCCTGGGTTCCCTATAGAGCTCACCTGAAGCCCAGCAGACCAACACTGAGAGGCTGAGGAGTAAGAAGGTATTCATGGTCTGGTTGTTGGAGGTGACAGAAGAAGGAGATTTCCAAGGATCCAACTCTTGGAAGGGAGGAAGATATTTGGGATTTATAGCTATAAAGGCCCCTCCCCTTCTGACCCAAATGGCACCTCCTCAGTTTCATCTGATTGGGGACAGAGAGTATAGGGTGGAGAAAGGAAAGTTGAAGACTGAGGAAACCTCTGTCCCCCCAAAAAAGACTCTTGGGTCCCATTAATGGACAAAAGGAATCTATAGTTCAGGATAGCTTGTCCCCTCCCCACCCCCCCAAAAAATCATTTTACCTTCGAAAGAGAGAGGGGATTGTGACATCACCAAAACCCATTGTGATGTCATAGTTCCTGGGGCAGTATAGGCTTTGGAAAAACACCCAACTGGGTGTGGCTAACAGGTGGAGGAGTGAATACAGCCCAGCCCCTGCTCCCCCTCCCCTTGGGAGATGAGTACCAGCCCCCCCTGCTCCTGGTGGTCCTCTCTAGTCCTGGTGTGGATATCTGCCCTAATTTTCCCCATGTGGGAAACTAGGCCTAGGGTCTGGAGGGAGGGTTGAAAAGGCAGCACAGAGGGCTAAACCTGAGTGATGAATAAGAATGTTAGGCCACCAAAACTCCCTTTAGGATTTGGTATCCAGGCCACTTGATCCCTGCACAGTTTCCTTATCTGTACCCCCAACCCAGCATCTGCTGCCTCTCTCTAGCCAACTTCCCTCCGGTCTCTCTTGCTGATTCAGCTCCCCCATTCCTGTCCCCACCAGATGCCTGACCATGGTCCTAGCCCTGGGACTTTTGCTGCTGCTCTCAGGGACTGGAGGGAACTTGGGGGGTGAGCGAGGGTGGGGTAAGAAAGGTGGGAATGGGGAGGAAACAAAGACTGGAGGGGGTAGGGTCGTTCCCTGAATACCAGAAACAACCCAAGAATGGGGGAAGGGAGAGGAAGGGATGCCTGGATCCTCAAGGAAAGCCAGGTTTCGGGAGAAAGGCTAGTGGTAGAAGGTGAAACTGAGAATCCCACCTTCACCCCAACTCTTCCGCAGTTCTTTTGGAGGGACGTCCAGGAGATCGAGTGAATATCTCTTGCACCGGGGTCTCCCACGCGACCCGCTGGGCTTGGGCTCCTAGCTTCCCTGCCTGTGTGGGCTTGCTTAGAGGCCGCCGCCCTGTCTTCTGGGCCTCCGCCCCAGGAAATCTCACCCCAGCCTCCACCTCGCCCTTTGCCGGCCGCCTGCGTGCGGTGGACCCCAATGGCATCCAGAAGTTGGAGCTTCTCCTGGCTCGAGGAGACTCCGGTACCTTCTTCTGTACTGGAATTGGAGGTCGGCATGGCTCTGAGAGCCGTACCTCGCTCAAAGTGCTTGGGGACTTGGCTGCTTGTCGAACCCCCAGCCCCACCTCGGGTGAGTTGGGGAAAGGGTAACTACACTACAGTTTGTTGGGAGAACGATCTGATCCTCTCCAATGGGGTGAAAAAACTATTTCGGTTTTGTTTGGTTTTGTATTCCCTTCTCCTGGCACAGGATTAGGCACATAATAATTGATCAATGGATAGATGGAGATGGAAGTAGTCCTGATGTGTATTGGTTGGGAATTATAGAAGGGTTCCTTGTAAAGGGGAACTCTAAACGCCCCCTTTCGACTTTGCTCCCCTTAGGATCCTCATATCCTGTGTTCCTGTACCCTCTGCTGGGCATCGGATTGGTTTTAGGGCTGGCGGGGCTGGGGATGGCTTGGAGACTTCGCCAGTAAGTGCCAAGAACTAGAGTGGTGGACGAAAAGAATGGGAAAGGGTAGAACCTAGGGTGAAGAGCTCAAAAACTGAGGAGTGGAGTTATCCCAGTGTGAGAGTGAAACTGATTTCTGAAGAAACTGGAGTGGGGATGTGGAGAAAAGGGGAGGGGTCAAAATTTGAGAGCCGTTAGAGCTGTGTGCCAGAGGTTAATTAAAGCTTGGCTGGGGGTGGGGGAAGGGGCTGAGGAGTGAGCTCTATCAACCAAACAATAGACATTAAGTACCTACTGTGTGTTAGGCACGGAAATGACTGTGGTTTGGAGGAAGTGACAGGTTGGGTAGCAGGAGCCTGAATTTTTTCGATTTTGAGCGAGAAACTTAAGGAGATGACTGGGGTATGGGTTGGCTAAAGATAAGAATAAAAGGTTGGTCAGAGTCCCTAATTTCCCTTCCCTATCCTTTTCTAGGCTACCCCTTTCCAGGCCTGACAGAATCGTCCCAGGATTCGGTGAGAATAGCTCCTCTCCCCACCTCCACCACCTCCATTCTATGACTGGGCATATTCCCTCTCCCCATCTCTCAGCTCTGCCCCCGTCCCCTCCCACAAAAATTCCACCCGTGAACACCGAGATCGAGAGTCGATCGAAAGAGGAGCCCCGGGAAAGAGGTGACTTGGATGTAGAAAGGGTAAGGACTGGAGGGAGGTGTGAGCTTGGGGGGAAAAGTGGATGAAAGAGAATGTGAATAAAAAGGGCACATTGCTGGGGCCCAAAGGGGAGGTTAGTCCCAGACTATATGGTAGATCCCTGTTCTCCATCCTGTCCTTTTTTTCCATTTTTTCCCAGAGCCTTCTCTACGCTGATCTGGACCACATTCCCCTCAGAAACCCTGAATGGTTGCGCACCACTGTCCCCCAGGATGCCACCACCATCTATGCGGTAGTAGTTTGAGAAGGCCTTACTCCAACACGAAATGTGATACTCCCGACTTCCCTCCCACCTGCCACTCACTCCCAAAAAGTGATCAGAAGCTAATCCTGAATTCATCTTTGCCTAGGACACTTCCTGCTCCCTTACAGCTCTGGAAGATATGCCTGAATTCTAAACTCCTCCCTTTCTCAAAATTATAGGCCCACTCCAGCCCCTCCCCACATTGTTCCGCGTCACCCCATCTCCCCTAATCAGACACTACACACCGTGACGACTAAAAGGTTCGTTTCATTTTATTCTCGGGAAGACGATCTATTCCCCCTTCCCACGCTGTCCCACCCCAAACCCTGGTTCCTACCCCATACCTAGCTTCTTCTACTCATCATCCTACGGGTAAGCTAATCATCCCCTTTCTATTCTTCCTACTTTCCTGCTCCCACATTTGGGGATCTCTTAGCTGTGGGGGCGGGTGCTGAGGACGAGGCAAAGAGAGCTAAGCCCAGCCCCAGCCTTCTCTAGCTCAGAGCAGGATACAGGTACTAGAGTCACGTCAGGCAGTTTCTGCAGCACCTAAGGAAAAGAGGTGGGGTTCATTATAAGCCCCGCCCATCTCCCACGCCCCAAACCCAAAGCTCCCGCCCCGCAATGCCTAGCGATTCCAGAAATTCTGCCCCTCTACTTCGAGGCTTTGTGCCCTATTTCTGCTTATCCTCTTTCTCGCCCCCAAGAAATGCTCCCTTTATTTCGGGCTTCTGAAAGAATTCCACCTTCTCACCTCCTGGCTGTTGGGCAAGTCTCCACCCCCACGGTGCAGCAAGAATGGGGAAGCCCCAGGGATCCCCGGCCGCAGAAACAAGCAGTCTGCCGCGGCATCATCTGGGAGAGTCAGAGAGGCGTAGGGGTGATCAGTCAGCGCTGCCATAGCCTAGGGGGCAGAAGGAAAAAGAAAGGATTTCGAATCTGCTCCCCAAATTACAGGGTTTTCTGGCTCCTTCAAAGCCCAAGGAACAGATGGTTGGGGTTAAACTAAACTTATTTATTTTCCGCAATTTCATATTACACATACACACACACACTCACTCACACACGCCCATCCCAGGTCTTTCACTCATCCATCAGGCTCCTCCCCTTAACGCTCAAATCCCGCCCACCTGTTGCACACTGTCCCTCCTCCTCACCCTCACAGCTTTCTGGGCCGCTTCGCTGCTGCCAGCTACAACAGTGCGGGGGCCCCCCATCCCGCAGAGCCCTCGCAAATGAGAGGGGCCTGAGACTGGCACGGTGGAGACTGCAAAGTCCTGAGAAGACGGATACGGGTGGAAATGTGTTGGAAAGGCAGGACGATAAGAGGTGTCCTCCCCCCCGGAATCCTAAATAACACCTGCTCCCCTTGGTCTTCCCCACTGCTCCTCCCGATTCCACCTCTTCTCTAGTCTCGGCTCTTCTCGAGACGCTAGGTCCTTCCACTCCAGGAATCACCCACCACTCCCAGCTCTCCAGTTTGGGGGCCCTTGGCTCACAACCTTCTGAGCCCTTTGCTTAGGGACCAGTCAGCTCCCCTCACCCTGAATGTGTCGGCAACAATTTCAGCTCCTCGGTGGTTGGTCCATTTAGAGAGGCCGACGAAAAACTCACGGCCTGGAAGAGTTCAGAAAAGAAATCTGTCTCCCAGCCCCTTCTCCCCCAAACTGTGTTCTCCAGAGCACTGAAGCATACCGTCCTTCTTCCTGATCCCCCCAGGTCCCACCTGTGAACAGCACATCTGTCCCGTCTAATGTGGCATTATCGTCTTTGATCTCCACAATCCGAAGGCCCAGATCCTGTAGAGCTCTTTTGACCCCATCAACCTAGGGGCAGGGGAAGAGAACCTCAGTTTTAAGATACTGGTGTACTACTACTGCAACCCTGCTCTCCTAAAAACTCTAGACCTCAACTTCTCTTTCCCCCTTTTCCTATCCACTCCCTTTCCTGCACTCACTTCTGGTCGCCTGGCAGGACTCCAGGGTCGAGTGATGAGGGCTGTATCCCCATGTACCACAGCTGTGTCTCCTAGCAGGGGTCCAAGTGGCAGTTGCTCCTCAGGGGGCAATTCCAATAACTGAAGTCCCAAACGCTGCCTCAGTTTCCCTCCCAGCACCCCGTGCTCTCGCTGTGCCTTCGCCAAGTCCAGAGGTGGAAGACCAACTGCTACTCCTTCTCCCTCTTTGCCCAGACTTTCTGGGACCCCCCGGATCAGGGCATGGGTACAGCGGCCCAGCCCCTCCCCTGGGGTTCCCATCCCCTTGCAGTCTTGCTGTCTTGTCTTTATTCGTTTTTCTTTCACTTTACCTGCCAGAAGGGAGAGACAAGCAGTTGAGACAGACATGGAAGGGTAAGGGTTTAAGGATTCCTGGGTCTCCTGCCACCCCCTCCTGGTTTTCCATCTGTCATTTTAATTCCACTTTGAATCCGAAAGAGCCTGCACTGGGAAGAAAACTGGGACTCCTTCCCCTCTCATTACCCCCTCAAAAAAAAAACCAACCCAATAAACCAACACCTGTTGTCTCTTCAGCGACTCCGAACTACCACTCTCAACACCGCTCCCTGTTGCGTTCCCCCACCCACCCACCCCTACCCCCCTCCATTAGCCTCTCCCCGCCTGGTCACCGCTAGGATGCGCTCACTCCCTAAATATGAGACGAGTCCACCCCCTTAACCCTCCGTTATTCGTAGATGATGGGGGACTCCGCGGACAGATGCTTGGTACTCGGGGAAAGTATGGGCTGTTAGAGGGAGAAGGGAGAGGAAAGGCAGGAGATGAGTTGGATGCCTGGATCCTTAAGAGAAGGGAGAACTAGAGGAAGGAAAGGATAGATGGGAGACTATGGAGTTAATCTTCTACCCTGAGGGCCGGTCATGTAGCCCTTAGTGGACCCAGTATAAATCAGACCGAGTCCCAGGGGACTGGGAGAGGTCTGGAGTGAAACTAGAAGGGGCGGAGAAGGGGGGGGGGGTTAGTTTTAGACAATGATATTTAGTTACTCCCCTTGATCGCGACCCCCAATTAATTTTCTCTATAGAATCCTACCTTCCCAGGCCAGGGAATTTACGCGTTTGGCCTCCCCACCCGGCTCACTTTAAGGTCCCAAACATTAGATTCCTCTACTGCTCATTCCCCTCAAGACCCCAGATGTCCGCCCCCCGCCCGAGGACCAACGCTTTCCTCAATATCGCAAGCAGTCTGCACTTGCCCCCACCCCCCAGCCTCTGCTCGGCTAGCGTCAGGTCACTCACCGCTGGCTGCCTCACCCCGCCCCTTCCCCTTTCCGACCAGGGTTCGGGGGTTCCCTCCCCCCGGGTGCAGGGAGTGGGGGGAGGGGAATTCGAGTCTGTAGGCCTTGGGAGGGGCTGGGGCCCTAGATTGGGGTGAGGGTCCCCGGACAAGCGGAAGGGATCACTGGGAGCTGAGGGGTGGGGGCGCGGCAGACTGGCGGCTTCGGGGCATTGTCTGTTCGGGTACGGGCTGGACTCTGGGAGGCCACGCCCCTACCGCCCCTCTAGACCACACCCACTCCTCTGGGGCTTCCTTCGCTCCAGCCCGTAGCCACACCCCTTCCCTTCCAGGATTTCTCATACCCGCCCCCAGTAGTTCTCCCCAAATTCTTGAAGGTTGGGACAAATTACGCCTCCAGCCCCGGCCCCATCCCAGGCTTCAAGCTCCTACTTTGTCGACCACTCGACTGCAAATACAGCAGGAACAAGAGGAGAAATTGCCCCTCAGCCCCACCCCAAACTTTTGGTCGTCCTGGCTTTCACCTCAAAATACCCTTCTGGAACTCCAGGGTTCTGCTTCCCAGCACTCACAGATAAAAATCTGCACTCAGCTCCCTCGATACCTCAAATGCATCTGTCCTTTTCTACCAGACTCAGGCTTCCAGCTTCCCAATATCCAATATAAAAACATCACTATATTTTAACTGTTTTATTATTGAAATATTTTCATCCTATCCCTCTCAAAAAAACCCCACCCATTCTCCTCCCCATCTTGCCCCCCAACAACCTTCCCTGCCCTTCTGTACTTTATTTCAAAATGCTGTGCTCAGTGACCATCCTGAGATGTGTTCATTGGGCAGCCTTATCAAGCCATTTGTGAAAGAAGTAGCAGGGTAAAGGAAGAAAGAAGCTCTGTCCATGGCTACTGTAGGGCTTTGGCTACTAGCTCATAGGCCAGCTCTATCTCCTCAGCATCTGGACAGGTAGAAGCAAATTCTTCTCTGGCATAAGCATTGCGCAGGTATCTTTGCACCCCTCGAAACTCCTCTGGGATAGAAAATCCCCGATATTTTTTACATACAACCTAATGGGGAAAGAGAGAAGAGACACAAATACATTATTATTTGGTGCTCAGTATTGATGTTGGTGGTCTCTTGGAGGTCCATTGTGTGCCATGTTGATAAACTCTAAAACCTTCAGTATCCCTTACAGAATCAATTCCAAGTTCTTTGGCCTGAAATCTTAAGTTGCTATAACCTGACCCCAATCTCCATCTCAAATTTTCCACTAAAGCCTCCATCCATATCAAAGTAGTCCATTCATTATCCTGACTCTGCTTTTGCTCAAGTAATTTATTCTACTTCAAATGTCTTCCCTTCTTTCCCCCCTCCATTCTACTTAGCCAAATCCTACTCTTCATCTTCAAGGCCTTGTTAAAAGGCTTCACTATGAAATCTTTATCAGCCCAATTAAAGAGATATATTCCCTAAACTTCTCCATCACTAAATAACACTCATTTAGTACTAGTAAATTGCCTTAGATTGTTAGCTCACTGTGTAAATGTTCTATTTTCTCAACTAGATTGCTAGCTCTTTAATGGAAAAAAAAAACCCTTACCCCGTGTTTCATACATGAATTGTTGCCGCTTAACATATATTTGTTGCTTGACTTGAGTCTGGGCTTCTCTTTTAAGAAGGCCACCAATACATTTGAAGATTATCACAAAAAGGAATAAGTCATTCTTTATCTTCCACCAAGGAGAGGGGACTGATATTGCAATGGGAAGAATGCAGGTTAGACCTCAGATAGAAGTCTCCAGAAGGAAGAGATATCCCTCTCATCTGTTTGACAGAAGGTTAGTCCACAGGATGACCTCAATGGTAATCAAAGTGAGTATGTTTATTCAGTCTTTTTTTTTCTTTTGGAAGGGTAATTGGGGTTAAGTGACTTGCCCAAGGTCACACGGCTACTGTAGTAAGTGTTAAGTGTCTGAGGCTGGATTTGAACTCAAGTCCGCCAGACTCCAGGGCCAATGCTCTATTCACTGCACCACCTAGCCACCCCTTGTTTAGTCAGTCTTTTTTTTTTAATCAAATGCTTTATTAACTTCTAGTTTACATCATTCATTTCCAAAAGATTTTGAGTTACAAATTTTCTCCCCGTTTTTCCCCTACGAACCACCCCAAAACATCCCCTCCTCCAATCTGTTCTCTCCCATATCTTCTCCCACCCCCCTCCGACTTTCCAGTAGGGCACAGTGGATCTCTTTGCCCCAGTGCCTGTATGTCTTATTTCCCAGTTACTTGTTTAGTCAGTCTTAAACTCCTTAACCTTTTTTATGTCATAGACCCCTTTAGTAGATTGGACCCCTTCTCAAAAATGCTTTTAAGTGAATAAAGTAAAAAACAAAGGATTGCAAAGAAAAACAATTATATTAAAGTAGTATCAAAATATATAAAGATTTACAAAGCACTTTACATGTTATCTCATTCGATCCTCACAACGCTGTAAGGTAGGTGCTATTATCCCCATTTTACAGATGAGAAAACAGGCTTGAGAAGAAATTAAGACTTGCCTAGGGTCACCCAACTAAAAAGTGTCACAGACACTAAGGACTTCTGGGCTAAAGTCTGGGAAGCCAACTCAAGGGAGCAGAAACCAGAAAGGTTTCATCAAGGGACACTGGGTAGTATACCATTATCAGTTGTTTTGGAATGTGAGTCACCACTGAGGTGACACCCTGCAGGAGTAACCTGTGATAGGGGATGGTAGTTCTAGAAGACAGTTGTGTTGAGAGTTTACCAAACTAGCTACTTAGCTACTTCCTCCTTTCCCTGCCAACCTACCTGTACAATGTGGAGTTTGGGCAGTAGGTTGCAATCAGCCAATGTAAGCTCATCACCATCCAGAAACTTTCTGTGGGAGACACCTTCATCTTCTGCACTTGTCTCATCAATCTCTTCAGGAAGTGGTGATGTCAGATAGTTGTCAAGAACCTTCAGGGCTTTCAACAGCCCCTTCTCCAAGTCTATTGAAGAATTAGGACCAAAAATGGTAGGGAAAGTCTCACAGAAAAAATCAGGACAGAAAAGAATGTAGCCCAGGAGAAAAAAATGAGAGATTGCTAATCAGAAGAGGTCAGAAAGTAGTCCAGAGAATGAAGCAGTCAATTAATGGTCCAAATGCCTAATTATGGAATGAACCATTAAACATGAGATGGACCAGAACCAGAAATTGAACCAGAAAGCCTGGGATTTTTTTTTTTTGGAGGGCAATTGGGGTTGTGACTTGCCCAAGGTCACATGGCTAGTTTTTGTGTTAAGTGTCTGAGGCCGAATTTGAACTCAGGTCCTCCTGACTCCAGGGCCGGTGCTCTATTCACCTAGACGCCCCTGGGGAAACCATCATGGAGATCCAAAGAGTTCAACTAATGAAAATGGAGGAAAAGGCAGGGACCTATAAAATAGAGGAATTTTATAACACAAAGTTGGGGATAGAATGTAAATCAATTACTGCTTCCCTCACTTATAAACTATTAGCATTTTTTCCCTTATTCTATCTTCTGTTTCTCAGTTTCTGTTCTTCCCCAGCATCTAGGCCCTCCCAGTCCCTGATTTTGCCCACCCAGCTCCCACATTCCTACCAGGACCCAGGCCTCTGGCCCTTCAGACTTACTGGCATTGAGTGCTGGGTTTGAATTCTTGATGTAGGCAGAAAATTTGGCGAAGACATCTAGGCCAGCTGTGTTGGATTCTGGGTTCTTAGCTGCCAACTTGGGGTACCTGAGATCAGGTGGGAGATGGGGCAATAAGAAGGAGATCTTATGTAATACATGACAACCTAGAAGCTGCTCCCATCCCAGACATTTCAGATTCTCACTACTTTTCTTCTTATTCCCCTGATCCTTCTGTTCTTTCCCAACCAAGGTCCCCCATACATACCTAGGGGGACTCAGCACCTCCTCCAGAAACTCTTCAATCTTGTTAGTGTCTGTGTGTACTTCAGTGCCATACAGTAAAAATGGGAGTTGACCTCCAGGACACAACTTCTGTACTGTCTCTGTTCTCCTATAGTAGGAACCCAGGCATCAGGGGAATGGGGAGGTGGCTTGGGATTTCAGAAAGTCAGAAATTTAGGATGGGGAAGGAGCTAGAAAAGAGAACAAGAAGGGGGAAAGGTAAGGGGACTGGAGAGATAAAATCTGGAAAAGAGAGAAGGCTTGATAGTAGGAAGTAACCTCCTGGAGAGAAATTCAGTATAGCAAAGGGGTGGGGAGGTGGGCAAGTGTGAGGTATAAAGGAGGAAAAGAGTAGTGCTAGAGAAGGAATAAGAGAGGAAAAAAAGGGTGGGGTTGGGCAGGAGTGGGTAGAAGAAGGCTCTCACCTCTTGGTGTCTACAGTGGTGACATTGAAGGTAACACCCTTAAGCCAGAGTACCATGAAAAGTCTTTGGGAGAAGGGGCAGTTCCCAATCTTGGCACCATCACTTCCAGCCTGAAATGTACCCCCCCACCAAAGTCAGAAAGGGCTTCTTTAGAAGAGCCAGGAAAAGGCACACATAGTTCAAGGTGTGTATGAGGGACATTCTTTGATATTACCTTTAATAAATATTAATGCCAGAAAAGTCTGTTCTCAGTACTTAGGAATTTTATGATAAGTTGTTATATATGTTATAGTAAAGCCTCAAAACCTCTGGTAGATAGTCATGAGGAAGGGAGGCAGATGTCAAGGTGACATTTTCAAACATTTCCTGCCATCACAAATATTACAGCTGGAAGAAACTTTAAAGATCATTTAGTCCCACCCCTTTGTTTTAAAGACAAAGAAACTGAGGGGAAATGACCTGTCCAAGGTCATAGAGCTAGAAAGTACCAGAGTTGGGATGAACCCAAGTCTTCTGATTCCAGAATCAGAGTCCAGTAATCTTTCCACCTTACCATGCTTTTTTTTCACCCCAATATAAATACTGTGTTTCATTTCTGCCCCTGACTTTGCTTAACATGTTTCTCCCCCAACTCAACTGCCCTCTGTCCAAAGACTCCATAACCCCCTATCCTAACATTACCAAACTCTCCAAAGCAGTCCCCTTGGCTATTTCTGGGGAAGGAGCCAGGCTGAACCCAGGATTGGGGGAGTACTATTTCAGGGAGAACACTTAGTTCCTGAATAAAACTTGGGACCTGGAAGGGGTAACAGTCAGAATTACTGGGGTTGGGAGAAGAACTGGAAAGGTGAGCACTGGGTTCCATATACAATGAAGGGGGTGAGGACTGTTTTATAAGAAGCTTGTAGGGCTGGTAGTCTTGATCCTGAAGGAAGCAGAGGATGGGAAAAAGGGAGCTGGAACTTGGTGCCCAGGGCCTAAGTGTTTTCTCAAACTCTTCTACTACCATCTATGCAGCTGGGTGTGGAAGGAGAATTCCCAGTTCTGCCCAGGGATGTGTGAATGTAGAGGGGCCACCAAAAGGGGCAGCACCCTCTGATTGGCAAGTGGTGACCTCATCCCCCTGGGGACACCTCCCCCTCCCCACTTGACTGAGGGTGATTCATTTCTCTGTGTCTCCGGTCTGAGCCCACTTCCTTCCTGGAGGTGAGGGAAAATGGCATAGTTTCCGAGGCCCTGGTGGCTTAAGACTTGTGTATGGTCCTTCTCTTTCATTAAAGACTACATGTCTTTTTTTTAAGCACCACATAGGATACCTTATTCTCCAGATCTTCCCTGCCAGGGGACATCTAGGCCCCTAGCTTCCTCCTTAGTAATTTCAACTAGATCTTGGGCTAAAAATAGCCCCTGAGGCTGGTATGAGAGTAGGGAGGTAAGGACCACGCCTAAAGCAGCACTTCACTCTTCACTTGGGGGTGAATGAGAGGAAAGGCTCAGAAACCAAGTCACAGACAATGAAAGGGGGGGAGGGTGAGGCAAAGACAAAGAGAGAAAGAAAAGAGATGGTGGGAGGGAGAAAAGAGAAGAAATGTAAGAAGCCAAAGGAAAGGAAAAAAAAAGGAAAGAGATAAGTCACCTGCAAGAAGCTGAAAAATGAGAGGGGGTGGGGAATCGGAGCAGAAAAAAGAGACTGGCTGAAACTGGGGGAAAAGAGGAAGCAGAAAAGAGAAGGCCAGACAGGACAGGGAGTGACACAGAAACATGACAGAGAGAAGCTGAGGAGAGAGAGTAGGGGAGACATCCCCCCCACCAAGGTAGGGTGGACGGGGAGACAGAGCAGAGGAAGAGGGGTAATGAGGAGGGAGATAGATGACTAAGGGAAATAGCCCAAATTCTAGTCCTCACTTAGACACCTAAACCTTGGGTTCTATGGGGGAAAAGTTTTCTTAGATTCCTAAACCTCTAATTGATCACTTCACAAGGAAAGGGGAAAACAATGTAAGTGAAGTTCCTTCTGATCTTCACTTCATCTATAACCCTCATTTTTACTGCCCTATAGCTCAACCCCTCCCTATCCCTCCACAGGATGATTCCCCTAAATTCTCCAGCAGTCTTATCACCCCTTTCCCTTCACTCCTCAATTCCCAGAACTGCTGTCATCTCTCAGTGGGTTATCCATTTCTCCTTTTCATTTCTCCCAGATTTTTCCCCTCCCCAAGCTTATCTCCTATCAATCCCTCTTCTCCCCTCAGCCTGATTCTCCTTTTCTACATCCTTTCCCAAGCCTAGAGTCCCTTCCTTTTTCCTTCCCTTGTGCCACCACTTTTTTCCTTCTTTCTACCCATCCCATACCTCACTCTTGCACTCCCACCCCCCACCTCCATCCCCCTAACCCCTTATATCTTTTCTAACCTCTAACCTTGGGGGACTATGGGGACAGGGAAGGAATTCCTCTCCATACTGCTGAAAGTTCTCTTCCCTGCCCTCCCAAGCCACAGTCACCCCATATAGCACCTCTTTCCTCGGAGCCCAGATTTGCTCTACACCTCCCATCATCCTGGCTTTCCCAACTCTCCTTCACTCTCATGCTTTCCCTTTCTCACGCGTCTGAAAATCTCTACTTTTACAAACTTTTTGTTGTTGTTGAAGAGGCAGAGAGCCTCAAGACTCCGGGTGCCACTTTCCATTCGCCACCCCACCCCTCAAAAAACCCAGCCCCTGAGGCTCCCTGCCCGGATGCGAGCCCAGACAAGGACTGGAAAGAAAAGAGGGTAAAGGACCTGGGTAGGGAGAGTCCAAAGGAATGGGAAAGGGCAAAGTTGAATTCCTTGATGTGTGTGTAAGGGATAGAAAGTGTTCTTACCTTGACGAACAACTCGACTTGTGCCTGTTCTTCAGCCATGGCTGCAACTGGGACCAGGAAGCAGCAGGCGCTGGGGGAACTGGGAGGGGCCGGGGTTGGAGGGAAGGTGGGTTGTGAAGCTTGGGGAGTTTTTCCCCCAAATGTCGTGGGACTCCCCCTCTTAGCTCACCAGGAAGGACACATACCCACACACAAACACAAACACAAATACACACTTAGAAACACCAGCTAGGTCCAGATCTTCCTCCACACCCCCACCCCCATTCACCCCCAGCTCCTCCTCTACCTTTTCCCCCGCCCAGCCTAGAGCTAAGAGCTGATGACTCACCAACGAACCCCGCCCAGGAGAAGAGGGGAGGATTCCTGGGTCCTGTAAATGGGGAGTCAGGGGAAGCAAGCTCCCAGAGAGGGTCCTGGTTGGGGGAAAGAGGGAGTGGAACTATGTACTTGGAGCCCCTTCGATCCCCTGACCTCAGCCCTAGACCCCCGTCTTCTTGTCTCATTTCTGTGATTGTTGAAAAGGAGAAAATCCCTATTTTTCCCTACTCCATACATGTAACCTGACACCTTGAATTAGGGAGTCTTGGAGAACCAGGGTAGGGGTGTTTTAGGAAGCGAAAGTGGAGCTTCTTTCCACCATAACCCTACACCTGTCTCTTCCGAGGTGGCTGGAATTGTAGTCTGGGTCATAGAAGTTAGAACGAGATACGGGGATTGGGTGGGGAGTAGGTTGGCAGAAAGGCAAATTGTGCTGGGTGTGATGGAAACAATCGGTCCTGTGTGTGGAGGGGATCAGGAAATTGGGCCAAGGAGCCCGCCATCCAAAAGAAAAGATCCCCTCAGAATTCTCATCTTCTCCATTCCTTCTCAAACCACTGATCCCTAGTGTTGACTGTTGCCCAGGGAGAAAGGATGATGAAATGGGTATGGCATATAATTCCTTGAGTTATAAAAACGTACCTGAACCCTGAGGTTTGCTTTACTAGTCCCATGTTGGGTTAAAGCAAAAATCATACAGATAAAGTGAGAAAAGTTAACAATGAAGAACTTCAGAGAGACTTCTTTCCATTAACCTACACTAATACGGTACTTAGGGGTACCTTAGCGGTGGGAGGGTGATGGTTAAGTTTTCATCCTCCTGAAATTCAATATTTCATAGAGTTTCCTCAGAACCTGTCTTCCCTTCTGCCATCCCAGGATCCCAGATCTTGGACTCCCCATCTCCACTGCTACTTTCCTAGTATTAACCCTGTCATTCCATTTCTCTTCATCAACCAAAACCTCTACTTCCAAAGTGGAGAGGCTCACTCCTGGGAGGAAGACAAAGGGTCAGAAGAAGCAGAAGCAGAGGAAACCTCAAAGACAAGGAAAAATGAGGATGTACCACGAAAGAAACTAACAGTTGGTGGCTTCCTCTCTGGTTTAAAGATGTCCTTCCCCTGTTCTCCCTATGCCTGGAGAGCACTAGTACACTTTCACCAGCTAGAGAGAATGTGTCCCTGGATCGGAATGTTCTAAACTAGAGGCACAAAGACCAACCAAACTGCTGTAGAGTGTGTTTTAGGCTGCTTGTGGATGATTCCCAAAGCTTGCACTTCTTTCCCATGAAGAAGGTGGAATCAGGTTTTCTTTACACATAAGTATTTGGCCTCAAATAGATGACCCCTGTTAGGGGCAATGAGGGAGTGGCAAAGGAATGGGGTGCCATATTGGGCTAAAACAGGTCCAGCAGCCTCTTTCATCTCCCTCTCCCCATTCCAGCCTCCCCCACCTCCAACTAGCAAAGCAGCTTCAGCTGTCTGTATCATCAATATTGTCTTTGGCCTTCAGCCCTGGACTACTAAACTTCTCCCTAATTCTCAAGCAACTGCCACCCTTTCCTTGGGACATCCATCCAAGTCCCATGAATTTGAGAGTAGGGGGCTTCACCTCTGAATTATGCCATCAGAGACAAATCCCATTTCCCACCTTTATGGAATCATTTCTTCCCCTTGTTCCCATTTCCTTTTTTCCTTATTTCTCCTCTATCTCTCTTTGCCTCTATGTCTATCTCTCTGTTTGTCATTTCTCTCTGTGTCTCTGTTTCTGTCTTTTCTCCATCTCAGTCACACACACAGACACCCAGACACACCCCTTGAGCATACATTCGAAAAAATTATCTTCCTTTTCCTTCCCTAATTTTCTCCCAGTTTCTACTCCTTTACCTCTTCTTACCTTTCTGTAACTCAGCACTACTTTCTGTAAACCCATCCTCAATCTATCCTCACCTTGATCTGAATTAATCTGCCAAGGTGTGGCCCTCTGCCCTTCCCCTGATTTGACACTCCCTAGCTCCGGTGCCCTCCCACGTGTTTCCACATTGTTATTATTGCTCCATAACTCACCCAGGGTAACCATTAACCCAAGTCTCCTCACTCCCACCCCTCTCCTGCAAGAGAATTTTCCAACCACTTGTCTTTTCCCTTACTCATGCCAAGTTACCCAAATCCTCACACTCTCCCTAATTCCCATCCCTTCCTTCAGGGTTCATTTCTGTCAACTATTCTTTTTAAAATTAATTTTTATTAGTATCTTTTGTTTTTACATCACCAAAGTTTCTCACAGTATCCCTTACCACCCCCCTTCCAGAAAGCTATCTCATGAAACAAATAATATTTTTGAAATAAAGAGGAGGAAGAGACCAAAAAAAAAAAAATCAGCAAAACTGACAATACAGTGAAAAGATATGAAAACATATTCTTGTTTTTTATAATTTTGCAACATTCACTTTTGAGTGTTTTTTTTTTCTATTTATATTGTAGTCATTATGTATACTGTTTTTTCGGCTCTGCTTACTTCACTCTTCATCAGATCATCCAGTCTTTTGACCTTCTTCCAAATGACATAACAGAAAAGAGGAGGGGACTTTGGCAAGTGTGTAACCAGAAGTGTGCTGATACATATTTAACAACCAACTCTCAAAAATGCACTATGTATAATCTGCATTTTGAACATTTTTTCCATCGCTTTCTTAAGTCTACACAGTCAACAATATGATGAAGCAATAAATTTAAATCAATAATTAAAAGAATAAATCAAAACAAAAGATTTGTATTATTTGCAAATTTCTATGGTATAAAATGCTCACACTAAAAATTAGTAATCAGTTCTTTCCAGCACAGTCTAGCTCCAGCACACTACTGTATCCCACTCAGTAGGGTAGGCATTTTGAGAAGGAGTATCTGGGAGGAGTGGAAGGTGTCTTCCTGGGGGAATGGAGAAGTGACCCCATTTGTTGTGGGGCATGTGCTCTGTATTGGAAAGGGACATTATGTGAGTGGCAAAAAATAGGGGACTTGAAGCAAACACTTATCTTTATAACTTGTCTCACCTTATCTGTCAGAGGGAGATAATCTTACTTTTGGAATGTTTTTGAAATTTAACTGTCATCTATAAAAAACAGGCTTGACTCTTAATCAGAGAAAATGCTTTCCCTTCCCTTCTTCAAGGAGTTTGGGAATATTGCCCACAGCATCAGACTTGATTGGGGAGTTAGTTTTGCTGAACTGCTTTTTAAAAAAAATATTTCTTTGAAGTTAAATGAAAGAAGAAATTAAATTTCTACTTTGTTATAAGGGATGATTCTCGGAAAAAAGGAGAGGTACATATTTGGACATGATAATAAAAAAATGGCAAACTTATTTCTAAAGTAAAATTAATATTCTATAGCAAAAAGACTAAAATCATATGCTCTTTTTTGTTTTTATTATTGTCCTTTATTTTTATTCCATTGTGTTTATTTTTTAAACTAAGAAGCATTTTTTTTCTCCTTCCCCCTTAGGAAAAATAAAAACCTTGTAACAAATATACTTAGTCAAGCAAAAAAAATTCCCAGATCCAAAAATGTATATCTCATTCTGAGCATCTTGAGTCTATCACCTCTTTGTCAAGAGGCAGGGGATTCCTTCACATGCTTCATCACTGATGCTCTGAAATTGAAGTTAGTCACTGCTTTGATCAAAGTTGTCTTTCAAAGTTGTTTCTTTTTATAGTATTGCCCATTTATAGATCGTTCTCCTGGTTCTGCTCATTTCACTCTGCATAAATTCATATAACTCTTGTCAGTTTTCTCTCAAATCATCCCTTTCACCATTTCTTATGGAACAATTCACACACCATAATTTGCTCAGCCATCCCCCGATTGATGGGCACCCCCTTAGTTCATAGTTCTTTGCCAACACAAGTATTTTTTGCATATAAAATCCTTTTCTTCTTTATTTGATCTCTTTGAGGCACAGGCCTTATATTGGTATTGGCTGGGTCAAAGGGTATGCACAGTTTAGTGATTTGGGGGGCATAAAACGGCATACACCTTTTACTTTTTAGGTCAGATGAACAGATTTTAAAATAAACGCCGGAATTTTATTTTATTCACTCACCCACTCACTTATTCACTCATACATTAATTTATTAGTTAATTGATAGATATTGTTTATTTGCCACATAGGTTCTTCCTCCCTTCCCAGGGGCCTCTGTCCCTTTAAGAATCTCCCTTGCCCTCCGCAGCTCTCCCCGCACGTCCTTCAGACCAACTCCGAGGTACTCCCCTCCCCCACCCCAACTCGAAAAGGCGGGAAGTTCGAAAACAGAACCCAACCCCCGAATGCGGATCCGCCAATCAGCTTTCTGATTTGGGTTACGCGCCTCTGTCTCCTTGTCTAGGAAGAAGAGGCCGACCCCCTCCCACCCCGTCCTGAGTCCAGAGAGCTTCCGGCCAGACTCACCCCCACCCCCTGGCACTTCCCTCGTGAACCGGAGCTGCGCGTGCGCAGTGGACTCCATCGGTGGAGGGGGTGTGTGTGTGTGGAGGGGGTGTGTGTGCGGAGGGGGGGTGTGTGGGGAGGGGGTGTGTGTGGGGAGGGGGTGTGTGTGGGGGGG
>NW_027187367.1:4622692-4638373 GCF_028583685.1 Petaurus breviceps papuanus
GGGGGGGGGTGTGGAGCCTGTGGGTGTGGTCGACGCTGGAAGGGCTGGGAGGACGTGAATCAGAGGGGAGAGACGTGGGGGCTCCCACATGTTCATTTACATTGCTTAATTCCCCTTGTGTCCTTTCCCCCCCAAATTCCAGTAAAAAAAAAACCGCAAATTCCAAAGTCTACGGGCCGAGACGGGAACGGGCGCTGCCGGGTTTGCCCCAAAACCCTTCAGCACGTTCCCCTCCTCCTGAGAGCCCCCTCTCCCGCCTCGAACCCCATACCATTTCCCACAATCCTCCCACGAAGGCCTGATCGACCACCCCAGCCTACGGTTCAGTAGTGAGTGGCCGCAGGTTTTGGAGTTCAAAGATTTGCTGTGTGACCCTGGGCAAGTCAATCAACTGCTCTGGTCCTCGATTTCTTTCTTCATCTGTAAAATTTGAAGGGCATGAACTAGATGGAGCTCTTAAATTATGCTTCATCTTGAAATCTAGAATCCTTCATTCGATACAAATTCAACATTTATTAAGCACCTACTGTATATGTAGGGTGCTGCACCAGGTTAGGGGAGGGGGGAGAAGATAGAAAAATAAAGATGATTTGGGTCCCTGCCTTCCCGGAGCTACCAGTAAAATGGCCCACACTTTGAGTGTCTCCTCACTCAAATTCAAATTCCCTAAAGAGAAGCTTTGTCCTCATTGGGGAACTTCTGGGAAGGGGCAGGGCAGACTCAGGCCAACATTTTCTTTTTTTTTAGAACCGGAGTCCCCTGAAACCATGGCTTTCTTGGGATCCCAAGCCAGTGACATCCCCCAGGATCAGGGAGCAGAAGCACTTTCTGCCCCCCTCTGTCCTTCAATCCTTGTGCAGGATAGAGAGGAAGAAGAGGAAGGACAAGCAGAGGTGTTTGGGGGGAGGGCAGTTGCATGGGAAGCCTGAGTCTCTGCCCAGGTAGAGGGGGTCAAGTGGGAACTGGGGACTTGTATCCCCCAGAGGAGAGCTGGGGGTGGTGGGAGTTTGGAGATGACAATGGGTGCTTCTCTGACAGACCTACCTGTGTGTGCTGTGGCATTCTGGGTGCCTGGGCATAGCCTACTATGACAGTGCTGATTCCACCATCTATTTTCTGCCAGACACCCCTGACTGTGAGAGCCTCCGACTTCTCCAGAGAGGTGAGAATAATCCTCTGGAGGGGCCAGGACTGCAGCCATACTCATGGATACATGATAATACCTGTCCCTAAATCATCCTATTCAGCCCTTCTTGTGATGTGTATTATAAGAAATCTCCAGGGAGGATCTCCACCCAGATAACATTACTGCCCTCCCTCCCCAAGGTTCCCAGTGCCTAGCATTCCTGTCCAGGTTCCAAGGTGCAAATGGGCTCTTGGGGTGACAAGAGTGAATACTTTGGCTGAGAGTGGGAGGTCTTCTTGTTTGCACTGAAAGGTGAAGTTCTGTTTATTAACCAAGACTGCTTTCTCTCACCAAGTTGTGGATGAAATCAACCCAAGATCCATCATCACAAGTGCCAAGCAGGACAAGAACATGGCTCAGTTTCTGGGGGGCCTGGGTGAGGGCTTGAGGGAAAACTGAATACATGTGGAAAGGACTTTGGTGTCTAGGACATAAGGTGTCTCAGAATTGGAGGTTTGGAGGGAGGACTAGAGGTGTCTGGGGAAGGGCTGATGTATCTGGAAGGTGACTATGTCTAAGAATGGTTGGCAGAATCTTGGGGGAGGCTGAAGATGTCTGGTCAAGGCTAGGGGGAAAGGGAAAAACTGGGGACCTTAAGCTGAACTCATTCTTCTCTACTCCTGCAGTCTCACCTGAACACAAGGAGCTGGGGACCCCTGAAACTGTACTGTTGCCTCATGTGGATTTTGGTATCAGCCCACCCATAACTTTTGTCCTGCCTCAATAGCCCCCATCCCCACTCTCATTCTTTAGCTTCTTTGCTTATCCCCCATTATCATCATCATTAGAGGTCCCTACCTCCTTCCCCCAACTCCAGTCTTAAAATGAAAGGGTTGGACTAAGTGATCTCTAAACATGCTACCAGCTCTGACATTCTGTGACCTGACTCTCCCAATCACCCTGTCCCCACAGGTCTAGAGATCAGCAAACAGCGAATCCTCTCTGGTAACTTTTCCTTCATGCCAGAATCCTTGACATGCACTGAGAAAATCCTCTTCCTCTCTTCCATCATTCCATTTGATTGTCCTCTCATGGTTAGAAGGGTCCTTGAGGGGGGCAGAAGGGAAAGTTGGTCTGGGGGGAAGAAAACTGCCCCAGACCAGATCAGAGGCCATGGGAGCCCATCCTTCAAAAACCTCCCATTTGGTTCTGCCTAGTATTCATACAGCCCTCCACCGTGACCTTGGAGGGGCTTGACACATCTCTCCCTCTGCCACTGATCCTGCTATCACTAGGTACAAGCCCTGGGAGGGTTGCTCAAGTTTCTGAATAGGAGAAGAGTCGGTGTGGAACTAGAAGATGGTAGCGTCAGTGTCCCAATTCTAGGCTTCAAGAAATTTGTCTTGTAGGTAACCTACTCAGAGAGAGAGAGAGAGTGAGCGTGTGTGTTGGGGAGAGGGGAGGTAGGACTAAGAGAAGGTGATAGAGGGCAGGGAATTGCCAGGGATCTCGAAGCCACCTGTATCAACTTATACTTGACCAGAAATCCCTGTACAACATTCACACTTGACAACAGATCATCCAGACTCCACCTGAAGACCTTCAGTGATGGGGAACTCACTAATTTATATGGCAGCATTTTTCACCTTTCCATAGCTTCTCATTTTTAGGAAGTTTTTTCCACATAGACTTTGTGTTATTACCCCCAACACAAGGTCAAATAAAAAACACACAGATGATCAAAGGTAAAATAGGGGGCACAAAAGGGCTACAAAGTGGGACTCCTGGCTAAGATGACATTGGGAGAAACAGGTGTCCCTCCAGTCTCGCCTTTTTGTTTTTTCTCCTATCCTCAGGACAGATCTCGTAAGCATAGACCAGGACACATACAGGTGAGTAAATAAAGGGACAGAAGGGTTTTAAGGGAAGGTGAAAAGAAGGATTAAATCCCCAAAGCTCTAATAAGCCTAATGAGGCTCCTTCTCTAACCCTAGGTCTGTCTGGAGAAGGAGGGCAGAAGGGATTTGGTGGGTGGGAACAGATGTGTATCATCTTTTCTAAAGGGGAAAGGAAGGCAATTGAGGGAACCTATTTTTGGATTCCAAGATTCTTCACCCCCTTAGGGCATGTCATCAGGACTCCTAGATTATATTTTTCCTCTCCCTCCCTCCCCCAACTGTTCCCCACAGGGTCCTGCAAATATTTAAGAGTGAGACCCACCCATCGGTGTACAAAGTGGCCAGTGGACTGAAGGAGGGACTCAGCCTATTTGGTAGGTGTCGTCTCATCCACTCTCCCTGAAAACACAGGGCATTCATTCACTTCCCCCACAGAGGCTTTGTCTGCTTTGTGCTTTTGTGTATAAGAAAGCTAGTGCCTAGCAGCTAGCTGTGTGCCATTTCACTCTTTATGTTTATCCATCAGTTTCTGGGTCCCCTTTGTGTGAGAGCTTTTCTGTACTTATGAATCTCCGGATTTTGTTTCTTTGAAGAGAAGCAGTGTAACTATTTGCATTTGGTTTATATATGTCTTTTCTTCATCATCTTTGCTTCTTCTGTAAGTTCTGACTTTTCTTCTTTTCTGACTTACCCTCATATCCATGTTTCCTCTCTGTATGTAGCTCTGTCATGTATGTATTTGCTATCTTTATGTGAAATTAGGTATGTGAAATTCTGTGAGTGTGTGTGTGTGGACACACCCAGTCCTGCCCCTTTCCAACACCCTGTCGTGCTCGCTCAGGATGTGGCCTGGCATTTGGCTCTGGCTCCCTTTGTATCCTAAATCCGGGAACGCCCCTGAGCATGCCTCACCAACACTAGGGCCCCAGGCACTGATGCCCCAGCCCTAATCGCCTTGCTGGGTCATGCCCCAGCTTGGTCTGACACACCCATTCCCTTTCCCTGACGCCTGACACACCTACTCCTTTTTCTCAGGAATTCTCAACCGCTGCTGCTCCAAGTGGGGTGAAAAATTGCTCAGGTGAGTATTAGAATCACAGTACCTTACAACTGTGTAGCTGTTTATAATTTACAAAATACATTCACATCCATTGTCATATTTTTCAACATTAAAAAATATTTATTTCATTGGGAGGAAAAAGTGACCAACTTTTATGTGTCTACCTATTGAAAGCCTCCAGTGGCAAAATGGGGAAGAGGTTGCTGTGGCCCCAATTCAGTTTTGCTAATCCCTAAATGTAACACCCTCAGAAAGCAGGAAATGGTGGGAAAGACAATGCAAGCTCTGCTAGAGGTTCTGGAGAAAGCAAGGGATACCGGGCAAACAAAATATACATGGAGATAGGGAGGGTGGGGATTATTAGCCCTATTTCTTTTAATAAAAAATTGTGACCCAAAAATGTCTACTGACTTTTCCAAGGTTACACAGGTAATAATCATCAAGTCGGAGACTTGAAACCTAGGTTTCTGTATCTTTAATGATACACTGAGTTACCTTACATACAGACACTCATTAACAAAACCACTTAGTATATACAGACACACAGGCCATACCATAATACAGACTGAGCACTTACACATACAAAATGCATGAATACACATATGGGCAATAAAATACCCATATGGAACATACACAAAACCCAACATGGCACAGACACACACATATGCAATAATATTATATGTGAATGTAAACACATAGTTTGTACTAGTACTCATCACAGTTTATACACGTTCTCCCTAGCACCCAGACTTATACCACCCACTCACGAATGTTTACCTGTTTCTTCATCTGTATAATGAAGAAATTCAGCTAGATAACTGTTAAAGTTCCTTCTGTCATTGGACTAGAGGCATTGGATAGTGTAGGGGGAGGGAACCTGTGGCCCTTTGTTCTCTGAAGTTTGGATTCAGTCAGAGGGCCATACTTGAGGATCTAGAGAGCCACATGTGTCCTCAAGGTTACAGGTTCCCCACCCATGAGATAATGGATAATAGCTAACATTTATATAGTACTTACTATGTATCAGACATTGTACTAATTGATTTACTTATTACATTAATAATTTATAGTAATTTACAAATTATTTCATTTGACTGTCACAATGATCCTGTGAGGTAGGTGCTATTATTATCCCTATTTTACAAATAAGGAAACCGAGACAGACAGAGGCTAAGTGATTAGCCCAAGGTCACACAGATTCAAACTCAAGTCTTTCTGACCCTAGGGTCCCAGGCACTCTATCCACTGTGCCCCACCTAGCTTACCTTAGAGCCAGGAAAAATTTGAGTTCAGGTGTGACCCTGAGGAAATTGAATAGCCTCTCAGTGTTCTAGGTCAGAGGTGTCAAACACAGGGTCCATAGGCTGGACTAGCAATACATTGACTGTCCCATACCAGATTAAAATATAATTCAGAAGTACTGAAATATGGTTTCAGACACTTGACACAATTACTAGCTGTGTGACTTTGGGCAAGTCACTTAACCCCAATTGCCCTCCAAAAAGCAAAAAAAAAAAAAAGTACTGAAATAAAAATGCAATAAAACAATGTTAAGATGTGGTTAATAGGTCAATATGCACCGACAGGGAATCCTATGTACTGTTTAGTGACCCTGTTTCTGTTTGATTTAGACAACACTGCTCTAAGACAAAAAGCTGCAGAGAAGGAGTTTTTTTTTTGGGGCGGGGGGATGAATTCCCTCTATCATTGAAGTGATAGATCCGGTTCTAATCTCTGTTGGGTTCTGATATTCTGTATCCATGAGTATGGGTGAATTGATTTTGATTGATTGAACTGATTCACATATACTTGGTACTGCAAGGTTATAGATAGAGGGGAGCTAGAAGGGACCACAGAGGCCATTTCTTCAAGCCCCTTCATTTTACAGATGAAGGATCCAAAGCTCAGGGAAATTAACCATTAGAGGTAGAATATGAACATGGATCCTCTGCTTTGAGGGTCTTTTTATGTGCCCTGCTACCTTTCTGGGTAGTTACAAAACACTTTCCTCACAATACTTTGAAGCAGGTAACACAAATATTTTCATGCTTATTTCACAGGTTAAAAAACTGAGAACCAGGGTAGGGGCATCCCAGAATAAGTGTCAAACCTGTGATTTAAACACTTGGGTCTCTTGATATTTATTTCACTCCCAGGATATTCAAAATGGGCCATCTAACAAATAGGGTAATTTCATAACCAACACCCTCTCCATTGCTCTAGGGACAAGTTTCTGATCTCAACCTAACATGTGTGGTAGACATGCCCTTGGATACAAAACAGGTTTTGAGTAGGGTAATCATTCTTCATCTTTCCACTACCCCACCCCCCAAACCCACATATAGGAGAGCTAAAGACTCTGGGATGATTGAACCTGAACAAAAGCCACCAGTGAAGTGGCTAATATCAACTAGAGCATAGTGGAGAAAACCACAAGATTGAGAGTCAGAAGATATGACTCTGTTGTTATTAGCTATGAAACTTTGGACAAGTCACTTTCCCTCTTTGTTTCATCATGTATAAAAGGAGGAGGTAAGACTCTAAGTCCTGGGTCCCATGATCCTACGTAACATGAATTCTAGCATATGAATAGATACATAGTTCCATACACTGGTAGAATCATTCCAGCCCCATTCTTCCAGACTTGGACACCCAGAATGATATACAAAGACATGTATGTTGAAACACTTTTACAGTACTGATATTGTGATACTCAACTGCTATGACTTTTCCTTCTACTTCATCCCAGCTTTAACACAGGGATGATCTTTATCTCACCATCACCCACAAGAACCCTGAAATTATTTTATCTTGTCATAACTCTTTATTTTTCCATCTCTGTCTTATTCCTCTTAAACTTACTCTTCATCCCTACTATTACTTTCAATTCCTCTAGTCCCTCAGTACTATCCTATTCTATCATTCCTATTATGTTTACTCTTTTCTCCCTTACCAATCTTGACCCCTTGGTGAATCCGTTTAATTCTCTATTTTCCTGTACTCTTAGGTCCCTCATTCCCTTGTCCTATCACTGACCATGCCTTGTCAAATCTCAAACCTGTATCATTCCTGTCATCTACCTCCTTTACTCTTACTCTCCTGATTGGAATGGGAGGAAATCAGGAAACAATGATGATGAAATCCATTTAAAATTTATATTAGTTAACTTCAACTGCGCCTTCACCATAACAAACCAAACCTAGTAATTTTTTGTAGGTTCTTTTTTATAAATTAGTATTTTATTTTTTCCAATTACATGTAAAGACATTTTTCAGCATTCATTTTTTGAAAGATTTTGAGTTCCAAATTTTTTTCCCTCCTTACCCTCCTCTTTCCCCAAGATGGCAAACAATCTGATATAGGTTATACATGTGCAATTATGTAAAACATATTTCTACATTAGTCATGTGTATCAGCAATGCCATATTTACAATGCCTATGGAGATTACAGATATGCTGATATAATTATCCATCACAAAATACATCATGCTTGCCATATGGGGGAATAAACTAGAAAATTTATTAAGATACCAAAAGACTGAGTCCCAAAACCAGAAAGTGAAAGCCATCAGAGTAGTTATGACATTGGCACAGGTAGATAAAGTAGAAAGCACCCACATTTTCAAGCCTTTAAAACAGAACAGGCTACCTCAGGCAAAGGTCCTCCTCTCCCCACTCACAGCAACCACCCAGCGTCCGGGAAGCGCGCTCCCAGCAGCTCCGGCCCCTGGCAGTCCTCAGCAGGAGTCCTTAGCAGAAAGGGCTCAAAAAGGGCTTTGCGCTGCCGCTGCCTCTGCTGCTGCTGCCGCAGTCGCCACCGCCAGCCACCACAGGAACGCTAACTTGGCTTCTGCTTCCTCTTGCTCCGCCCCTTCCTGCTACATCAGCAAGTCCAATGGGGCATGGAAGATCTTTAAATCCCATAACCCTTACATCATGTTATGAAAGAAGAAAGGACAAAAGGAAAAAACCATAAAAAAGAGAAAATAGTATGCTCTGATCTGCATTCAGAATCCATCAGTTCTTTCTCTGGATATGGAAAATATTTTCCATCATGAGTCTTTTAGAATTGTCTTAGATCATTGTATTGCTGAGAACAGCTAAGTTAATCACAATTGATCATTGCAGCGTTAACTGTTACTGTGTACAGTGTTCTCCTGGTTCTGCTCACTTCACCCAGCATCAGTTCATATGAGTCTTTCTAGGTTTTTCTGAGATCCACCTGCTCGTCAATTTTTTTTTTTTTTTTGCCTTTTGGAGGGCAATCGGGGTTAAGTCACTTGGCCAAGGTTACAGGGCTGGTTTGTGTGTGTGTGTGTGTGTGTGTGTGTGTGTTAAGTGTCTTGAGGTCACATCTGAACTCAGGTCCTCCTGACTCTGGGGCCGGCGTTCTACTCACTGTGCCACCTAGCTGCCCCCTGCTCGTCATTTCTTATAGCATAATAGTATTCCATTCACATTCATCTGCCACAACTTGTTTAACAATTCCCCCACTGATGGGCATCCCCTCAATTTCCAATTCTTTACCCCGACAAAAAGAACTGTTATAAATATTTTTTTTTTTTACCTTCTGGTCCTTTCCCTTTTTTATGATCTCTTTGAGATACAGACCTAGTAATAGTATTGCTAGATCAAAGGATATACACAGTTTGATTGCCCTTTGGACATAATTTCAAATTGCTCTCCAGAATGCAAACCGGTACTTCTTGATAATTGATTCCTTATCCCACTCACCGACATCTTAAATATTTTCTTCTCTTTTTAAGCCTCTAATACCACTTCTTACCCAAACTCTCCTGAAGACCTAACTTCATACTTCAAAAAATTGAGCCCATTCATAGAAAGCTCCCTCTTCTCCCTTCTTTCTCATCTCGAATCCTTCTGACATTATTTTCTACTGTCTCCTTCACTGTACTCTCTGAGCCCTTCTGCTTGCCAAGGTCAATCCCTCTACATGTACCTTTGATCCCCTATCATCTTCAGAAGCTGATTGCCTCCACCATAATCTCCATTCTCTCTTGAAGCTTTAATGTCTTCCTATAGATTAATACCTTTCCTGCTACCAACAAACACACCAAAACATTCCCCAGCCTGAACAAACAAAAACCCTCACTAGTTTCTATCACACTTGCTATGATAACCCTGTATCTCTTCTAAATTCATTAAAAATCCATCCATAGTTGATGCTTCTATTTCCTCTCCTCTCCCTCTTCTAAGCCCTCAGCAGTCTGACTTCCAGCATCATCATTCAACTGAAATGGCCCTCTCCAAAGTTGCCAACAATCTCTTAATTATCCATCTGATGATGGCCTTTCTCCTGAATTCCAGGCTGATATCAACAACTCCTCATTAGACATTTCAAACTGAGTGTCCAATAGTCATCTCAAATTCAAAATGTCTAAAAGAGAACTCATTATATTTCTCCCTAAGCCAATCCCTGTTCCCTATTACTGTTTTTTTTTCTTTTTTAAATTTTTTTTATTAATTTGTTTGTTTACATATAGTTTACAAGATTCAATTCCACAATTCCTTGAGTTTCACATTCTGTCCCCCTCCCTCCTCCTCTCCCCCCCATGGCAGCATACAGTCAAGTATAGGATCTGTAACTACTTTCACATTAGACATTAGTCAGGTTATAAAGACGGATTGTATCAGATGGAATGAAAAATGGTAAAGAGGAAATAAAACCAAACAAGAAAAGGAAAAATATCAGGGAGTTTGCTTCAGCCTGGACACAAACTCAGTTCTTTCTCTGGATGTAGACATCTCTCTCCATCATGAAGTCTTTTGGGATTGACTTATATCACTGCATTGCTGAGAAGAGTCCAGTCTATCAAAGTTGGTCATCACAAATACATTGTATCTGTAATTGTGTACAAATTTTTCCTGGTTCTACTCTTCTCACTCAGCATCAGTTCATATAAGCCTCTCCAGGTGAATATGAAGACCGTCTGCTCTTCGTTTCTTATAGCACAACAGTATTCCATAACATGCATATACCACAACTTGTTCAGCCATTCCTCAGTTGATGGGCACCCCTTAATTTCCAATTCTTTGCTACCACAAAAAGAGCTGCTATAAATATTTTTGTATATATGGTTCCCTATTACTGTTGAAGGTACCACCTTCTTTCCTGTTCTACTCCTTTTTGAAATCAGTGTCATCTTCTGCTCTGTTCTCTCAAACATACCATGTATGAAATTAGTTGCCAAATCCTGTCATGTATTTCTTTACAACATCCTCCAACAATATCCCCTTCTCTCCATTCACATTGGCACCACTCTAGTTCAAGCACATATTACATCTTGCCTGGACTATTACAACAGCCATATAATTGGATTCCCTCCCTCAATTCTCTCCCTAATCCAAGTCATCCACCTCATAGCTGCCAAAATGACTTTGCTAAAGTGCAAGTCTGGCTATATCTCTCCCCATCCCTTTCCCTAATTCAGTATACTTCAGTGGCTCCCTATTACCTCAAGGATCATGTATAAACTCCTCTGTTTAGCATTTAAAGCTCTTCACAAGTTGGCCCCTCCCTACCTTTCTAATCTTCCATTCTAGTCCCTTGCACACATTCTATGATTCAACCATACTGACCTACTTTCTATTCCTCACATACTATACTCCATCTCTCATCTCCAGGCCCCCATATTTGGAATGCTCTCCCTCCTCCTCTCTAACACTTAAAATCCCTGGCATCTCTGGCCCCTTCTAGCTCTAAATCTATAATCCTGGGATACATGTACACTCTCCCACACACATTAACAACTATACTACAGGGCTGTTGTGAGGAAAGCTTTGTAAAACCCTAAATTAGGTTATAATTTATGAGTTGCTGTCCAGTATAGTATTTCCTTTGCATCTTGGCAACTAGGTGGCACAGTGGATAGAGGCTAGGCCTGGAGTCAGGAAGACCTCAATTCAAATCCTGCCTTGGACACTTACTTTCTGTGTGACTCTGGGAAAGTCATTTAATTTTTGTTTGCCTCAGTTTCCTCAACTGTAAAGTATGATAATGACAGTACCTACCTCGAAGGATTGTTGTGAGGATCAAATACGATAATATTGTAAAAATTGCTTAATGTGTCATCTCAGTGACTTTGTAACTGTAACACTTTGTAACACTGACTTTTTTGGGGGGTCTTTTTTGGAGAGGGAAAGGCAGGGCAATTGGGGTTAAGTGATTTGCCCAAGGTTGAACCACTAATAAGTGTTAAATATCTGAGGTTGGATTTGAACTCAGGTCCTGCACCACCTAGCTGCCTCTTGTAACACTGACTTTTGAGCAAGAAGCCCATTGACAGAGAAAAAAGATAGACTTAGCCTCTCTCCTGCCTGCATGAAGGTTGTGGCTGATGCGGCCAACCCAAGACTTGGAGGAACTGAATTCCCGTCTGGATGTTATCCAGTTTTTCCTGCTGCCCCAGAACCAAGAGATGGCACTGACCCTGCATGGACTCCTAAGCCACATCAAGAATGTGCCTGTAAGCCAGGTTGCCCAGGGTGAGGGTGGGGGAAGCAGTGTAAGGGGAGAGAACAGGGCTACTGTGGGAGTTTGGGTGCTGGGGTCCCTTTGAGGAGAGGGCAGTGACAGGTGCCTGGTTTGTCTGTAGCTTATCCTGAGACGTATGGCCCTCTCACACACCAAGGTCAGCGACTGGAAAATTCTCTATAAGGTAAGGATCCCTGCTTCCCCCATTCCTGGGTGACTCCCTGCCTCTACCCTACCCCCTAACTGCTGGGGTCCAGAGAACTTTCCAGACTAAGATCTGTGAGGGCTGGGGTTCTATCTTCTCTGAACTTTGTATTCCCCGATACCTAGCACAGGGCTCATCTTTCTTTGTGCTATTGTGTCCATGCTGGAAAATTCTCCTTTGCCTATCCAAATCCTCACCAATCTTCTAGGCTCCATGAAGCTTGCCTCAGCTCTCCTGGTTTACAAAAATTATAGGAACATTGGACTTAGAGGTAGAAGGGGCTGAGAGATCATCTAGTCCATTTCCTTCACTTTACAGATGAGAAAACTGAGACCTCCAAGAGAGCACATCAAAAAGGCATCCAAAGGCCTCCTTTTTCTCCCTACCAATATGATTTATTGTTGTATTGATTATACTACATAGTATAGTAATAAATTGTTCTGTGTTTCATGTACTAAGATCCTGCTCCCATGCCACACCTCACTGGGTTCTTAAAGGCCTTGACACTGAAGCAAGCCCTGGTATATCATATCAAGCTGGAAACTCTGAGTATGGGTTTACCTAGGTTCTCCCCAGGGGCCTCTGCATCCAACCATGTCCCTTCTTAGAAGTATTCCTTTTCATAATGTATTCTGTGTCTGTTGTCTGAGGATCAGCCAAGCATGACTTAGAGAAGCTTTTTCAGCCATAGTAATTGTTTAAGATTATTTATATGATTGAATTATTGAGGAGAAAACTCATACTAAGGATAAAATCCTTAAATATATTTAGATATTTATGTACATTAGTTGTATTTCTCCAACTAAAATGTAAGCTTCTTGAGGGCAGAGATTATTTTACTCTATCTCCTCCCCTCCCCCCTTAATAGCAGGAGCTCTTTAAATATTTGTCCCAAATTGATATTCTCCCAGCCTTCCTCTTCTTAGCTATTCCTTACCCAAATTTTATTTCTGCCAGTCTCGGTTCTCCCAAGCATCACTTCCCTTCTTCACCTGCCTCATCCCAACCATGCCTCTCTCTTCTCTGCCTGTATTTCTCTCTGTCTTTTTGTTTATATGTCTTTCTTCATGGCCTATTTCTTCTTTTTTTTTTTTTCCCAACCATGGTCTCACTATTTCTTTTTCTCAGTGTCTCTCTTAGGATGCTCCAAAAAGGGAAACTCCCTGATTCTTTACCTGTCCTCCTCTGCAGACAGTTTATAGTGCTCTGGGCCTTCGAAATACTTGTCGATCTCTGCCTCAGTCTATCCAACTTTTCCGGGATATCGCCCAGGAATTTTCTGATGATCTCCACCATATTGCCTGCCTCATCAACAAAGTGGTGAGGGAAAAGAGAAAAAGAGGAGAGGGGCAGGACTGGATAGTGGCATAAGGGGAGAAATGATGACAGAGGGAGGGGCAGGATATTGGGGACAGGAAAGGATGTGGGCTAAGGGAAAGGGATGAAAAATAGAACAAGGAAACTAGAAGATGAAGAACAAAAGTGGAAATAGAATGGATTGGAAATAGGGATGGATGAGATTAATCTGTAGGATGGAGAAGGACAAAACCAGGAAGGCCTAAGGCCTTGGGGTGGGGCATGGATAGGAAGTAGGGTTGAATGGTGGTGACAGGAACAGGCTCTCCCCATCCAGGTGGACTTTGAGAGCAGTACTGCTGAAAATAGATTTGCTGTCCGACCCAACATTGATCCAGATATTGACGAGAGTGAGTTTAGGGTGAGAGAGGGGCCCCATCCTCCTTGAAACATAGATGTGCTCCATCACAGGATATTTATTGTTCCTGGAAACCTCCCCCCCCCCCCATGGCTGAAACCTGGAGAAGGGTGTAGGGAGGAGATCTCAATCCTTATTTTTTCAATAGCAAAGATGTGCAGAGCTCTGTGCTAGGTGCTGGAAATGGCGTATATACAGATTAGATCAAACAAGGTCCCTGCTCCTATTTAGTTTACAGCTCTGTCCTCATATCAAAGAGAATATGTGTTAAGTACATCCATCATTAATTCACCACTACTTTCTCTAGAGAAAAGGAAGCTGATGGGACTCCCCAGTTTCCTCACAGAGGTTGCCCGGAAAGAGCTGGAGACTCTGGATAGCCGCATTCCTTCATGCTGTGTTCTCTACATTCCCTTGGTGAGGGAAGGAGGATTGTGGCATCTCCTTTACACTCATCTTGACACTTTGGGGTAGTGGTCCATTGGTAAATGTTTGACAACTGGATCTCCAAGTGGAAAAAAAAGTACATCAACACACTGTTCAGTTTAATCTATACTACTGACCTTTTTTCCATCACTTTCTTAAGTCTAGACAATTGACAGAACAGTAAATCAAACTCAGATTTGTAGTGTTTGCCAGTTTCTGAGCTGTAAATGTACACACTGAAAATTTAATGTTGGCTTATGCTATTTCAAGCTGGCTCCAGTATAACTGTTTTTTTAGGGGACAGAAGTCCAATTTTGGTGGGGTGTAAATGGATCCAGAGGCTTCTGGGTGAACCCAGTAGATATTGAGGGGAACATTAGAGCCTGTTGGGGAGTCATGGGAGACAAAGGTCTTTTGAGTTCCCCTTGGATAACTAGAATAGCCTCCAAATTTATTTGCCCTCATTCACCCCTCCAGATTGGCTTCCTTCTCTCTATCCCCCGCCTGCCATTTATGATAGATCCAAGTGACTTTGAGATTGTGGGCCTAGATTTCATGGTGAGAACCTGATCCTATGTGGGATAGGGATGGTGGTAAATAAGGTGAGTTGTAGACCAGGGTGTGGGTTAGGGATGCTGATGAATGAGCTGAGTTAAGGACCAAGGCAGTTCTATTTCTCAGTCTCAACCCAAGGTAGTGGGCTTCCAAAGTCTGATTTTTTTTTTAAGCAATTGGGATTAAGTAACTTGCTCAAGGTTACACAGCCAGGTGTTTCTGGGTGCATGCTAAGTGTCTGAGCCCGGATTCAATCCCCCAGGTCATCCCAACACTGGGGCCGGTGCTCTTACTCACTCTGCCACCTGGCCGCCCCTCCAAAGCCTGATTTTTGTAAGCTCTAGAGAAAAGGGAAGAAAATAGAGAGGAAAGGAAAAACATGGAGAGACAAAGAATGGTTGGAGAGAGGAGGAAGATGGGAGAGGGAAGAGAAGTAGAAAAAAATCAAAAATAGAAAAGAGAGAAGGGGACCCCTTATGGAGAAGGGTTGTGAATACCAAAGTGGGTCCAAGCCCCTGTCTCCACAGTTTTTGTCTGAAGAAAAGCTACACTATCGAAGTGCCCAAACGAAGGAATTGGACTCAATCCTGGGGGACCTTCACTGTGAGATAAGAGGTGAGTGAAGGGGTGGGTGTTGACCTAGACAGTCCTCCTCTCTCCTCTTAACTAGCTTCTCTCCATCAACTCTTCCCCTATCTGATCCTATGTATCTGTGTTTCCCTTCTCTGTGTTCCTTGGTCTTCCTTCCTTTCCCCCAACCCTTTCTCTACCATTTCCCCACCCAGATGGAGAGATGTTACTGATGTACCAGCTGCAGTGCCAGGTGCTGTCCCGGGGGGCAGTGCTGAACCGAGTGATAGAGCTTGCTTCCCGACTAGATGTCCTACTGGCCCTGGCTGGGGTTGCTCGGGACTATGGCTATTCACGGCCCCAGTATTCCTCTCAAATCCTTGGGGTGAGAATACAAGATGGCAGGTCAGTATATTGTGGGAGCCAAGATGGGGTCACAGGGATGAGTGGGCATGATGTCTCCCACATTACTGTCCCTGGAACATCCGAAAGAGGTCAAGAATAGGAAACAATAATTAACATTTTCCTGGCCACTCCCAGACACCCACTGATGGAACTGTGTTCCCATACCTTTGTACCAAACTCTGCTGAGAGTGGTGGGGAGAGAGGAAGGATCAAAGTCATCACAGGCC
>NW_027187367.1:4638383-4756803 GCF_028583685.1 Petaurus breviceps papuanus
AACCAGGTCAGGGGGAACAAAGGGAGCCAGAGGAGGCAAAGAAGTGGAGGGGGGGGTGTCAAGGGAATCTCCACCTTGAAAACTACTCAATAATATGAGAGATAACTCCTCTCCCCATCTGAGAGCAAGGGGGGATGGAATTTACCCAGTGCAGAGTCTAGGAAATGGATGAAATTAATCCTCCCATCTCCACCTCTATCCTTAGGTAGCAAAAGCTGTGAACAATGCCACTGAGAGATCCCTGGTTCTCATTGATGAGTTTGGGAAGGGAACTAACACGGTGAGACAGGAATGACTGGGAAACAGGGAGGAAGAGGAGGAACTGGGAGTGGATGAATGGGAAAAAGAAAGAAATGGAAAGCCACATAGAAGTGAAGGAAGTTTCTCTTTTTTTTTTTCCCTTTTTTTGCTTTTTGGAGGAAGGAGGGCAAGGCAACTGGGGTTAAGTGACTTGCCTAAGGTCACATGGCTATAAGTGTTAAGTGTCTGAGGCCAGATTTGAACTCAGGTCCTCCTGAATCTAGGGCTGGTGCTCTATTCACTGTCCCACCTAGCCACCCCTAGGAAGTTTCAAAGAAAAGGGACAAGGGAGAATAACAGAGGAACACTGGGGCTAGGGGAAAGACTGAGACCAAAGCAGGCTAGAGGAACCGGGAAACTATAGATCTGGACATGACCTATTATCCCCATTTTGCTCACCTATATCCCTTCCCAGTTGGATGGACTGGCACTCCTGGCCTCTGTACTCAGACACTGGGTGTCCCAGGGGCCCAGCTGCCCCCAGATCTTTGTTGCCACCAACTTTCTTAGCCTCGTTCATCTGCAGCTGCTGCCCCCTGGACCCCTTGTGGAGTATCTGGTAAGGATACCAATTTACCTTTCAGGTGCAAGCATCTTCTCAATCTAAAATTCAGAACCCCAGTCTGGGAGTTTTCTAAGAGTAATGAACCTCTCTTCTCATAAACTCAAAGTTTCCTTCATCATACTGGGAGCTTCCCAAGTATAGAGATTTTGTCTCTACAGTTCAGACTAGGAGCTCCCTGAAGGCAGGGAGATGTGTTACCTCTTTCTTCTGTCTCTCAAAGAAGCAACTCATCCAGAATACTCAGAAAAATAAGGTATGTGATAGATTTTCCATTTTTCTCTTCCACAAGATGATGGAGACCTGCGAGGATGGAAATGACCTCATCTTCTTCTATCAGGTCCGAGAAGGTGTTGCAAATGCCAGTCATGCCTCCCACACAGCAGCCCAGGCTGGACTCCCAGCTAAACTCATCACTCGTGGATTGGAGGTAATAGAACATCTAGCTCCCTAACCCATAGCCTTCTTTCCCCATGATTCCCCACTCCTTTCTGGGACCCAGGCATCTAGTCTCTAAAATCTTTAGCCCTCACCTCCTAACCATCCTATCTTCCTCCTTTCCATTACCAGGTCTCAGAGTTAATCCGAAAAGGAAAACCTATTAAGCCTGATAAAGGAATTTTAAAGGAGAATCAGATGGAAAAGTGAGCATCTAACCCTAGCTTCTATGTTCCTCAGTTCCTTCTCCCCTGGGAAACCCAAACATACTCTTCCCCCCAAAACCCTCTCCACTTTAGTTGCCAGGCCTTGGTGGATCAGTTCCTGAAACTGGATTTGGAAGATCCTGAATTGGACTTGAGTAGTTTCATGAGTCAGCAAGTTCTACCTACAGCCTCCTCCATCCTCTAGAGGATCAGCCTTCCTTTTTCCAGGATATCAAGTGCTCTTCTATCCCTTCTCCTCAACTCTGGACCCCCTACTTCTAACTTAGTATTGTTTGCCTGGGGAAGAATTTGGGGAATAAAATATATAATTTTGAAAAGGTATTGCTTTCCTGGAACCTCCAAAAACAAAAAGACAGGTGGGAATTGAAGGACCCCATTAGAGAAGTAGGCACTTATCCAACATCACCAGGAGCCTAGAAAGTAACAAATTACTTTTGAGAGTATCCATATGGATAACCCAGGAGAGACTTAGTAATAACAAATCACTTCATGCTGTGAATCTGTTAACTGGCTCTTTTGGTCCAAACTGAACCAGTTGTGGGTTATTTGGTGAGTAAGAGGGTAGGACCATGGCTCAGTGAGAAAATCCCTAGACTGAAAGTAGAGAAATTTGGATTCAAACTCGGGTTCTGCCACTGACTGTGTAACCATGGTCCAATTTCTAAGGTTCCTTTCAACTCCAACATTCTGTAATTCTATGAGATCCCTCCAATTCTAAAACAGAATGTCCCCAAAAAGAAATAGAAAGATACATGAGAGGGAAGGTGCAGTCAGAAAGAAAGAATGAGAGGCCAAGAGGAGGGCTGTGTGGAGAGAGGGTGGTAGGAGGGATGTGCCCTCCGGTGGGTGGGGCTGTGCCCGGGGCTGCATGTGTGTGCTGGTCTCTGATCTCCATCAACTAAAGGCCATGGGGAGTCAGAAGCTTGGAAGGTCCAGAGTCTCTGTGCAAACTCCTTATACTGTTTTGTTGCTGCCACTGGAGACCAACCGCCAGGATCCTGGAGCACTGAGCTTCTTCCTTTGGGTGAGGAGGCGGGGGAATGATCTGGGGAGTCATCCCTCTCAGGGACTCAGACATGCTGTCCTTTCAGGCTTCATTGAACCTTGGGTAAAGGAGCCCTCTCCCACCCTACTTTCTAACATCGGGTCTCCCCACCCCCACCTGCCTTGGGGTCTTAGCTGGCTAGTCCTGGATCTCGTCCTCAGTAGCCAGACAATGAACTCATCTGAGGATTAATAGGGACAAAGAGTGATACCCAACGGCCAACCCCCACCTCCAATCCAGAAAGGGGCCCAAGGAGCTTGAGTGAAGCAGCTCAGTTCCCTCTGGTGGGAAAGGGAAACGTCATTTTGAGCTATGACATGGGAGGTTGGTCACCCTCTCATAGGTACACCTACCCTCCCATAGCTTCAAGGGATGCATGCCATAGAGAGAGAGCAGGATGCCCTGTGGCAAGGGCTGGAGCTATTGGAAAAGAGCCAGGCCTGGTACAAAGGGAGTCTAAAGGAGGCTCAGAGATGGCAGCTGCATCTGGGAAATCTTGGTGAGGTATGAGGGATGAAAGGGGAGAAATAGGTGGAAGAAGCCTCTGGAAGATGCCAGGAAAGGAAGAAGTTAATGGTGATATCTGAATGGGATTGGATTATACCATTGTACACAGCAGGGAAGTGAGGGTGGTTAAGATTGGTCAATTGGATGGGGGATGGGTAGAGTATTAGGCTGTTCCATTGGTATGGGAGGGGTGGAGATTGGGATATTCCACTGTCATAGGGGTGCAGAGTGGATTACCTGGGGGTGGTAGATTGAGATACCTAAAGAGAGATTGGGGGCGTGGGGGGGTAGGGAATGCTAAGTTTCCATGGGGTTGGAGATTATGGAATGGTAAAAGAAATATGAGGATGAATTGAATGAAGAGAGTGCATAGAAATAAAATACTGAAATTCAGGAAGCAGGGGAGAGGGCTGCGGGATTGGTCTAGAGTTTTTCTTTGTGGCGGGAGGGGAAGGAGGGGGAGACAATGGACTAGAATGTTTTATCCTGAAGGGTTTGGGGGGGGGGGAGGCGGGGAGTGCCATCCCTCTCCCTTTCCTTTCTTCCTAGAATTTCCATTCAGAGCCCAGGGCCCCCCTCCTGGCCCAGATCCAGAAAATGAACAACTGCCTGAGGAGTCTGATACAGGGGAAGGTAAATTAGGTTTTTCTTTTCTTGTGGGGAGATTGGCAAAGGGACAGTTGAAATTGATTTCCCCCCAGTTTTATCTACTTTCTCTGAAAGTGTGTTATCCTTCCACACCCCGCCCTGTCTGACCCAGCCCAAGGCGGTCTGTAATGAAATGCTGATTAAACAGAATGTGTGGCGGCTGCTGAGAGAGTGGACTGAAGTAGCAAGGGACAGAATCTCCCCACTGGGAGGGATGGAATAGGGAGTGCTAAATACACTTAAGTCCCATCTCCCCCCCCCCAAACAACAACAATAAACAACCTATCAAAACAAAAGAACACACAATTCTCTACTTTCTTCCCTCTTACAGGACTTGCAAAGGCCACAAGAACACCAGCAGGTGGCCCAGCCTGAGGCAGAAGAAGTTATTCCACTGGGCCAGATGAAAAGGCAAAGGGGTCCCACCCTAGTCTGAGTCCCTCTTCCACCCCTACTTTGGTTGATAAGAGATTGCTAGAAATACACTTCTTCCTCTATCTCCATTCTTGTCCAAGTTAAAATGACTTTGGGTGGCAAATATATGGATATTTCTACTCTGGACTCACTTGGGAGAGAAAAATAAAGTTTCTTCTTAAATCCCCTCAGGCTCTTTATCTCTTTTAAATCTTCCCAGTACACTCTGTCCTCATATCCCACATTCCCAAAGAAAGCAACAACATTTATTGAGAATTTATTTAAATTATTAATATCAATATCCTGTCATCTTTCCCTAAAAAAAAAACAGAAACCAATTCACAGACCCCAAATGAAAACTTCCACAATTATCAATTCCTGGACTAAAGAAAAAGGGAGGGAGGGTCACACTAACAAAACTAAAGTAATTTTTTTCCAAAAATAAGCCTTTGACTTGATTTCCAAAAAAAGGTTTTAGGGGAGAGGGCAAAATAGTGCATTATGGGGAAAATCTCTCCCCTGACCTCCCCCCACCCCAACTCTTTCACCTGAAAGGAAACAAAATGAATGCCATGATTTAAAGGAAAAACCCCAATCACTGGACTGGGAAAGGAGAGGCAGGGTCAGGGCTCCGTCATCACTAACGGGATCTGGGCAGGGTCATAGACAGAGCCTCCCTTTCCTACCCAGAACCATATTTGAGGATGTGGGCAGGAAGGCATCACCAGGCTGCAATGCCAAGCACCAGCAGCAGCCCTCTCACTGGCCCCCACCAAGTGCCAGCTCCTATGGTACTCCCAGCCCCACTCCTTTGGGGCCCTAGAGTGGAGGTGCGTAAGTCTGGCCTAGCTATATTGTGACTTGGCCTTGAGGAGGGGCCGGGGTCATCCAGTTGCTCCTGGAAAGAAAAAAGGGGAAAAGAGAGGGCACAGGAGTGTATGAAAGAAAGAAGAGAAGAGAAGATAGACAGGAGAGAAGGAAACAAAGACAGTATGAGAAAGTCAGAAAGAAATTGAGCTTCCTTCCCACTCACCCAAAACTAAAGCCTAATCCTTGTGGCTGCCCCCTGGCTTCAACCTATCCAAGGGGCTGGTGAAGGGTAGATAGGTCTCACCTGTGGGGGGAAAGCCTGCACCAAGAGCTGGAGGAGAGCATGTGTAGGGGGAGGAGGGTCATTGGACTTGGCTTCTGCTGTCACTGTCACTGTCACTAATGTGTCCAGTGTGGCTGAGCCTGGAACCTGTAGCCAGAATTGCCCCCAGGCTGACTCATTCTTCCCCAGGTGAACCCTGTAAAATTAAACACATTTTGCTCACTATCTTTTTACAGAGATCCTAGGGGCCCCTTAATTAAGCATCCCAAACTGAAAGATAGAGGCTCAGAATTAAAGCAGATTAGACTTGACAGTCAGAAAATCAGGGAATGGTGTTTAGAACTAAATCTTAGGAGGCATATAGTTACCTCGAGAGGTTGGATGTGAGGGGAAAGCTGGGGCTGACAGAAGCTGTAATGATGAGATCCCAGGGTCCTGAGAAGCTAGAGATTCGGAGACTGAGCAGAGTCTGGTGGCCAGGGCTAAGAGGACCAGAAGGACCACTGAGCTGGTGAAGGGAAATGAGAAGGGCTGGGTTGTGAAAGATCAATGTCTTCCCCTCCTCTAAAAATTCAGTTCATAAATTCATTCATTACTAAAGGTGGACAGGCGCTTAGAAATCAAGTCCAATCTTCTCATTTCAGAGACAAAAGAATGTCCAGAAAGGGGAAGTTACTCAGTTCCATTCATAAAAATTTATTAATCACCTACTATGTGCAAGACACCTCTCCAGGACACAATGATGAAAAATAACAGTCTATTCCAGCTTCCTCTCTTTCCTTCCTTCTATAACCTCTAAATCTTACCTCAAGAAGGACAGGAACCACAGTGCAAGGCTGAGGCCCTACTCTTTGAACACTGGATCCCCTATCATCCTGGCCAATCAACTCCAGGAAGAAAGGCCTTTGGGTGAGAAGGATCTTGGGGTCCAGGAGTGCAGTGAAAAGTCCCCGTTCAGGGGCCCCCATTGGCTTCAGGGCCACATGGCCCAACTCTTCACCCTCTTGGCTTCCCCGAAGGATAACATGAGATCGATTCATGTTGGGGATGCCAGAAACCAGTCCCATCACTTCAACTAGAAGCAGAGTGTGGAGACCTATGGTGAGACAAGAGCAGAAAGTCTGTGAAGAGAGAAGAAAGAAAGATGGACTCTACTTTTGATGTGTCTCAGAAACCTGGAACAGGAGGGAGGGCAGAGAATAGAGTAAATGTTATACCTGCAACTGGCTGACTTAGGGGATAAAGGCCAGGATGGGGTCTATTCTCAATTGGAATCCCAAAAGAGAAGAGGAAATCCAAGGAAGTCTTAGCTGGAAGAGGAGAAAGGGGATGTAAGTCATTTTTTTTTCTTTTTGGAGGGGAGAAGGTAGGGTAATTGGGGTTAAGTGACTTGCCCAAGATCACATGGTTAGTGTTTTGTGTTAAGTGTCTGAGGCCGCATTTGAACTCAGGTCCACTTGACTACAAGGCCAGTGCTTTATTCACTGTACCACCTAGCTGCCCCAGTGTGAATCATTTCTTACCCACTATAGTAAGCATCTCTAGTGGCTCCTGTGTTTCCTGCCATTGCCCCTCCCCCCCCAACCTCTTCCTTACCTTTCACTCTTACTCCAGGTGTCCCCTGTGCTGTGATCTCTATCACCCAGGCCCCAATATGAGGTGGGTCATTTAGGTTCACTGTCCAGAACTGACCAAAGCATTGAATATGACCCAGAGGTCCCCAATCCTGATCAATATCCTGAGAAGTACCTGGAGGGCATAGTGAGGAGACAATTTATTTCTCTCATGTATAAAAGAACATCTCTAAGGGGAGGGAATATTAGGCCTTTTCAACTTTTTTTTTATCATCCTAAGTCAGATATTCTCCAGTCCAAATCTGTACCCCCTTTATTACCAGTCCCCTTTTCTGCCTTCCCCCTAAGTACCTGTGGGGTCTGAGATCCTGAAGGTACTTATCTCTCCATGAAGATGGATGATGACCCCATGAACCATCTTGTCCACGTAGAACATAAGAGGCCCCTTAGGGGTTGGGACAGGAGGCACGAGGGCTAGGGTTACCTTGAGTTTGTGAGGGAGAGATATAAACAGAGAGATACATAGAAGAGGGAGGGAGAAGAACAGAGACAGAGAATTTAAGTGACAGATGGAGAAAGGGGTGGAGCTAGGATAAGAGCTGGAGAAGAAAGCTGAGGAGTGATTTATAGGCATTGATGAGGCTGGGTTCTGGGTGACCATATATCTTGTCCCCATCTTTATAAGGTGACTGCACTTTCAATCCACACCCCCAGAGCAAGAGATAGTAGAACAAAATGGGTGTTATTTTTATGGTGAGTGGAAACTGGAACTTTCAGGTTAGTCCAGATGACTCTGTAAAAAGTCTTCCTCTCCCTAAGCTTCTAAATGGCAATATTTTTGATGGGATCTATTTCCTTTGCTCTAATAATGAAAAGAAACTGTGGAAATCTGGATGAAGACCATGAAGCAACCCCACCCCAGCAAAGCATTTATTTTCTGTTTCCCTCACCCTCACAACATGATTACATTTCCTGTGTAAGTTTTCTTGGGTTTCTATTTCCCACACCCAGTATCCTGGGGCTACTCACCATATCCATCATGGTCTCCCCTATCACACTGGCCACATTCTGAATATACTGGTCCTTGGTAAAAATGACTTCTCCTCCTGAAGCCATGGCTATTGCCTGGTATGGTTGAAACCGATTTGGGGAAAGGACTTCTCTTCGAGCCCGCCTTGACAGGTCCTCTGTCACCAAGAATGTCACCTGTGTTCAGAGAGGTATTGAATTATTAGGCACATTAATAGGTTTTACTGTTGCCATCCCTGACTCTGGAAGACTGTAAAATATTTCCACAGATGGGGTGTTACAGTGGGGGCTCACGCATCATCTGACTATTGTCACTATTGACTTGTTATTGCAATTCTTCATTTGCTAGCTATGTTGAAAGGAGGGGTCTGTAATCTCAGTCTCGGGTTGCTGGAAGTTCTCATGCTCTTAACACCAAATCAGCATTGTAGGTTGATTCTCTCCGTGTATTCTTTTTTTTTTTTTTAAGCAATTGGGGTTAAGTAACTTGCTCAAGGTTACACAGCCAGGTGTTTCTGGGTGGGTACTAAGTGTCTGAGCCTGGATTCGATCCCCCAGGTCATCCCAACACTGGGGCCGGTGCTCTTACTCACTGTGCTACCTGGCCACCCCATCTCCATGTATTCTTATGGTAAGGTCCAGTACAATGTCTTCCATAACATAACCAAGTTCCCTAAGACCAGAAACCATGTCTTCTATTGTCATGGACTCCTCCCTAACCTCCATAGTTTCACATATATCACAGCCACACACACAGAAACACACACATATATACATATATACATCCTCATGCTTCCCACTTTGATTATGTGACAGGAAAGGCTTATTTGTTTTTTTTTAAGCAATCGGGGTTAAGTAACTTGCTCAAGGTTACACGGCCAGTTATTTCTGGGTGTGGTGCTGAGTGTCTGAGCCCAGGATTCGATCTCCAGGTAGTCCCAACACTGGAGCCGGTACTCTTACTCGCTGAGCCACCTGGCCGCCCCTAAGCAATTGGGGTTAAGTAACTTGCTCAAGGTTACACGGCCAGGTGTTTCTGGGTGGGTGCTAAGTGTCTGAGCCGGGATTCGATCTCCAGGTCTTCTCAACACTGGAGCTGGTGCTCTTACTCGCTGTGCTACCTGGCCGCCCCGAAAGGCTTATTTTTGTGTACTTTCTGAGGGGTAGGTTATTCTATTTCTAAGTTAATGAAATGAACTTTAATTGTATGGGATAGTTCTTTCTATGCCCTCCTTACTTTGGTTGGAGAAAGGGTAGATATCTAGCTAATAGGGTGATCACATAGGGGAGTGATAAGATGGGGAGCACCAACGAACAGTCATTGGATCAAGAAGCTTCCCAATTTGCTTAGAGTTAGCCTAGGATTGCAAAAAGGACTAGTAAGTCTTATATCCAAGACACGGCTCTAAAGCACATAGGAAATTAGAGCTTTCATAGAATAAGTTAAGGCTTTTCAATATTGTAAAGCATCATACTGTTTCTTTAAATTTTACTTCTAATTACATTTCTCTGGTATATAATTTCTGAATCTGTATAGCTGCTTTTCCCTGGTAAAGAAACCCTGGAAAACAAACTCCGGAGTTCAAGGTGGGGGGAAAGAGAGTAGATGTCAGAATCAGGTGCATCAGGAGAAGAACAAGAAAGGTAATTAGGTTTCAGTATGACCTCTCTGAACCCCCAAAGCCAAGAAAGCTTAGGTATATTTGGGATAATGACAAGGGAAGTTTTAGCAAGTAGTGAAAGTTAAAAGGCCCAGGAGCAAAAGCAAGATTTTGGTATCAACCTCTGAGAAGAGCTGGTACCCAGAGAAGCCAAAACATCCCAGGGTAAGGCAGTAAGTTCTAAGTACAGGATATAGCATAGATGGGTATCTGATTCATGTTAAGAATACATGCTTCCTGAATTACTATTTGTTGTTTTGAAGTCTCCTGACAACCTGATTTGTCCCAACTGGATTATTAAAATGGGGTCTCTTTTGGCTTCTGCTCATGGCATTATTGTGGGGTGTTCACCTTGCAGTGCTGCTTCTGGCTCAGGGCCTCTACACGATTGGTGAGATAAGCATCTTTGGGGGAGGCATCAGTGAAGACAAAGATGTCTGAGAACTGGGGTGTGTGGAGCAGGGCCAGCTGGGACAGAGAAGAAAGAGAAGAGAGAATTAAAAATTGATTAGAAGGGATAAAAAGCTAAAGTGATGGATAGAGAAAGGGATGGAGCTAGGGGGAAGAAAGGAGGATAAGAGACATGGAGAAGAAAGGGGAGGAATGATTCATAGGAATTGATGAGACTGGGTTCCATCCAAGAAAGAAAGGGAAATGGTCTAGAAGAAGCAAATTGCTGGGCAAAGAGCGAGGGGCTAAGTCACAGAGGAGAATTCTTGCTCCCAGGGTGGAGAAGGAGAGGCAAGGAGGGAAGGAGAGCATGGGATAGCATGGGAAGGAAGAAGGAGGGGTGGGGAAACTTAAGGGGGAAGGACCTCCAGGGCTGACAGACACATCTCAGGCTCATCTCCACCCCCCAGGGCATGGATCTCATTAAGATGTTTCCAGAAAGCGTCAGGGTCACTGGTCTTAAGGACAGGTCCAAATCCTGAAGAGGAGAAGAGGAGGGAGGATGAAGTAAGTGAAAGAAGGTAGCAGCCCCCCCATCCTACTGAAGAGTTATTACAGTAATTTCCTTATGACCCAACCAAACAGCCCTCTTTGTACCCGGAGTGGGGAATAAACACAAATCAGAAATTTTGAAATCAAGTTAACGATAACGCCACCAATGTGTATAGTGCTTTATACACTTCAAAGAACTTTCACATCCAGTATCTCATTTAATCTTCATAGAGAGACTCCAGGAGATAAGCCAGGTAGATATCATTACTGTCATTTTACAAATGACAAAAATATGATTCAGGGGAATTCAGTAATTTGTCTAAGGTCACAAGTTGTTGGCAGAACAGGACTAGAACTCTCAAGGTCCAAAGAGAAAACAACAATAGAGAACAAATTGCCACTCTCCTCCTTTTCATACTGATCTCTACCAGCAGATTCCATTCCAGTTCCCCAAACTGAGGAAACCAGAAATGATTAATTGTCATTTAAATCCCCTCCCCTAGTCCATTCCCAAGATAAGCCCCTCCTGGCTTCATACCACCTAGGCACTCACAGTCCTAAGAGGGTATGCTGCCATTTTGGAAAGAAGGGGAAGAGCACTCACTACTTTTGGGCTGCCACAGAAAGGACTGCTGTTTTATAAGGGAAAAAAAATAGGAAAGTATAAGCCAGGACCCCTGCCCTCTGCCCTGGAGCCACTGTTACCAGGATCATGGAAAGGCACAAGAATGTAGTGGGTAGGCTCCATGGGGCCACCACGACGTTGGTCAATGATTCTCCGAGCCTGTATTTTGGCTGCATTAATTTCTTCCCCCATACTGCCTGTAGTGTCCAGGACAAAGCTCAGGCCTGAGGCTGGGGAGATTTGCAGGAGCCTGAAGAGTGAAGGGGCACCAATGAGGGGCCTATTTCTCTGACCCTCACCCCTCTGACAGTTCTCACCTCCCACAGGGACTCAGATGTTTAAGTCTATTGTGTCACCCTTCCATGCCTCCCTACCCCCATCCTGCTCACCTAGAAAATCCAGTATCCCCTAAGCGGACTCGGAGTAGGTTCAGGGCCTGGACTGAGGCCTGGAGAGCAAGCTGGGCAGCTTGAGGGTGTAAATCATGGTGTGGTGAGAAAGCTGGAGAAGTACTGTCCTTGTTGATGCCTCCTCGGGGGATATTGAGGCTGCTCTGGTCAAAATGGCCCCCATGACTACATTTCCCTAAATTGAGGGAAAAAGTCCAAGAGAATAAGAATGGGAATATCAAAACCCCTCACTCCCAGAAGAGAGGTAAGTCCCCTTCCCAGCACCTAGCACCAAACTCCTTAGGGGCCAGGAAACATGTTAGTAGCTGTACAGCCATTCTGTGGAATTCAAACAAGAGTGAGAGTGTTGCCAACACTCTAGTAACCTTGAGGCATCCCTTCATCACCCTACATCAAAATTTTCTTGTGAACAATAGAAAACAACCCCCAAGGGGCGCTAGGTGGTGCAGGGAGTAGAGCACCAGCCCTGGAGTCAGGAGAACCTGAGTTCAAATTCCACTTCAGACACTTAACACTAGCCGTGTAACCTTGGGCAAGTCACTTAACCCCAATTGCCTTCCAAAAGAAAAAAAAAAACAACAGAAAACTACCCCCAGAAAGGTACTGCATGATTTTGAAAAGATAGAATAGGAAGAGAACTCTCCACTCCTTATCCCTTTTATTTTCATTCATCAGTCACGGCCACCCCAATGGTACCAACTGTAATACTAGCCTTCCCCTAACTTTTCATAGGAAGTGGAATCTTACTGAGGAATTTAATAATGGGAAGTGAGTCTTTGGAGAAAATGGGGCCCCTTCTGGTAGTATACCTGGAGGTTTGGGGGGTTCTGCCCCAAAATAGCCAGAGGTGAGGAATATGGAACCCAGCAAATTTCCAGGGCAGCTCACCTCTTCACAGTCAGAGCACATCGGGTCCCCAGCTGAGAAGAAAGGATTGGTTGGGAAGGCCAGGTGGTAACTGGACAGAAAACAAAGAGCTCCCCAAGTCCCCAACATTTTTTACCCTTCCCTCGTCTATTCTCCTCTCTCCCACTTCCCAAGAAAAGGAAAAAAAACTAAGAAGAAGCATAATTGGTATTATAATATATTCTTATTGGCAAGACAAGGAGTGAACCTGGGGATGGGATAAAAGGTAACTTCTTCTCTCCCTCTGTTACTTCTTCCCCCCCACCCCCCAAACACAAAAAGAAAAGGCAAGTGATGTAGGTGGGGGGCAGCATGACGTAGTGGAAGACTTGTGACTTTGGGCAAATCAAGTCTCCTTTCTCTGAGTCTCAGTGTCTCCACATATGTGAAGTAAGGGGATGGCCCTAATCTGTTTTGGAGGTCCCTTTCCGCTCTTTCTATCTAAGATTCTATGAAAGACTGCATTGGGATACTTTTGCCCAGGTGGGTGAGTTAACCAAAGTGACTCTCAGGACTTCCTACCCCAGTCCAGGTGGTATGGCTTGTACCCATACCCTGTGCCAAGTTCTTGAGCTTCCGTCCTGGCCATAGGAGATCAGGGTGGGGCTTCTGCTCTCCCAGCTCTACCCAGTTGCTATGACTGTAGAAATCCTGGTAGTAGAAAGAGGTCAATCACGTCCCACTCCTTTCTTCCCCAATTCTAAATTCCATCCTTTCTCTTCATCCCTCTACTGCCCCATCAGGAGACTTCATTGCTCCTGTTCACCACGAGACTGTCATGAGTACCCCAAGGGGCCAATTCCCTACCAATCTCACCACTGCCTTTCAATTTTCCAATTCCTCTGATGACAAAACTCTCATAGGATGCCACCCTCTTGGAAGAGGGGACATAGGAAGGGGTCTCAATTCTCTCCCTCATCCTGACTTTCTCTTCACCCTTACTAATACCTATCACACACTTCCTCTCCCTTGGTCTCCAGCCCACCTGTAAGGCATGTAGCATGGCTCCTAGGCGTTGGCGGGCCAGAGTGTATTCCAGGGCATAGGCAGCACTGAGAGCTTCCCGAAGGCTTCCCACAAGGCGGGTCCGACTCCCAATCAGCTGTTCTGCATCAAAGTGCAGCTCAGGGTCATTCCTGGTCACTGAGAGGAAGTCCTGGGCTGCATTGGCACGAGTCACCTCACCGAGGGCTGCCCGGAATCGGCGGCTTGGGGTCCCTGGCCCAAAGTAAGCAGCAAAGAGGTCATCCGCCAGCAATGTCCGCCCCTGGAAAGGAGAAAAATATCTAGGGTTTAGGAATCTAGAAAGAGCCCCACTGTTCACCACCAGATAGTGCAATAAGCACCCTAAAAAACCAGTGTCTCTGGACTACACAAGGGAGCTAGGCAGGCATAGGCCTTTTTCCTAAACCATGCATTAGGAAGACCTTTCCCTAGAAATCAAGGCTTCTTTCTCAAATGACCTTTAGTTTACTTATCAGTTGTCTTTCCTAGTATAACACCAGTTCTTTGAAGGCAGGTATTACTTTGTCTTGATACAGTTAGACAGTCAATCAGTAAACATTTATCAAGTACCTACTATGTGCCAGGCCCTGTGCCAAGCAAAGAAAGACAAAAGACAGTTCTTGCCCTCCAGGTGCTCACAATCTAATAGGAGAAACACTACGCAAATAATTATATATATATATATATGTATAAGCTACATATTTGATAAAAAGTAAATAATCAAACAAGGGAAGGCATTAGAATTAAGAGATTGGGAAAGCCTTCCTGTAGAGGGTAGGACTTGAAGGAGGAGGTGGAGATGAAGAGGAAGAAGGTTCTAGGCATAAGGCACAGCTAGTGAAAATGCCCAGAGTCTGAAGATGGAATAATTTGTTCAAGGAATAATGAGGCCAGTGTTACTATGTATATTGGAATATGGTTCCTTACTCCCAACCTTGTAATACCACGATCAGATATTTAGAGATGGAAACAAACCTTAAAGGTCATCTTGTATGTGACTTGACCAAAGTCACACAGGTGGCAAGGAGGGGATTTGAACTCAGATCCTCTGACTCTAAGTCTGTATTCTTGCCAGTGAGGGAGGATACCTCCTTTCCCACTAAATAAATGTTTGTTGAACTGAACCCTTAGCAACCAGAGCCCTAGAAGAACAAGGAACTCCTAAGAACCTCAGGGGGAACACAGAGCTCTTGCGAGCTTTGAGAGCAGCAAATGGGGTCTTACCTGGAAGTCCTCCAGGCGGAGGGGATTCCTACCAGGTGGTGGCTGTTCCAGGAAGAGCTGTAAGGTAACATTGAGAGCAGCTTCCTCTGTCAGGTCCTGGTGGGTGATAGAACTGGGGGCAGCCACTAGGCTCCAGATGTTGGGGAAGAAGCCAGATGCTGAGTAAAGCCACAGTAACAGCAGGAGTAGGGAGTCCAGGCAGAAGTGAGGCACTCTGAAATGGGCCATGGCTGAGACATGGACCTGAGGGGAGGTGAGAGTGGAGGACAAAGACATGGGAGCAGGTGTGTATGTGTGTGGGGTACAGAACCAAGTGCCCAAATTCTGAGAGGGACAGATGGTGTGGTATACTGAGCTGAAGCTCCTTCCTCCCTGGCCAGCCCTGGGTCTGTTTCTGTCTCCCAGGGCACCTGCCTTGTCCACCCTCAGCCTCATTTATCTACCCGAGTCGGACACCACTGTCTGATCACCGAGACAACCAGAAAGTTATCAGAAAACAGACAGGGTGGCTAAGGGAAACATACCTGCCAGGAAAGGGCTGCTAAAGACCTGTCTGCTCCTCAGGGACCCAGGCAGCTGAGCTCTTTTCTCCCAAGCACCCAACAAGCTGGTGGTCTGCCCACTGGGCTCCCTGAAGGAGCCAGACATCCAGCCTTGCCCCTCCCCCAGGTGTCACTTTCCTGTTTTTTCCCCCCCAATAATACAGACACCCCTCTCCCACAATGCATAGAGGCTTCCCCTCTGGCCCCCAGCCATACCTGGTCCCTGGGGTCTCCTCTTGGTCAGGGTCCCAGGTCACACTAGACAAGCAGTAGTACGTCCCAGTCCTGGACTTTAGGTCAGAGCTATATTTAACCCAGGGCAGCGGGTGGGGTGTGGGTGGGGCAAATCAAGGAGCAGAGACATAAGCCCAGGAGCCTAGAGGGTCCCCAGCTGCATTGCTCCCCCAAATCCAAAGCAGCCCAAACAGGGACACCATGTGTAGCATGGGAGGTATACATACATAGAGCTGCCCCTCCCTGACCTACCCCACTGCAGTGCAGAGATGAAACGTGCTGATGAAAGCGCCTGAGTCATGCTGGACCCTAGCCAAGGCTTGACCAAGATGAACCCTCTTTGCTCCCTTTCCCCACAGAGGAGACCCAGATTTCTGGTTTCCTAGCCTTGGGATACTACCTTTCCCCCAGTCCTCAGTATCCTCCAGGGACAAAAGCATCCAGTGCTCCTTTAGGTCCCTAGGTATCAGATTCTTGACTTTAAGCAACACCCCTCCCCATCCAAGGAATTATGCATCTGATTCCTGCTCCCTCAGGGGAACCCATTCCTCATTACACAAAGAAACATAAGGTTTGTGTGCCAAAATATTTTATTGCTGCAGCGCCAACCCCCCACCCAATAATGGGAGGTCAGGGTGCTGGGGAGCTGTCTCCAGATCTCACAGCATCTTCTCAAACAGGGCAATGGCTTCATCTACCTTCTTCAGCTCTGCCTCTGTCTGCTGAAGCTAGGGAGCAGAAGGAGACAGAGTGGTTGAGAACCCCAAAATCCAAAGGAGATTCTCCTTGCCACCCAAATGCAGGGAAACCCCCTAGCCCAAGAAAGGATCACAGAGACCTAGGAAGGAGCTAAAGGGAAAATGGAAACCACCAAGAGAATTTCCTACCCATCTTGAGGTCTAGCCCCAATCCCAGTTTCTGTGTAAGCCTCACTTTAACTACCCTATCCCACAGTGCTCTCTTCACTGCCCCCTTTTCTCCCTCCTCTGAGCAACCAAAGATAATGTATTCAGGTAGTATATTTAATCATAAAACTTGAACTTTGGAAGCCCATTTTCCCATGAGATGGCTACACTGTATACCAAATGTCCTGTCTCATCACTGTCCACAGGGGTGCATTCATCTTTGAAGTAGGAGTTCCACCCCGACATCAGCAGTATCATGAAATGTTTGTGAACCTTGGGGAGTATCAGGGTCACCAGGTGGGAGCCAAATGGGAGATGAAAGACAATCTATCTAAAAGACAATCTGTTCTGAGGAATATCATTCCTTAACCCTAATATACCTGCCTAAGGCAAAGCAGTTGAGTCAGTCAGGTCCTAGAGATTCTCTCTGGGAACAAACTGGGGTTTTCTCAGGGGGAGTTAAGAGATAAGGGCTTCCCTTGTGCACCACAGGCAGGGTCTGCCTTCTCTTCCTACTTTCAATACTGCTGTATTGTCTTCCCAAGTCAAATGATCAGCTTACAAAGAGCAGGCAGAGAAGGTAAGGTATCCTTCCTCTCCCCAGCTCCAATGGTGTGGGTAGAATATATGCAAGAATGGCTGCTTACTGTCTTACTGACCAAGTCCATATCCATCCTGGGAAATGGAGCAGGAGAGCATCCTAGGAATCCTCCATAACACCTGCCTATTTTCTCATATCCCAATGTCAGCCCTACTTAGCACAGGGCTAACTCTCGAGAAAACACAAAATTAATGCTGGTTTCCCCACTAACTTGCTAGGTATTCTTGAGTGAGCTGCTGAGCCTTCAGGTTCCTCCTCTGTAAAACTGGGAAGATGGCATTCTCACTAACTTCATAGAAGTATGAGTTATAGAAATTTCAGTTGCTACTACTGTTGTTAAAATACTCCCCTTCCCTAGACCTGTTTCCTCCCCATCAGATCTTCCCAGATCTGATGTTTTCATGTGTGCAGGAGGTGCTAGTGAAAGAGCAGGGTCAGGAATAGGAGGACAGTGCCCCACCTCCCCTTTCCCACCTTAGCATTCATGTGAAGGACCCCAGGAAAACAACTCGAGGCTTGGGAAGACCATCTTGTGCTTATAACCTGAATTCTCTTACAGTTACTGGCAAGAAAAATCCCTTAGGAAATGCCAAGGGTTATGTGCTTGCTATATAACAGGAGAAATGGTGAAAAGTTGGGAAACTGCATCTTATTCTACTCTGGGATGGGAGAAACAAAAACAGGTGTTGGTGGCCAGGAAGGAACAGACAGGTCAGTGCCTGGAGCCTTTCACCAAGAGAGGATCAGGTAGGAACTGGACTTGGACCCTGAGGTGGAAGGGTATGAATGTGGAGAGGGAGGATGCCACTAAAGACCCACACACCTTGGCCTCCTCAGACTCCTGGACTTGGGAGGGAACCTTGGTGGCGTAGTCAGGAACAGCCCGACGCTCCTGAAGTCTTTGGGCCTGACGCTCAGCTTCCCCTCGTTTGGCCCGGAGCTTTGCCAGCTCTCGGGCAGGATCCACCAGCCCCTGAAGCTGCAGGTGGACTGAGCATCGATCGGAGGCCAGGCCCACGGCACAGCCCTGTGGAGCGGGAAATCCAGGGAGCAGGATGGTCACAGGTCCAGTGTTAGAGAGGGCCTGCACATAGCCCGACACTGCAGAAGCCTGTGCTCCTGTTGCCTCATCTGCCACTTCCAAGAAACCTGTGATTGGAGAAAAAGGAAGAGGTGAGGCCAGATGCTTGAACAGCTGTAGGGTGAGGGAGGTGAGCAAAAGTTGGCAGAGGGACCAAGACAGGATGCCTAAAGGTATATGTACCCTAAATCGGTAAAGAGCACAGATGGGATAAGTGTCAGGGACCTGGATGTGATGGAGGTAGATAACAGGAAAGGTCCCTCTTGCTGTGGCTGAAAGGGATCATTATAGGACAGGAGGCATCCAAGAAAACCCCACCTCAGCAATCCAGCAGGAGATCCTGAGCACCAGGGTGGTAAGGTGCTCAAGCACCAACACCAAGACCCCCCCCCACCTCCTCTCCATGCTTTCGAACAGCCAGGAGAACCAACAGATACCAGGTTGGAGAACCACCATTTGCATAGCAAATGGGAATCTACTAGCGGCTCTACGACCATGCTCTAGTGCAGCGCCCCATGAGGAGGCCAGAGGTCAGACCCTTCCCCCCCAACTCCCTCTGCTTCCTGCCAAGCTTCAGTGTTACCCTAGGGAAACACAGAAAAACCCCACCTGGCCTCGGCACACACCAGCCACCACCACCAGCTCCAGCTCAGCACCAGGTAAGCTACAGCCTCTATAGCCTCCAGCTGCCAGAAGCTAGGGCCCCAGCACACAAAGCTAGTAACTAGGCCCCTGGTCCCTAGCCCCTAGCACAGTAAGTGCCCCCTGTGCCCCAGAAACAGAGATCAACTTTAATAGCCAGGAAAAAAGCAAACATCAGAAGTAACATAGAAAAACAAAGAAAACAAGCCGAGTCCCTCACACTCAGGCTGGCTTCGGGTGAGGTTGTAATCTGCTCGTAGAGAACGCACAGCCCGGGTAATGCTGAGTGAGAGCTCAAAAGCAGCCTCAGCCTCAAGATCCTTCCAAGAGAACTGTAACAAGGCAACAATGTTCGTGAGTCAAAAAACAGAGAATAAGCCATCAACCCTCCCTGCATCAGGCTCCCTTGTGACCCTCACCCCAGTCCCTACTTCCCCTCAGGGACTCTAGCATCAATTCGAACCTCACTGGGGTCTGGGTAAGGGGTAACACAGAGACTGGGTGGGGCCTGGGACCCCCTCCGAGGAAGGCGCTGATACAGCTCCTCAGTCACAAATGGCATGAAGGGTGAGAGTAGTCTCAGGCCCACATCCAGACAAGTGTAGAGGGTCTGCCGGGCGGCATCTGCTGCAGCTTGGTCTGTCCCAGAGAGCAGAGGTTTCAGGCACTCCTGGGGAAAAAAAAAACAGACCAATTCCAGACTGTTAAATTTGGAACGGATCTCAGAGATTACCTAGTCCAGCTTTCTCACTTTAAACACAAGAAACTTGAAGTATCCTGACACCCAGCCTACTTTGAATCCCCTTGTGGAACCCTAAGGACCCAAACAAGTCTCCAGGTACAATGGGGATGGTGAGGACCAGTCATAATTTTCCTTCCCCTGAGATTCCAAGTGGCTTTCTGCACTGTCTTTTTCTGTCTAGCCTCCTTTACCTTCACTTCTGTTTTTGTAGGTCTGGGTACCAGAGAGATATACCTCCCAAGATCTGATGAGGACTGGAGCACCCCATGTAATTCTCTGGAAGATAATACATCCACCCTCCCCCAAACAAAGTTACTTCCCATAACCCCTCCTACCCTTACCAGGTAAACGTTGCAGAGGTCATAGAGCCAAAAGCTGTACTGGGCAGTGGTGACCATGGGGAAGTCATAGGTACGGAAACCCTGGTTGCTCAGCCCAACAGCTTCACTCAGGCGGCTCTTAATCCAGCGGTCAGCCAAGCTCTCCTGACTGCTGGCCTATACAGGATGATGGTAGGTAGTGTGTGGGGGGGTGTGTGAACAGGAAGAATGCCACTCTCAGGGATTGGGAATGAGTCAGGTCAGCACAGTCCATCAGACTAACACCTGCTGAAACTGCAGCTACATTTGGGGTGAAGCCCTCAAAGAATTGAAAGCCATCTGAGTCTGGCCTATGGAAAACTCCACCCAGTTTGGGTTAAGGAATCATATAGACTTGTAGAATCTCAAGGAATTGCTTTAAGTAGGTTTAAGTTAAACTGAAAGATGAGCTCATGAGTGGGCTGAACTGTCTTCTTGTTTGTCTTCAGAAACCCCATCACACCCAAGAATGACCTAGTGCCCATTCAGCTATACTAAGGACAGTTTGAGGGTACCGCCCTCCCCCTATCAGCCCCTGAGGTCCCTCACTTGGGGAACAGGTGAGGGTACAAATCCATCTCCCAATGCCCTAAGGGCAAACTTGGTGGCATTCCAGAGCTTGTTACAGAAATGTCGATACCCAAGGATTCGGTTCACATCCAGGTTAATGTCCCGGCCTGGGGAGACAGTGAGGAGGGAGCAAAGGAAGGTCAGGATGCATATTGTTCCCACGTCCACTGTCCAGCACCCCATCCAACAAGGCCCTGGGGCTAGCAGGCCTCATGTAGGACTGTGCAGGGGGTCCAAAGATTCGGGCACAGCCTGGGAGAGCAGGGAGAACTAGTAGGGGGTGGTGAGATCATACCTTGAGAAGTGTAGGCACAAAGTGCAAATCTGAGAGCGTCTGTGCCGCACTCTGGGATTCCATTGGGGAAATCTGCTTTCTACATGGAGAGAGAAGATATGTCTGAGATAAAAGATCCTTATAAGCCCCTACAAATAGCCCTTCTTTCATCTCAAAGGACCAGAGTGGGAAGGAAAATCAACCTTCTCTGTTCCTCACACAAGACCCTCCATCTCCCAGCCTCTGCTTTGGCTGCTCCTCTCGTTTGCAACATCCCTCCCTCTCCTACATCCCTTCAAGTCTCAGTAAGGTCTGACACAAAGTCTTTTCTGATTTCCTCTCCCAGACGTCCTCACCTTTCACTCCTTGGTACTGATTTGTATTTGTTCTCTTTACATTTATTCCATATGTTCTTTTACACATATTTTATATCTATTTACATCTTTACACATGTTCTGTATATCCTCATATATGCATGTTGTCTACCCTCTTAGAAGCTAAGCTCCTTAGAGAAAGGAATGTTTTCACTCTCTCTCTCTTTTTTTTTTTTTTGCAATTGGGGTTAAGGAACTTGCTCAAAATTACATAGCCAGTTATTTTTTGTGTGGGAGCCAAGTACCTGAGGCCTGAACCGATCCCGGGTCTCCTAATGCCGGGGCCAGCGCTCTTACTCACTGCACCACCTGGCCGCCCCGGAATGTTTCACTCTTTGTGTCTGGATCACTAATGCCTAGCACCCAGTAGTTGTTGTTCAGTCGTGTCCAACTTTTCACGACCCTATTTGGGGTTTTCTTGGCAAAGATACTGGAGTGGTTTACCATGTCCTTCTCTAGCTCATTTTACAGATGAAGAACTGAGGCAAACAGGGCTAAATGACTTGCTCGGGATCACACAGCTAGTGTCTGAATCTGGATGTGAATTCACAAAGAGAAGTCTTCCTGACCCCAGGCCACCTATTGTGACACCTAGCTGCCCAAGCACACAGCAGGCAATTAATAAATGCATGTTGATCTAGACAAACTGAGGGCCAGGAATCACAGGAAATCAGCAGTACATCAGCAGATGAATTCCAAAGAGCCAAAAAAAGTAGCAAAAAAGGGACTACTGCTTGTAGAGCAGAGGTAATAAATATCAGCTAGTGCTGGTACCACGAAACTTTGGGGTTTCATGAAAACAATTCCCAACAAAAGGTAACACAAAAAGCCAAGCAAGCCCAGGCTATAAACAAAGTCTGCCCTGGAACATACTAGGGGCTTATGAGATCCTTAACTTGTCTTCATTTGTTGAAATGACTGTTGATTATAAACCAATAAAAGACAAGCTTTTAAATCTTGAAAAAAAAAAAGCATGCTGATTGAATGATTGATGAAAGGCCATCTAATCCATTTCCTTCATTTTTTTCAGGTGGGGAAACTTAGACTTAAGAGAGGTTGCCTGACTTGTGCTCATGGTCACACAGCCAATAAATAAAAATCATGGAGTTTGGTGTTTCTTTTAGCTACAAGATCCAGGTTTCAGGGAGGACCCATGGACACTAGGATGCCCAAGGATAAAGGGCAGAGGCCAAATCTCATTTCCTTCACCTTCTCCATGTAATGAGGAATGGGTGATTGGTACCCAGATCTTTCTGACTCCAAAGCCAACATTCTGTCTAGTAGAGCATTCTCCTTTCTCCCTTTCCTTTCTCTATACTCTCCAACTCCTTCCCCATTTCTATCTCTGTGAGCTCCCACATTTCCTCAGAAGATTCCACAGGTTTCCCCCCACCCCCATCTCTTCAAAACTCACATGATCTCCCCAACCTCTAACACCCCATACCTGCCCCTCCTTGGCCTTTTCCATTTCACCAGGGTCAAGATTGCTGTTGAGTAGCTGGTCATGGAGTCCCTAAGTAGAAATGAGGGAGTGATTGGAGAAACTCAGCACAGAGGATTCAGGAATTTCCTAGAGAAGGGCATCTTAACCTTTTTTTGGGGGGTGTCATGGAACCCTCTGGCAATCTGATGAATCCTAAGGGCCCATTCTGAAATAATGTTTTTAAATGCATAAAATAAAATCAACTTCAAGGAAACAAATTATATTAGAATATGGTTATCAAAATACATGCACACACATTCAAAGACCCTAGGTTAAGAAATCTTTTCCTAGATTCCCCCAAAGTCCCCTCCACTCCATTCTCCAGGCCCTGGATATCTAGCCTTACCTGCAGGGAGAGCCCACTGATGACATCCAGGGGGTCAATGACATTACCAAGTGATTTGCTCATTTTCCGACCATGGGCATCTCTGACAAGGGCATGGAGATAGACCTGTTCGGACAGTGTAGGAAGTTGGGGGAAGGGAGTAAGGGGTCACTGAGGTCAGATGGCTTCCCTCTTCCTACTCCTACTAGTTCCATACAGGAGAAAAACTGAAGGAGTGCTCTATGCCCACAATCCTTGATTCAATCAACTCTCCATCATGCAATTCAGCTTAATTCTCCATAGCTTTCTGGTGGTCCACACTCTGGCTTATCCCTCAGACCCCATCCTTTCTGAGGGGTCAGGCAGATAGCTGGGAGATTCTGAGGGTAATATGCTGAGTGTCCCAGTGGAGGCCCTCAAAGCAGATGTCCTAGGACAGGGAATGCAGCCCAGGTCAAATATTTTAAAGATATCCTTTGTGGAATGATCTTATTTTAGAGGGGTTGGGGTGGGAGGGGCCACTGGTATCAGGGATTGACCAGGCTAAAGCTAGAAGTTCCAGTGTTGGGCAGAATTGGGGGACCCACTGCTAGAAGCCACAGTTTACATAGGAAAAGGCTGTTGTTCCTACCTCTTTGAAGGGCAGTTTCCCCGTTAGCTTCAGACCCAGCATCACCATACGGGCTACCCAGAAGAATAAAATGTCATGTCCTGTCTCTAGCAGGGTCCCTGGGTAGAATACACTTAGGTCCTCTGTCTGAAGAGAAGGTAGAAGAGGGAAGCAAATTTTTGAGCTGAAAAATCCAACACAGACATCCAATTCCCAAGTCTATTTCCCTCTTAACCAATAACTACCTTTCTGTTCTCACCCCCAACCTATGACCCAGGTGTTCAACCCTCAAGTCCTTTTACCAGTAAGTCAGTATCTTCCCTTACAAGTCCTATGGGAGACCCAAATGTCAGACCCCAACCTCCATACCTGGTTGGGCCATCCAAAGATAGAAAAGGGAAAGATGCCAGAGGAGAACCATGTGTCTAAGACATCCTCATCTGGAAGGGGGAAAAAATCAGAGATAGCAGTCAAACAGGAATAAGGGGTTCTAGCTCTACCACAGTTGTCCCCTCAGCCAGGTCCCCCCAATCCTCTCTTACCCTGTGAGAGACTAATCTTGTCTGGAGACACTCCAAACTCCTTGGCTGCCTTCTCCCTCGCCTCCTCCTCACTTCGGCCACTCACCCAATACCGACCATCAGGATCCTGTCCCCAGAGTAAGAAGACATGTTACTCTGATATCCTCAGCACTGACTTTCCTTGGACGATGCTTACTCACCTTTCCTTTATAAGAATGTGGGCATCTGCCCTGCCCCAGTTATGGATCTCCAGCTTCTGCCTACGCCCCTTCCCCCATGTTCCCATTCTCCTCAAAGACCTTGGAATCCAATCCTTTTTGCCCCTAATTCTTTTTCAAAGGGATCACTATCTATCTTGTCAATCCCCCTTCAACCTTCTTCCTCTTCACCTACTCCCAGATCCCAGAAGGCTGTCAAGGGCACATATGTCAAAATCTACTTCCTCAGTCTCTGACTTTCCTTGCCCCTGATATCCTTCCCTGCCCTCTCCCTCAGGGATGCCAAAGTCCAGTTCTTTCACCTCCCCAGGGGGTACTCCAGGATCGTTGACAGTGACAAAGTAGGCAGGGATTCGGTGACCCCACCATAGCTGCCGGGAGATGCACCAGTCTCTGGGGAGGAAGGGAAAGAGAACAGAATTAAGAGAATGGTCTGAAGACTAGGAAGCCACCATCTTCCTCTCCTGACTAAATTCTCCCTTCTCCCCTTCCCCCCCACCGGTTTCTGCTTTCAGCCCTCCCCTGACACATACCTGATGTTGTCCATCCAGTTGTGCCATATTTTCTGATGGACCTCAGGCACTATTTTAAGGTCTCCCCGAGTCACGGCTGCACTGGCTGCCTGGGCCATCTCCCCACACCTCACATACCATTGGGGTTTAAGGAGGGGTTCAACTACATCCTTGGAGCGGCTGCAGAACACAGAGACATATGAAAAATGAGACCCTTTTTCCTGGAGGAAAAAGACCCTTTTGCCCTGGCCTCCAGCTCAAAGATTTTCTAAAAAAAAAAAAAGAAAGAAAAGAAAAAAATTTGTTCTTACTTGCACAAAGGTACCACCATTGGATTGTCCTTCACTGCCCGGAATAGTCCCTTGTCTTTTAGAGCTGCCAACACTGCTTTCCTTGCCTCAAACCGAGGAAGGCCCTATAAAGTAGAAGAAATGTCAGAGTCCTAGGAGAACACACTTGCCTCCACAGCACACAGGGCTCCAACAGCCCTCTCTTCTCCCTCCAACCCCAAACTTTCTCCTCTATCTAGCCCCATATTTGAGGCTTCTCTCTTCTTATTTTCTCCTATCTTTCAGACTTCCCTTCACCCACCTATTCTACCTCTTAAAGCTTCTCACCAGAAAGGGAGGGGGAACATTGATGAGGTTGCCTCGGTGGTCCATGATGCTCACTGCTTCTAGTTTGTGCCTTTGCCCAACCTCGTAGTCATTCTGATCATGGGCTGGTGTGATTTTTACAGCGCCTAGAGGCAGGGGAGGACAAGGGCATTAAGGTCACAGCACCAAGGATCAGAGGTTCCTAGTCCCAAAAGAACTGTACACACTCTCCAAGTCACTATCCAGATGGGTCACTGCAAGAAAAAGCTTCTCACCCAAATCTCTGGGAAAGTGTCTGCTTTAAGCAAATCTACTTTCTCTATCCTCTGGAAAAACAGTGAGGGGAGGAATGTCGTGGGTGCCCCTCCCCTTAATCTCCAAACATATGAAGACCTCCAATCACCCTTTTTCCTAAAGAGGGTTGGGTAAAAAGTCTTTTCTTCCTAGCTCTCCCCAAACTCACCAGTGCCAAACTCCATGTCCACAAACTCATCAAAGATGATAGGAAGGCTTCGAAGTAGGAATGGGTGCATAACACTCTTTCCCCGAAGGTGCTGGGGACAGAGGAATCAGGACAGAAAAGATCAGCACCATGAGGAGAGGGAGTCTAAAGACAAAGGATAGGAGAATACAAACATCTTCCTGATATAAACTGAAGACTGGGACTGTGCTTAAACACTTGCCAAAGTAGATCCTCAAGAATGGATCTATAGCCTTCTTCAGTGTTCTCAACCATTCCCACATGTAGGGGAAATTCCACCCTCTGTCCTTCTTAAAACCTCCTCCAGCTCCGTCTTGAGTCCACTGAACAGAAATATGCAGCTCCAGATAGGGATTCTACCTGGTTTTGTGTGAGAATCTTCTCTGAACCCTTATTTTTCCTCCCACCCACAGTCCCCTCTTTTTGGGATAGGTTTATTCTAGTTGCTTCTGGAGAGCAGAGATTTTTGTGCCTCTGTCTTTCCTGGGCTGGGGAGGGGGATCTGACTAACAGAGGTCATACTTAATAAAGACTTGTGGGGGAGGTGGGAGGGAAACGGGGACTGGTGAAAGAATCTGCCTTTTACCTGGTATCTAGGGTCACTGGGGTGCACAGCCACAGCTACATCTCCCAACATGGTCTCAATACGAGTGGTTGCTACCACCACCTCCTCATCGCTCTCTGGGGAAAGGGAGGAAGGAAAACTTAGCCTCTGCCTTTTACCCTGGGATAGAGGACCCCAGTTGTCCCTGGACCCTACCTGAGTCCTGTATCTTGTAGGCAAAAGAAACAATGACCCCAAATTCCACCTTCTCCTGATAGCCTGGGACAGAGAGTAGGGTTCGGCCTGACAGCTCCTTCTTATCTACCTGTGGGAAGAATGGGGGCAAATAGAAAAGGAGCATGTAACAGGAAATGGACTGAGGAGATTAGGGCAATGGAGGGGAGCCTGGAGAGATCAGAAATCTTCCTGGGGACAACACACACCTCAATGTCAGAGATGGCAGAGTTGAGACTACAGGACCAGTTGACAAGGCGGGTACTCCGATAAATGACACCATCATTATGGAGGCGGACAAAAGCCTCTGTGACAGCTGCTGAGAGTTTCTGCAAAGGGATAAATGGGAGACAAGGATAAAAGAGAAGAATGTTGTCCTTTCGGAGAAGGGGGTCCTAGTTGCCAGGGCAAAGGATCTGGGATAGAAGGGAAAGGAAAACCCTGATGGAGGCCTGGTCACTTCCACTACATGCCCAGTGTAGAACATCCTTCTCTACCTCAAAGACCAGGAGGGCCCTTACTCTAGTCCCCTTCCCCCTACTCCTTTGTTCCATCTTTAGGAACACAAGACTGGCCACAGTGATAGAAGTGTGTGTTTCTTGTAGCAGTAATGATTCTGTCTGCTGATAATGGCCTCAAGAATATACTTGGTGTGTCTTAGGACACTGGAACCCAGCCTGACAAGAGTAGAAAAAGTATTCTGGGAAAAGAGCACTGGAACTTGGAACCAGGAGGCCTGGGAGAACGCCTGGCTATCCATCTGTGGGACAATGGACAAGTGTCACTCAACCTCCCTGAGCCTCAGTTTCTTCATCTGTATAATGAGGGGCTTGGATCAGACGTCCTCTAATATCCCTTCCAGCTCTAAATCTATGATCTTGTAATCTCTCTGAGCCTTAAATTTCCTCATCTATTAAATGAATCAGTTGGACAAGATGATCTCTGAGCTCCCTTTCAATTCTAAATCCTGTGATCCTAGGAGTAACGAAAGACAAAGGTAGGGCTTTGAAAACCAGGTAGAAGAGTTGGGACTTGACACAACGACTAAGGAAACATGAAAAAAGGCGTATCCACATAAGCTAATACTTCCCTGTCCCTTCCTGTTTTTTCTATTGCATCTATGGGCTCCTTTAGGAAACCCCTTGAAGAGGGGCACAAGAGGTTGTACCTAGTGAATAATACCAGTGGATGGATGGGCTGGCTGGTGAGAAAACCTGCCCTTTACTATTATCTGGGGTCACTGGGGAACCTGTCGGTCATGGCTACATTTCCCAACATGGTTGTCACTACCTTCTCCTTATGAGGGGTTGGTTCTTTGCTAACCCCTTAAAAGCAAGGACATCTCTAATATTTCTCCCACTGCACCTAGCTCACAGTGATGTGTGCACAGAAAGTACTGGTCCATAAGTGATGCTGCTAGGTCACCAAATCTAGTGAATCCTAATTCCCTGGGATACCATCTACACTCACAGGCTCCATGGTGAAACAAGCTCGATCCCAATCCAAGGAACCACCGAGCTTCTTTAGTTGATGGTAAATTCGGTCTCCCTTCCTGGAAACATATAGAGGCAAAGCTTTGGGAGGAAGGTTGGTCACCCTGACCTCCACTCTTCCTAATCTTCATATCCCCTCTGGCTGCTGAGAGCACACACAGACACACACACACTCTTTCACTACCCTACTCCACAGTATGCCTCCTCATCATGGAGACAATAACAACTGAGTCCCCCATGATTGTCTTGAAGTAAAGAGAACCCTAGATCAACCAAAGTTCTTCTGTGGAGAGAACTCTTGGAGACACTCTTCCCTGACCCTGTGAATCCATCCATGCAAAGAAAAGGATGAGTATTGTACACTTACTCATTCTTCCATTTCCAGACTTCTTGCAAGAAGGCCTCTCTACCAAGCTGGTGGCGGCTCAGTCCGCGTTCCCGCCATAGTTTCTTCTCCACAACCACCTGTGTGGCAATACCAGCATGATCACAGCCTGGGTTCCACAGGGTTGTCTCTCCTCTCATTCGGTGCCTGGAAGGGTTAGGATTGGGGATGGGGGTGTGATGTTAGATAGGAAAGAGTCAATAGTCTAATTGGAGAAGGGACTTGGTGGTTATACTGATAAGGCAGGAAGGCCCAGAAATAGAAGGTCAACTAGAAAAAAAGAGAATCAGAGGTTGAAGGTAGATGGGTCAGATTGCATCCAAACAAGTCAGGGAAGGGACTCTTTAAACCACTGAACTGAAGATGGATGATAAAAGAGTCTATGAAGACACTCATGGTTGTTCCAAGATGGAGGGATAAATGAGAGCTAAGTTATGGCCATGGAACTATGCAAGGGAAGGAAAGGGAAACAGTGGACAAAGAAGCTCAAGAGAAATAAGTAAAAAAAAAAAGCTGAACCAATGAAGGAAGAAAGAGAACCCATGGAGAAAACTTATCAAAGGCATAGAAAGGTAAAGGGAGAGAGGGAAGCTAATAAAAAGAAAGGACTGGAAGTAGAGGTCCAGAGACCACAGACAGGGGTCTTAGGAGTAGAGCCTCACCAGCGGGTCAGTGAGTCCTGGATGGCATTGGTGAGGGCATGGCCAAGGTGTAGAGATCCTGTCACGTTGGGAGGTGGGATGCACATCATGAAGATACCTCGAGGATTAGGCTCCGACACACTGGAACGCTAAGGTAAACATGAAGGGGCATGCTACCTTTAGATTTTCCAGCCTCCCTTGGCTCTGGCCACTCATAGTCAACCCTCCCTTCTCAGACTCCAGTATCTAGCCCCCCAGCAGTTGGTTTTCAATCTAGCCCTCCACTTCAGCCCAGACCCCTTTAAAGGAAACAGCATCTAGCGGCATGCTTACCCCATACTCTGGTTTGAAGAAGCCTTGTTTCTCCCACCACGAGTACCAAGCAGCCTCAACATACTGGGGGCTATAGGAGTCAGGCATGGAGCCACTGACATCTGATGGAGGAGAAGAGAGGTCAGCAGGGTCATACTGCAAAATTCTGGGCATAAAGGAAGATAGAAATAGAAGGGAAAGGACTAGACCTCACTTCAGTAGCCTAGGGAACTGCCAGATAAGGTAACACTACCAATTCAGGTCAGCAATTCCTCTGCAACTTACTGTCTTAAGAAAGCTGCCTATAGGGGTGGCTAGGTGGCACAGTGAATAGAGCACCAGCCCTGAAGTCAAGAGGACCTGAGTTCAAATCCAGCCTCAGATACCTTAACACTTACTAGCCGAGTGACCTTGAGCAAGTCACTTAACCCCAATTGCCCTGCCTTCCCCCCTCCAAAAAAACAAAAAAAAAAAAAGTCGCCTAGAGCAATGACAGGTTAGGTAACTTGCCCAGAATCACACAGCCATTACAGTCAAGACAGACTTGAACCCAAGCCTTCCTGAACCCAAGTCCAACTCTTTGTCCACTATGACATGCTACCTCTCCTCCCCAGATGGAAGACAAATAGTAGAGAGAGATGTGGATTCAGCTTAGAAGTCAGGGGAAGGAGATGCTGCTATGTCTCTCTACTCCTCCTGCCCAATACCTTTTTTCTCCCCTGGTGGGGTAGGGATGTCATAAATTATCACCCCAGGGTCCCGTTTCTCCTTCTTCTCCATTTTTGGCTTCTTCTGTATAGGAAAGAGAAGACAATTCATATCCTGTTCTAGGGCACCCCTACTGTCAGCCCCTTGTACTTCCCTTTTTTCCCAAGCCCTCACCTCCCCAGGGGGTGGCTGATGCAGCTGGTTTTTTTGCTTCTGTTGAAATTTCTCCAGTTTTTCCTTCTTCTTTGCTTCTTTTTTCAGCTGGGCAGCAGTCTTGGGGGGCCCAGAAGCTTCAGAGACTGAAAAAAGGTTCAATCCTCTGAGAGTCTTTGCAGAAAGTAGCTTTACATTTCAGATTCTTATCAGAAAATGTTAGCCTGGTACCATTTTGCTCATCAATTCCTCCTCTATCATTTGACTATTTCACCTCTTCCTGTATCTTTACACCACTTCTCTTGCTTATTCAGCTAAAGGCAAGAAGTGAGTTCCATAGAGGAGGGAGACTGAGAATATTACATAGTACAATAGAAGGAGCTATGAATTTGGAATCATAGGACTTGGGCTAGTCACTTAACTTCTTTAGGCCTGTTTCCTCATTTGCAAAATGAGAGAGTTGGACTAGATTGCTTCTAAGGTCCTGTCTAACTCTAAAACTGTGATCCTACAATTCTCTGATCCACTCATCCTCCCCTTCTCCAATCCTTACCTGGTTGCTGTGGGAGAGACCGTACCCCTGTGCACAGGGACACTTCCCCTAACACAGCTCGAAATTCTGGTTGCTGGATGCATGTCATGAACCAGCGGCTCACATTACCCCAAGCCCAGCGAGCAGGAGGGTCTAGAACCTAGAGAGAAGGAGGTATAGAGGGTCATGTGAAGGGAAGGTAAAGCATACTCCCTAACATAGCCAGACTGCCCCAAAATTCCCCTCCCTCTGCCTCTGCACATTGTCCTGACACTCACCTTTTTTTATTTTGCCCTCTCCTAGGTCTGGTTTCTTCCCCCCAAACACTCTTCCTCAGTCTACCCCAGGGCAACTCACATAGCGGAAGGGTAGCAGAAGGGCTGTAACAGCTGCTAGGTCAGCCAAAGTGGGGGATTCCCCTGCCAAATATGTGTGTAGTCTCAGTCTCTCCTCCAGTGGGCTCAGTGCCCGTCCCAGGGCTCCCAGAGCTGCCTGAGAAGGAACAAACAGGAGGTGAAAAGGGAGGCAATAATGGAATTGTAGGGTAAAAATCCCACCTGGGATATCTTGAGACCATCGTTCAGTTCCGTTCATTGTTCAGTTCTGTCATTTTTCAGTTGTGTTTGACACTTTGTGAGCCCATTTAGGGTTTTCTTGACAAATATACTGAAGTGGTTTGCCATTTCCTTCTCCAGCTCATTTTACATGAGATACCAAGGTAAACAGGGTTAAGTGACTTGCCCAGGGTCACATAGCTAGTGTCTGAGCCCAGATTTGAACGCAGGCCAGCACTTCATCAACTGTGCCACCTAGCTGCTCCCTCAAGACCACATTAACGTCTTTACCTGTTTGCCACAGGTAAAATGGGACTAATAACTACGGTGCCTAGCTTACAAATTTATTGTGAAAAGCAACTAAGATAATGTGAAATGTTTTCTATATACTGAAGTGTTACATAAATGTCAGTTATTGTTATTCTCCTTCCCTCCTCCAGGATTCACTCCCATCTTAGTGCCATTCTATTAATTTCTTAATGCTCTCCAGAAATCAGACTTTTGTCCTACCTACAAGCCAAAACTCTTAACTCTGGTCTTGGTCCCCTTTCCCCTCATCTTGTTTTGTAACCACTTAAATTCTCTTCTCTTTCTATTGCTGTCATCACTTCGTCTCTCCCCTCCCCTTCAAATCAGTTTCTACTCATTCTCATTCTGTCCTATTTTGTCTAATTTGAAACCTAAATTAACAAGTCATAATAATGGTAATTAGGACTGAGTTATAGAATTAATGTTGATCTGCATTAGTGTGTAGAATTTCCATACCAGTAGTGTCTGGTACCAATGAAATCACAAGTCTAAGAAAAAAAGATATTTGTAGTAGAGGATTTGTTTACAAACAAAGTTTATATATATATATGTGTGTGTGTGTGTGTGTGTGTGTGTGTGTACACATACATACATATATATACTCACAGAGAGAAAAGGGAGAACATATGTGTGTGTGTGTAGACATACATACTTAGGTGTGTTTATGAATATCCTTTGGGCCTGAAAATAATCCTGTAAAATAGTTGGTAGCATAAGTACCCTAATTTTGCAGATGAATAAATAATCTCTGGCTCAGAAAGATGAGATAACCCTTGAGGTTACATCTGGGAAGTACTGGTTCTGGGACTTCCTAAGTGTTCCAATTCTAAATCCAGTACTCCTTTCATTCTACTTGTCTCAGCCTCTTCTTTTCCTCCCAAGACCCACCCTCTAGTTCAACCTTTTCCAATTTCCTCCCATCTCCCCAATTCCTTCCCATGACCCCCTCTTCACCTGGGGGTCCTGGGTTGGGTTCCGAAGCCCTAAAGCAGGTAGTGTGGCCCCACAGGCAGCAGGCACAAGCTCTCCATCAGCATAGCTGACCCACTGTTGGACAAGGGTAGCTCCCCTGCTCCCTCCAGGACCCCCCATCCCTGCAGGCCACAGCAGCTGGGCAACAGCTGCTGCTCCCCACACCCTCAAGCCCCCTGGTCCCTGCTCCAGGACTGGCAGACGAGGTGGTGGGATGGAAGTTCCACTGGTAGGTGGTGCCTGGAGGCAAACCCGGGGAGGAGGCCCTCCCCACCCTGGGCCAGGGCCAGATTCTCCATAACGTGCAGCAATGAGGGCCCGAAGGCTGGGGAAGGCATCAGGGTGAGGAGACACATATAAGATGGACATAGTCCCCGGGTGTGGCAGGAGCTTCTGCCACACTTGCTGAGACCTGGGGGAAAAAAAAAGAAATAGACTTAAGGCTTGAGAGACAAGACACAAAGGGATCTCAAAGGACAAAGAGGTCTAGGTATAAATGACAGACAGAACTTTTGGCTATCATATTTCACCAGAACTCTGCCAACTCCCCATTCCCTATAGATGAATAAAATGGCAAAATTCGTAGACTGGGGTTGGGGTGAGGGGGTGCAGATAATGAAACACTAGGAATGGGGAGAAAACCTAGGTTTAGTCAACGATCCTGAACCATTTTCCCTCCTGTACCCCCATCCCTTTGGGCCCTGTCTTCAATGCCATAGCAGAGAAGATGGGGACGCTGGAGGAAAAAAGGCTTAAATCCCATCTCTGGGTCCCCTAGACGGAGAAGGGGGGGCCCGGTTTGCAGGTAATGAGCACAGAAAGAAGGGGAGGTGAGGAAGCAGTGAGGGGCCGATTCAGGATGCTGATCACTTCGATTGTAGACCCAAGTGTGTGTGTGTGGGGGGGGGGGTCGGGGTTCTTTAACATCTAGATTACGAAGGGAAAGGGGTTCACTGTTGGACGATACTGTAGGAAATCGACTGGGGTCGGGGCAGGGTGAAGCGGGGATAACAACTTCATCTCCGGACTACGGGGAGGCCCAGGCCGGGGCAGAGCATCTGGGGCCAGGGGTGCGCAGGCTGGCCGGCAACTTCCAAGTCGCCTAGACCGGAAAAGGGCCTAAGGTGAAGGGAAGCGGGTGACGATGACCTTCCAGGATGATGGGGCCGTACCCTGCAGCGGGGCGGCGGCGGTAGCTCGGGGTCCTCCCCGGCTATCAGCGAACACCGGCTCCGACGAAAGACACGGCTGCGTCCACGTGTCTCAGCGCCTTTGTGACAGACCACCACTTCCGGGTTCCTCGAAGGACCCCAAGTTTCATAGCTGCTCGGTCTGTCGCCTGTTCCGAAAAAAATAATCGGGATCCTGGCCGGGTGGCGACGGGACGGGGACAGGCTCGGGGAGGTATAGATCTAGCTCCTGGAAGGGGGCCTGACCCTCGTTGGGGTAGTCAGGGATTGTTGGGGGATGAGGGATGTTAGCGTTGGTTGCTAGGGTAGGGCGGGCCTTGGGTCCTGAGGGGTAGGGTAAGGCTCTGGATCCGGCGGATCCGACTGCAGCCCCAGCCGCTGGGCGGGAGGGGGTGGGGCTCTCATCCAACAATCGATTTAGGCGGGCCTTAGAAATGTGCACGCCCTGCCTAGGGCTCTGCGGGGTGGGTCCTGGGCCCAGACCTAAGCCTGCAAACCCACTGGCCTAGCGTATGCCTTTTCAGGGGGACAAGTTCCTTTGGATGGGTTTCCTGGTCGCACATTTGGTCTCCCACAGCAGAAGGAATTATTCAGTAACGTTCAGTCAGTCAACAAGTATTTATTAAGTACCTATTATGACACACTTTAGGGATACAAATAAAAAAGTGCACAGCGATGAGGGCCGGGTTTGGGGAGTGGGGAGAGGCACACCACTGGGGAATCCGTCTCTTGGAGGCAGTGCTTGAGCTGAGACTTAAAGGGAGTTAGTTGGAATTGAGAAGGGAGACAAGTACAGGGATGGAGGGCAGCCAGAGCAAAAAGTATGGAGGGTCCGCTGTGGCAATGTCCCAGAAACATCAAAAATGACAGTTTGACCTGAAATGCAGGGTGCATAGGAGTAGGAGTAATGTGTTATTAGCATAGATAGATGGGGCTGACATAAGATTGTGAAGGATTTTAAATGCCACACAGAGGAGTTTGTATTTTGTCCTAAAGGTGAGGGAGAGCCATTGGTTTCTTGAACATCTACTCAAGACATGGTCATCCCAGTTACTTTAGGATTATCAATTTGGCAGCTGTGTAGGAGTTTACTGAAATGAAAGTGGAGGCAGGAGCCAATTAGGCTACTGGAATACCCTGGGTGGGGTATACAGATAGAAAATGATTGGAGGTCTGAAAGGGAAGGGTCAAGAAACGTTTATTAAGTTATCACTATGTGCACCTGGCTAAGGGTTGGGGACACAAACAAAAGCAAAATCCCTCTTCTCAAGGGGCCAAGTCTTGGGGGGGGGGGGTAAGGAGGGAGAGAGACAATATGCAAACAACTACGTGCCACCAAGACATCTACAAAGGAAATTGGAGCTATCGCTACCATTGAGTACTGGGAAAGGCATCTTACAGATAGTGGGATTTTAGCCGATACTTGAAGGAAACCAAGGAAACTGAGAGGCAAAGATGAACAAGAATTATTGGCATGGAAGACAGCTGGGAAAATGGAAGTTTGGAGATGGAGTGTTTTGTGTTCAGAGCCAGAAAGAAGCCCTCATCACCGGATCACAGAATAGTGGAGGGGAGTAAGATGTAAGAAGTCTGAAAAGAGCAGGGGATCAGGTCTTTATACTTGATCCTAGAGCTGATTGGTAGCATTGACTGAATTGGGGAGAAGGGTTTTGCAGACCGACCCAATCAGTTTGTCAAATAAGTGGAGGATAGTTTGGAGTGGAGAAAGAGACAAGAATATCAACCAGCAGTCTATCATAGTAGTACAGGCATCGGGTGATGAGGGCCTGCACCAGGGGAGTAACAGTGTCAGGGGAAGTGGGGCGGGGAGAACAAAGTAAATACTCAAAGATAACACTAGATTTATCGTCTAAGAATGGGTAGTACCCTGAACAGTAAGATGGAAGTTAGGAAGAGGGGAGGGTTTGGCTAGAAAGGTAATGAGTTAAGTTTTGGACATGATGAGTTTATGATGTCTAAGCAACATCCATTTTGAGAGTGTGGGATCAGGAGAGATGAGGTCAAGAGAGGTTAGGGCTGAATGAGTAGATCTGGGATCACTGAGATGATCACTGAAACCATGGAATCTGATAAGCTCACCAAGGTAAACAGTACAGAGTCAGAAGAGAAAGAGGGTCCAGGACAGAGCTTTGGAGAAACCCCCATAGTTAGCTGTGGTGTAGGAGCAGGGGTTGGATTTGAGAGACACTGAGAAAGTAGAACTTAATAAAACTTGACAACTCTCTGGCTATGGAGGATGAGTGTGAAAAGCTGAGGATGACTCAAAGGTTTCAAATGGGTATTGAAGAACAGTGGTGTCTTTGACAGAAATAGGGAAGTTATGAGTGTCTTTGTGAGAAAGATAATGAGTTGTTTTGAACAAGTTGAGTAGGAAATGCTGTGAGAACTCAGAGGAGATGTCAAACACCTGGCTAGAGATTCATGGACTAGAGTTAGGGAGAAAGATGAATGCTGTGTACAAAAATATTTATAGCAGCTCTTTATGAGGTGGCAAAGAATTGGAAATTGAGGGGAGGTCCATCAACTGGGGAATGGCTGAACAAGCTGTGGTATATCAATGGAATACTACTTTTCTATAAGAAATGATGAGCAGGATTTCAGAAAAACCTGGAAAAGCTTGAATGAATTGGTGTTGAGTGAAGTGAGCAGAACCAGGAGAACACTGTACACAGTAACAGTCACATTGTTCGATAACTGACTTTGATAGATTTAGCTCTTCTCAGCAATGCAAGAATATAAGACAACTCCAAAAGACTCATGATGGAAAATGCTATCCATATTCCAAGAAAAAGAACTTTGGAGTCTGAATGCAAATTTTATACATGTAAGTCCTATTTGCATACTATCTGCTCTCCTTTTGTTATTTTGTTTTGTTTCTTCTTTCTCATGGTTCCTCCCATTAGTTCTAATTCTTCTTTACATTATGACTAATGGGAAAATGTTCAATATGAATGTTTAAGTAGAGCCTATATCAGATTGCAGATTGGAGAGAGGGGAGGAGAAGGGGAGAAAATTTAAAACTCCAAATCTTATGAAAGTGAATGTTGAAAACAAAAAATAAATAAGTTATTTAAAAAAAAGAAAAATGAGTGCTAGAGATGGTGATTGTGAATCATCTTTATAGAAATTTGAATACAAAGGAAGTGATAAGATCACCAAGAGCAAAAGTCAGTCCTGTAATAAGTAAAGTACTTACTAAGCATTATGTGCTAGGCACTGTGCTATGTTTTAAGGATACAATTACAAACTTGACAGTCCCACCCTTAAAGGACTTGTATCCTAATTCGGGAAAGAAAATACATTAGAGTAAAAGCATGCAGGGGATGAAGAGCAAGGTGGCTGGTAAAGTGGTGAAATCCAGGAAGTGGAGTTAGTAGTGATACACCCACATGTTCTGTTGTGAGTGAATGCTTCTTGACCTCATTTGGAGTTTTCTTGGGAAAGATTGCTACGTAGTTTGCCATTTCCAGCTCATTTTACAAATGGAGAAGCTGAGGCAATAGTGTCTAAGGCTGGGTTTGAACTCAGGTCTTCCTGACTTTAGGCCCAGGCTCTACCCCACTATGCCACCTAGCTGCCTGAATATACCCACACAGTAAAGCAAAACATGGATAAGCCTTCAAAAGGGACCTAGGATTCAACAGGCAGTAAAAGTCACAAAGAAGCAGTGTCACTGAAACTTAAGGTAATGAGTGTTCAAAATCAGATGTCCAATTGGATCATATGCTGCATAAAGGTGAAGGATGAGAACTGAAAAAGGGACTACTAGATCTAGCAATTAGTAGACCCTTTGTAACTGAGAAAAGCAATCTTAGTCAAGTGGTAAGGCTGCAAGCCAGATTACAAAGTGAGAAGTTAACAAATTGAAACAAGGTGTAGTCAGTTTTTTCTGAGTTTGGCTATCAAAAGAATGATATAGCGTACTACTACTTGAGGGAGAAAATGGTCAAAGGATATGAACAGACAGTTTTCAGATGAAGAAATCAAAGCTATCTATAGTCATATGAAAAAAATGTTCTAAATCACTTTTTTCTTTTTTTTTTTTTAAAGCAATTGGGGTTAAGTAACTTGCTCAAGGTTACATGGCCAGTTATTTCTGGGTGTGGTGCTGAGTATCTGAGCCCGGATTTGATCCAGGTCATTCCGACACTGGAGCCAGTGCTCTTACTCGCTGAGCCACCTGGCCGCCGCTCTAAATCACTTTTAATTAGAAAAATGCAAAAAATTAAAGCAACTCTAAGGTACCACCTCACACATATCAGATTGGCTAATATGATAGGAAAGGAAAATGATAAATGTTGGAGATGTGGGAAAACTGGGATACTGATGTATTGTGGGTGGAGTTGTGAACTGATCCAGCCATTCTAGAGAACAACTGAAACTATCAACAAAGAGCAATCAAACCCTGCATACACTTTGACCCACTACTAGGACTATATCCTAAAGAGATCATGAAAAAGGGGAAAGGATTTACATGTATAAAAATATTTATAGCAGCTCTTTTTGTGGTGGCAAAGAATTGGAAATTGAGTGGATGCCCATCAGTTGGGAAATGGCTGAATAAGTTGTGGCATATGAATGTAATGGAATACTATGTGCCTTAAGAAATGAGGAGCAGACGGACCCGAGTTCGGTTCGGCCTCAGACACTTAACACCCACACAAAAAAACTAGCCGTGTAACCTTGGGCAAGTTACTTAACCCCAACTGCCCTCCAAAAAGCAAAAAAAAAAAAATAGTGTTGGGGCGGCCTGCGCTGGCCCCAAAGTCAGGAGACCTGGGATCGGTTCCAGCCTCAGATACTTAGCACCCACACAGAATAATTGGTCTTGTAACCTTGAGCAAGTTCACCCCAATTGCTTTAAAAAAAAAATGATGAGGATTTCAAAAAACCTGTAAAGACATATATGAATTGATGCTGAGAGAAGTGAGCAGAACCGGAGAACACTGTACATACTAACAGTTACATTGTGTGATGAACTTTGATAGACTTAGCTCTTCTTAGCAATGCAATGATCTAAGACAATTCCAAAAGACTCATGATGGAAAATGCTATCCACATCCAGAGAAAGAACTATGGAGTCTGAATGCAGATTGAAGCCTACAATTTTCTCTTTTTTTCTTTCTCCTGGTTTTCCCCTTTTGTTCTGATTCTTCTTTCACAACATGACTGATGTGGAAATATGTTTAATATGATTGTACATGCATAGCCTATATCAGCCATCTTGGGAAATAGGGAGGGGAGAGAGGGAAAAACTGTAACTCAAAATCTTATAAAAGTGAATACTGAAAACTAAAAATAAATTTTTTTAATGACAATTAAATAAAAAAAAAATAATATTGTGTGATGATCAACAATGATTGACTTAGCTGGGAGGCAGAGCCAAGATGGCAGAGTAAAGGCAGGTACTCACCTGAGTTCTCCCCCAAATCCTTATAAATACTTTTTAAAAAAATTACTGTAAACAAAAACTAGAGCAGCAGAACCCAGAAAAAGATGGAGTGAAACAAATTTCCAGCCTGAGACAAGTTGGAAGGTTGGTAGGAAAGGTCTGTTGTACCAGGGTGATAGAGGAGTGCAATCCAGCACTGTCCGAGCCTACCACAGAACTGGCTCAAGCAAAACAGGAGCAGGCCTTGGAAGTGAATGGATCAACAGCAGCAGTGGCTGCTTCTAGAGCTCTCAGCCCACAGATAGAAAGGGGGTTGAATAACTAGTTGGTCAGAAGGAAATTACAGGGGTCTTTTTTCTAGTACTGAGGCAGGACTCTGTTGTTTTGCCCATACTTGGATGTAGGTCACAATCCCAAGGCAAAGAGGAGCATCAGCATAGCAGAGCTTGCAGCCACAGTGGAGGGGTGGGTAACCTCCTCACAGTTCCAAGGCAGAAAAGCGTTTGTGGTCACTCACAGACCAGAACACAGGCCAGGAGAGGAGTAAACACCTCTCCTTAGATCATACCACCTTGGAAGTACTGAAAACTTATAGGTCCCTATCAGGTATTTCTGAAAACAGCCACACAATATCCCTGAAGCTTGGGACAGTGTGCCCTCCACCCTGGAAATAAGCCCTACTTTAACAATGAGTTAAAAATCAACTAATAGACTGGGAAAATGAGCAAACAACAGAAAAAAAAAAAACTGACTATAGAAAGTTACTAGGGTGACAAGGAAGATCAAAACACAAACTTAGAAAAAGACAACACAAGTGAAGCTCCTATATCCAAAGGCTCCAAGAAAAATATGAATTGGTCTCATGCCATGGAAGAGCTCAAAACAGATTTTGAAAATCAAGAGAAGAGAGGAAAAATTGGGAAGAGAAATGAGAGTGATGCAAGACAATAATGAAAAGTCAACAGTTTGGTAAAGGGAACACACACACACACACAAAACCTGAAGAAAACAACACCTTTAAAAACAGACCAGGCCAAATGGTAAAAGAGGTCCAAAAAGCCAATGAGGAGAAGAATGCCTTTAAAAGCAGAATTGGCCAAATGGAAAAGGAGGTCCATAAGCTCACAGAAGAAAATAATTCCTTAAAAATTAGAATGGAGCAAATGGAAGCTAATGACCTTATGAAAAATCAATAGACAATCAAACAAAACCAAGAGAATGAAAAAAATAGAAGACAATATGAAATATCTCACTAGAAAAACAACTGACTTGGAAAATAGATCCAGGAGAGGTCATTTTAAAATTACCAGACTTCCTGAAAGTCATGATCAAAAAAAGAGCCTAGACATCAGCTTTCAAGAAATATCAAGGAAAACTCCCTGATATTCTAGAATCAGAGGATAAAATAGAAATCAAAAGAATCTACCAATTATCTCCTGAAAGAAAACCCAAAATTAAAAATTCTAGAAATATTATAGCCAAATCCCAAAATTCCCAGGTCAAGGAGAAAATATTGCAAACAGCCAAAAATAATTCAAGTATCATGAAGCCACAGTCAGGATAACACAAGATTTAGCTATTTCTCCATTAAAGGATAGGAAGGCTTGGAATATGATATTCCAGAGGGCAAAGGAGGTAGGATTACAACTGCAAATCATCTACCCAGCAAAACTGAGTATAATCATTCAGAGAAAAAATTGGCTATACAATGAGATAGAGGACTTTCAAGAATTCTTGATGAAAAGACCAGAGCTGAATAGAAAATGTGATTTTCAAATACAAGGCTCAAGAGAAGCATAAAGAGGTAAACCGGAAAGGGAAATCATAAGGGACTTAATAAGGTTAAACTGTTTACATTCCTACATGGGAAGATGATATTTGTAACTCATAAGGCCTTTCTCATTATTAGGGTAGTTGGAAGGAGTATACAACAGTGCACAGGGGTGAGTTGAATTTGTAGGGATATCTAAAAAATAAAATTAAGAAATGAGAAGAATGTACTAGAAGAAAGAGAAAGGGAGAGGTAGAATGGGGTAATTACCTCACATAAAAGAGGCAATAAAAAGCTTTTACAGTGGAGAAGGGGGAGGTGAGAGAGAATAAGTGAATCTTACTCTTCTCAGAACTAGCTCAAAGAGGGAATAACATACATAATCATTTGGGTATAGATATCTATTTTACCCTATAGGAAAGTAGGAAGGGAAGGGGGATGGGAGGGGGGAGTGATAGAAGGGACAGAGTAGTCAGAAGCAAAACACTTTCAAGGAGGTAGAGGATAAAATGAGAGAGAATAAAATAAACATCAGGGGGAGGGGGAGGACAGGATAGAGGGAAATACAGTTAGCAATAGTAACTATGAAAAAAATTTTGAAGCAGGTTTCTCTGATAAAGATCTCATTTCTCAAATATATCAAGAACTGAGTCAAATTTATAAAAATAAGTCATTCCCCAACTGATAAATGATCAAAAGATATGATCAGTTTTCAAATAAAGTAATCAAAGCTATCTGCAGCCATATGAAAAAATATCCTAATTCACTATTGATTAGAGAAATACAATTTATTTTTTAGGTTTGTTTTTTTTTAAGTGCAAAATAAAAGGTTCGTGGGGTTTTTTTTTTTTAACTTATTTTGTTTTCAACATTCACTTCCACAAGATTTTGAGCTGGGGGGGTGGGCAGGTGGCGCAGTGAATGGAGCACCAGCCCTGGAGTCAGGAGGACCTGAGTTGAAATCTGGCCTCAGACACTTAATACTTACTACCCATGTGACCTTGGGCAAGTCACTTAACCCCAATTGCCCCTCCAAAAAGTAAAAAACCCAAGATTTTGAGTTCCAAATTTTCTTCCCATCTCTCCCCTCCCCACACCCCAAGATGGCATGCATTCTGATTGCCCCTTCCCTCAATCTGACCACCTTTCTATTGCCCCCCTTCCCTTCCATTTTCCTGTAGGGCAAGATAGATTTCTATACACCATTGCCTGTATATCTTATTTCCCTGCTTGCATGTAAAAATAATTTTTAACATTTGTTTTTAAAACTTCTGAGTTACATATTCTCTCCCTTCCTCCCTCCCTACTCACCCTCACTGGGAAGACAAGCAATTTGATGTTATACATGTGTAGTCATGCAAAACACTCCCATAACAGTTGTTGTGAATGACTAACTATATTTCCTTTCATCCTATCCCATTTATTCTTTTCTCTTTGACTCTGTTCTCACTCCAGTATTGGCTTCTGATTACCCCCTCCTCCCTTTTGCCCTCCCTTCTATCATCTCCCCTCTCTTATCCCCTGTCCCCTACTTTCCTGTACGGTAAAATATTTTCATACCCAATTGAGTGTGTATGTTATTCCCTCCTTAAGCCAAACCCAGTGAGAGTATGGTTCATTCATTCCCTCACCTCCCCCTCTTCCCCTCCATTGTAAGAACTTTTTATTTTCTTTTATGAGATAATTTACCCTATTCTACCTCCCCCTTTCTCCTTCTCCCAGTACATTCCTCTCTTACACCCAATTTTATTTTTTAGATATCATCCCTTCATATTATACATATACATATTATATATATGAAAACTCTGAGATACTTCATACCTGTTAGATTGGCTAATAGGACAGAATGGGCAAATGACAAATGTTGGAGGGGATGTGGGAAAAATGACATATTAGCATAATGTTGGTGTTGTGAACTGATTCAACCATTCTGTATAGCAATTTGGAACTATGCTCAAAGAACTATAAAACCATGCATACCCTTTGACCTAGCAATACCACTACTAGATCAGTATCCCAAAAGAGATTAAAAAATAAAAGAAAAGGATGCATAAGTACAAAAATATTTATAGCAGCTCTTTTTCTGGGGGCAAGGAATTAGAAATCACCCATCAATTGATGAATGGCTAAACAAGTTGTGGTATGTGATTAGGAAGGAATACTATTATACTATAAGAAATGATGATCAGGATGCTCTCAGAAAAACCTGGAAAGACTTACATGGGCTAATACAAAGTGAAATGTACTGTGAACAAAGTAATAGCAATATGTAAGATGACCAGCTGTGAATGACTTAGCTATTCTCAGCAATACAACGATTAAAGACAATTCTGAAGGACTCATGATAAAAAAAATGCTCTCCATCCCCAGAGAAAGAACTGATGGTATCTGAATACAGATTGAAGTATACTTTTTTTTTTACTTTATTTTTCTTGAGTTTTTTGGTCTATGTTTTCTTTCACAACATGACTAATATGGAAATGTTTTGCATGACTACACACGTATAACCTTTATCAAATTGCTTACATTCTCAATGAGGGTGGGGAATGGGGAGGAAGGGAGAGAATTTGGAATTCAAATGTTTCAAAAACAAATGTTGGAATTTTTTTACGTGTAATGGGGGAAAAAAATACTGATTGACTTGGCTCTTTTCGACAATACAGTGATCTAAGGCAATTCCAAAAGACTCGTGATGGAAAATATTATCCATATCCAAAGAAAGAACTGATGGAATCTGAAAGCAGATCTCAGCATACATACTATTTTCACCTTTTTTGTTTTTTTTCCTGTTTTTTTCCCTTTTGTCGTTTTTTTCTTTCAAAGCATGACTAATGTGCAAATGTTTTACATGATTGCACATGTTTAGTCTGTTATCAGATTGCTTGCCATCTTGTGGAGGGTGGAAGGAAGGGAGAAAAATCTGAAACTCAGAATCAGAAAATGAATGTTGAAAATTTTCTTTATATGTAATTGGAAAAAATAAAATACTATTAAATTTTTAAAAATTAGGGAGAACAGAGGTTATTATTTATAGGTTGCTAGCAGGATAAGAACCTGTAGATAAGGTGAAGATAAAAAGAGATAGAGGACGATGGGATGTACAAGCTACAAGAAGAGAGGGTCAGATGTAGAGGATTTAGTGTTGGCAAGGACTACCTCAGCTTCTGAGCAAAAGAGAGAATAAGAGATGATGCCATGCCAATATAAAGTAAGGATTTGGGGAAAAGGAGCTTGACCTTTCCCAAATGCATGGTTGACTGCCTCAGCACAGGTAACTGGAGAAAAAAACTACATTAAGTTTTTCTTATAAAGAACTTATGTTTAAGACACATAAAGAACTGATTCAAACTTAAAAGCCATTCTCCATCAGACTGAACAAAAGACATGAACAGGCAGTTTTCATAGCAAGAATTCTCTAGGCTTTCAATGATTACAATTGCAATTTAAAAATACTTTAAAATCACTAATAGACTCATATTCTTACAAATATGACAAAATTCTTTATATATTTTAGCTAAGGAGAGCAAAATGAGCAGAACCAAGAGAACATGGTTTGCAGAAACAACAATACCCATGTTTCCCGATAAGACCTATCCCGAAAATAAGCCCTCCCCTTACTGTGTAAGATTCCTCTAAAATAAGCCCTCCCCCGAAAATAAGCCCTATTGAGAATGCTACTGTAGTGAAGGTGATCCCCTGCACTACACGCTACATTACCGTACCCTCTGTATACACCGTCCCCCTCCGCGTGAAACGCACGCCGCGCTCTGAGCTGCATCCAATCAGAGCTGCAGCAGTGAGCGGGTCATCCTGTTCTTCCCCAGTGATTTGCTTGCTGGCGCCATTGAGAGCAGTGCCGCGGAGGAGAGCTGAGGCAGGACAACATAAGCCCTCCCCTGAAAATAAGCCCTCTGGTGTTTTTCTTTCCAAAAAAATTAATAAGACAGTGTCTTATTATTGGGGAAACACAGTATTGTTTTAAGAATGAACTTGGGCAAATAAGTTATTTTGACTATTATAAATATCCAAAATAACTATAAAGGACATATAAAAATACTGTCTGCATCCAAAGTACTGAGAAATAGATGTATAGAATAATTTTACATTTATATACCTATTTGTGTCTAATTGTGGCCATCTCTAACACAGGGTGGGGTGGGGTAAGGGGGAGAAGGGAAGAAAAAAAATTTACATCACTGTTACAACATGTTTAAAGGGAATAGCCAGTTATACACTATAGATTTGCAGTTTCATGTGCAATCATCTTTTTTTATTATGCAGTTATGGAAATGTTTGTTTTATTCCATAAATTAATTTTTAAAAAAATCACTAATAAAGAGATGCAAATTAAAGCAACTTTGAAGTTTCACCTCATGTATCAGACTAATATGACAAAAGAGGGAAATAACAAATGATGGAAGGGAAAACAGCTATACCAATACAATGTTGGTGGAATTGTGAATTGGTCCACCCTTTTATTAAGGGGATTTGTTCTGTGAAGTTTGGATTCAAAGGGCTGCACCTGAGGACCTAAAGGGACGCATGTGTTCTCAAGGCCACAGGTTCCCCACCCCTGGTCCACCCATTATGGAAAGAAATTTGGAACTAAACTCATAAAGTTACCAAACTGAGCAAACCACTTGAGCCAACACTATCACTACATGGCCTATAGAGAATAAAGGTCTATGTGCATAAAAATATTTATAGTAGCTCTTTTCATGTTACCCCAGAATGGGAAATTAAAGGGCCATTCTCCTTTTAGGGAATAGCTAAACAGATTGTGATACATAGATATCAATATATGGTATATAAATATAAGGTAATATGATGAAATGTACAATTTCAGGGGAAAGACGACTTGTGAAATGATGCAGACCAAAATGAGAACTACACTTTATATGATAACACTGAAAGATTTTAGAACTCTGTTCAATGCAATGATAAACCAGGTGTCCAAAAATTGAAAATGAAATACCCACTTGCCTATTGACAGAGTAGGGATGAACTTATGAAGACAGAGATGCACATTTTCAGACATGGCTAATGTGGGAATTTGTTAAGTAAGTATTGAAGGAATTGGTTTTTGATTTGCTTTTTAAAAACGTGCTCAGTGGGGAAGGGAGAACAGTGGGAAGGATAGATTAATTTTTTAAATGTTTGTTACTTGAAAGATAAAAATAATAAACTAAAAAATAATCACAAAAAAAGAAAGGGAACTTGAAACGAATGGTTCTCAATTTTATCAGTTAAGAAAGCACCATCTTCTACTTACAGGGAGGGGTGGTACAGTGCCTTAAAAAGAGGTTTGGAATTTGATACACATTCAGGGAAAAGTAAAAGGACTGGCACATACCAGCGATGATCCAGTTGATACTGTCTGGGACAAATATAAGAAGGAGATAACATACTAAGATTTAATCTAGTAAATAGTCCATTCAACAATCTTGTGAAGGATTCCATAACCTAATGACCAATAAGCCCTTATATAATACACAATGCCTTGTTAGGCAAGCCAGTTTCTGACCTTTTGAAGGTCATAGAATCATATTATAAAGAACTGAAAGGACCTGAGAAGCCACCTAATTAAACATTTTATAGATGAAGAAAATGAGTTGTTGGGGGAAGGCCTAAGTGGCGCAGTGAAAAGAGTACTGGCTCTAGAGTCAGGAGGACCTGAGTTCAAATCCAGCCTCAGACACTTAACACTTACTTGCTATGTAACCCTGGGCAAGTCACTTAACCCCAATTGCCCTGCCTTCCCCCCTCCAAAAAAGCAAAAAAAAAAAAAAAAAGTCCAACAGAGGTTGAGTGGTTTGCCTAAGGTCACAGAATTGGGTTGTGAGATTTGAACCCAAATCCTCTCTCCACTGCACTGTGTTACCTGGAGATAGTGGTACAATGGTAAGAGCACTAACACTTGTGTCAGAGGATCTCAGTTAAATTCCACCATTGACATTCACTACCTATAATCTTGGGCAAGTCACTGAACCGACCTAGTCCTCGGTCTCCTCAATCTGTTACAATGAGCAGGGTTGAAAGTTGGTTGTCCTCTGAGGTTCTTTTCACCTCTTACTTTAAATAAGTGAACTACTAATTCACCTGAAACCAAGGGAAAGTAGGGAAAGGAAATAGATTAAAAAAAAAAATAGCAGGTATTGCCTGGAAAATATTCTCACTTGGTTTTTTTGGACTACCTTTTCCCCCAGAAAGTGTAATTTTGATACCCTCAAACCCCAAAGAGACAGACAACTCCTTCAAGGCTCAAACTTTATTCCCGATGCGGGACAGGTTCTTTTTACTCCCCATTTTGAGATACATCTTTATCCCAGGGAGACAGTCCCATTACCTTCCACTCACTTTTCACCTTTCCAGCAAGGAAAAAGAAATGAGGAGTTTGGGAAGAAGACAAGATGAATGCTTCCTGCAACATACACCCATCCCCCCCATCCTTCCTGTTACCACAGGGAATAACTTCTCCCCTACACTATCACTTTTAGCCATCATTCTGTTACTCCCCATGCCCCTCCAAAAAACCCCAAACAACAACAACAAAAACCACCCTCACTTTAAAAAAAGGATCCTGAGCTGGGAGACTGGGGGGTGTAAATGGTGTAAATGTCACACAGGCAGTGGTGACAGTCACTACTGTTTCTGTTGCATAGCCTCCTTCCGAGCTGCATCCTGTAGTAGTTGGGTGTCAACTTCATCTGCTGGCAGCTGCACATATCTGACTACAGAGCCCCGGATAAAACAGTTCTTCACAGAGAGCTAGCACAGCAAAGACAAAGAAAAAGACAAAGACAATGAGAAGCCTCTTTCCCAGGCCCTATTCCAGCCTTTCCCCTTATTCACCCTCTCCAACTCACCATATGAGGATATTTTTCTGGGTCTGTAACACTGATATCTGTTAGTTTGATGTTGAGATACTGCATAAAGGATAGAGACACACCATTAATATTGAAATCAGGACCTAAGTATCTAACTTCACCTTCCAACTCTTCCCTTCTATCCTTCATGTTCACATTCCCCTCAAGGACCTTGATATAGGCCCCTTCTTTCTCACCTGGTCCACAGAATGCAGGGTACCACAGATGCTGTGAAAGAAGAGGGAAAATTGCACCAATTAGAACCAAACTCTGCACAGGCAAATTACTTTGCCTTCCTACTGCTGCCACCTTCCATCTCAATTCATGTCTGAATTAACACAACTATCAAATGGGTTCATGCCAGACTGTGTTTTCTTTTTTGACAGGTAAATCAAGAAAGCTATAGATGTTTACTTCTATTTTAAAGAAGCATTCCACAAAATCTCTCTTGCTATGCGTGTGTAAAAGACAGAACAGACATTAATGATTAATATCAGCTTGGAAGAAGCTCCCTAGCAATCTGTTTGGCCATTTTATCCAGTATCTTGGATAAAGGCATAGATGGTATGCTTACTACATTTACAAATGTCATGAAGCTAGGAGGAATAATTAGCAGACTAAATGACAAAGTAAGGATTATATCTTTATAATAAAGGTTTTAGGAGAATATTTAAGGAAGATATCTTTACAAGGCAGGTCTTTCCACCAAATTCACTAAAATGAAATTTAACAGGGATATAAAATTTTATACCTGACGTTACAAATCAACCTTACAAGCACAAGATGAGGATATAGAGCTAGATTAAAAAAAAAAAAGGTCTAACAGGCTTAGTAGACAAAAAGCTCAGCGCAAGTCAATATTTGACTGAAAGCCAAGGTACCAGAATAGGGAAACAGCACTGTGGTCTCCATGCCTCATCTGACCACACAAATGGAAAAGGGTTTTGAATGATGGGTAACCACATGTTAGGAAGGACATTCATTGAGAAGCTAGACTGGTATTCAGAGGAGAAGATCCAGACAAAGTTAAGGAAATGGGGGTATATAAAAACCTGAAGAGAAGACTTATAGGTGGGAATATAACATTGAACTGACATTTTAAGGGCTATAATAGAGTTAAAACTTGTTCTAATTGGTTCTAGGGCAGAACTGAGAGAAATGGGTGGAAGCTGCAGAGGGATAGTGAAATTTGATGTCAGAGGCACCCAAAAGTGGACCCAGGAAGAAGTGAGACTCTTTCCCAGGAAGTCTTTGAGCTGGATCCCCACTTGTAGGGTACCTTACAACATAACTGATTTTTTTTTTTTTGCTTTTTGGAGGGCAATCGGGGTTAAGTGACTTGCCCAAGGTCACATGGCTAGTTTTTTGTGTTAAGTGTCTGAGGCCTGATTTGAACTCAGGTCCTCCTGACTCTAGGACCCGGTGCTCTATTCACTGCACCACCTAGCCACCCCAACAAACCTGAGTCTTGTCCATTCTCTCTCCTTTACTCCCTCTTCCAATCTATTAATACTACTCTATATCACACTGCCATGTTCAAATCTTTTTTAATAGTCCTTAATAGGAGGAAAACCTTTTCAAGTGTGCCTTGTTATAAGTATACCAAGTCTTCTTTTGCACCCTGTAGAACAGCAAAGGAATGGATTCATGAGGAAGACCACTGATAGGAATCCTTCACCCCAATCATGCCTTATGAATTCCCTATTAAAGTAAAAATGTTCCTGACAATAGACCTAACTTGAGCTTTGGGAGCTTGATCTTATATAAATGTTTAATGAGGGTGAGGGTGTCACACAGAAATCGAACACCAGACCTAGATAGGATATACCAGAAGATAAGGGGGGGGGGGGGGAGGGACCCTTGCCAAGACAAAGTAAATTTTACTCTCTTCACAATTTTGCCCAGGACTCACTCTGTCCTTTATGCAGCCCTGGCCTACATGCTACTAAAATTTGTGCTCAATAGGAAAAATGTCAGGTCAATGAGTTCTCATCCATATGATCAGCATCATTTATATGATATGATCATCAGCAAACATTTATATTAAATGCTTATAACGTGCTAGGCATTGTGCTAAGTGCTAAAGATACAAAGAAAGGAAAAACAGTCCCTGTTCTTAAAGAGCTTACATTCTAGTCAGGGAGACAACATGGAAATACACAGGTAATATAAGATACAATGTAAGGGACAGCCAGGTGGCTCAGCAAGTAAGAGCACTGGCCCCAGTGTCGGGATGACCTGGGATGGAATCTGGGCTCAGATACTTAGCACCACACCCAGAAATAACCTTGAGCAAGTTACTTAACCCCAATTGCTTAAAAAAAAAAAGAAGATACAATGTATATGAAAGGCAATCTTAGAGGGAAAGGCTCTGGAAGTTGGGAAAGATCAGATCCCAAAGATGGGATCTACATGAGCTTTTGAAGAAAGCCAGAAATAAAGGTGATGAGAACATTCAGGCAATGTTGGACTATTAATGCAAAAGCACCCAGAGAGGATTCTGGAGTGAGAAAGATCCAGTAGGCCAGAATGGCTAGACGGCAGAGCTCTTAGAAAGGGGGAAGACTAGAGAGGTAGAAGAGGCCAGTTTATAGAGAACTTTAAATGCCAAAGAAAGAATTTTATACATAATCCTGGAGGTAACAGTCACTGGAATTGGGGGGAGGGGGGCACAGAATTATGTTATTAGACCTGTACTTGAGAATATAATTTTTGGTAGCTGTGTCAAGGATGCATTGGAGTGGGGAATGACTTGAGAAAAAGTCAAAAAGCACACCAGAATGGCTAAACTGTAAAATTCACAATGTGTAGGAAGACTAGAGGTAGGAAGGGGCTAGGTGATAAAAAATTTTAAATGTCAAACAAAGGATCCTGGAATTAACAGGAAGCCTCTGGAGTTTGGGGAAGGAGGGAGTATGACATGGTCAGACGTGTATTTTAGGAAAATCACTCTGGAGCTGCTAGGTAGCACAGTGAATAGAGCACTGGTCCTGGAGTCAGGAGGATCTGTGTTCAAATCCAGCCTCAGACACTTAATACTTACTAGCTGTGACCTTGGACAAGTCATTTAACCCCAATTACCCTGCCTTCCCCCATTCCAAAAAAAAAAAAAAAAACACTTTGAAAGTTGTGTTGGAAAATGGATTGGAGTGAGAAGAGACCTGAGACAGAGAGATTAATCAGAAAGCTAATGAAATAGTTCAGATAAAAGGTGATGACGGCCTAATCAAGTTCAAATGCTTTGTCAGTCACACCTGACTGGCTGTCTTCTGAAAACACTGTGCTTATTGGCCCTCTGCTCATGGTGTTTCACCTAGAATCCCTTCTCCATTCCTATCTCAATTCTACTATCTCCATGTCTATGTAAATTCTACCTAGCTCTCAAGGTCCAAATCCCTAGGCTACTGGGGATTGATCTCTATTGACCTCTTTTTCCCTAAATTCCTTTAAAACATATTTCATATACCATATCATCTAGTACCTGGTAATATATTGTTTGGTACTGTTCTTGAATTTCCCCTTTTGCAAGGCTTATATTCCCATCTAGAATGCAAAGCTAAAAAGTAGTAATTATGTCATGTACTCTTGTATTCCGAACCCAGTGCCTATTGTAGGGTATAATTATACAAGATTAATTAAGAAGCCTTTTTATTTTTTCAAGAACTGTGGAAATCCAGCAAAGCTGCCTTCTTCAGTTCTGCAGGAAGACTCCTCATTTGTTCCTGTGCACATTACCTCAAGTCATTCTTGAGTTCCACGACCACATCTTTTCCCACAAGTGACTTGAAGAAGGAATAGAAGAGCTGAAAGAAGGGAAAAGGGGGGAAAAAATCATGAAGTGGGGCAAAGGTACACTGACTACCCACTTTCTATTCCCTTTACTGGTGAATTCTTTCCTGAACCACCATTTAGGGGAAGAGCCCAGTTCAGTCACCCCTCATTTTCTGAACCACAATGCTGACTGTTCTTCCCCATCCTCACCCTTTCAGCTCTCCTTTTATGTGTAGTGTTCCATGATTAGAATGTAAGCTTTTTGCTTATATTTTTATCTGTGACTGGCACACAGTAAGCACTTAATACATGTTTGTCGAATGACTGATTTAGCTGGGATCCAGCCCAATTGTGTAGTGATGTGGAAAGAACCCTAGACATAACAATCAGGAGACTGGGTTTTAATCTCAGCAATGCCAGTTACTAAATGTGTTATCTTGGTCAAATCAACCCCAATTACCACACCTGTAAAATAATCTCAAAGGTCGGTTCCAGCTGCAGAATTCTAAGTTCTGTGGTTCTAAGAGGACCTTTCCAGTACTTCATCCTTTGTCCTCTTTCCATCCCCCCCCCCTCCACATCAGGAGTATTACCCTCTCCTTAAGACTCAAAGACTTCCACCATTTAAAAGCAATAATGGGCTGAAGACCTCTCAATTTCCCATTATACGGAGTGTCCCAAAAGTCTCATTGCTATTTTGGACTAAAACTTTTGGGACATCCTGTACAAATTTTATTATTACCTGTGGAGGAGAGAAGTATTTAAAGGGGCCGGTCTGAGTTATATGGCCCCTGTGGATACGACACCAGACTTGGAGTCAGGAAGGCCTGAGTTCAAATCTTGCCTAGCTGTCTGACCATCAAGTCACTTCTGAGTAATTGAGTTTGCCTCAATTGTAAAATGGTGATGATAAAGGCACCCACCCCTATTGGTGAACCTATGTAGAGCGCTATCTATACACACGTTAGCTAGTTATGTAATAAAACACTAGGCAGAGGATCACACATATGGAGACAAAAGGGGGCTTTATAAGGGGAGGTGCGGCTAACCCTTTAATTCTAAGCGATGCAACCACTGAGGCCTGGAGAGGGGGAGGCCATGCGCCCGAGGTTCGCTCCAGGGGCTGGCATGGGCTGAAACCCGACTCCTGGGCTCTCCGCACTGTCCGACCCTGCACCGTTCCCAGTTTCCCCAAGGGGGAAGCAGGCGCTGATCTGCAGGCGGGGCCCTTCCCTCCCCCCGCGCCCCAGCCCGAGTCAACGGTCTCCACGGGAAGCAGTACCCCGTCTAGGACGTCACGGCCCCTACCATGGTCCTCGCGCCGTGGCTCGGGTCCAGGAGAGGAGGTGGGTCGGCTTAGCCAGGGGTGCGGGGAGGTATAGGCCGCGTGAGCCGCTCGTTGCCACCCAAGTCTGAGCCCGAGGCTCGCGCGCGCGGGCGCGAAGTGAAGGCGAGTGCGCACGCGCGGCGGGGGGCGGGGAGTGGAAGGCGCGAGAATGGGTGAGAAGGGGCGAGCGGGTTAGGTAGAGGCACCCGAGTCAACTCCCAGAGCTGCAGCCTGAGAAAAGAGGAAAACCTCGGAACCTGAGGAGTGAGACTTTGAGGCTGGGCGGAGCTTATATCCTCCTACCCAGTTGCACAGTCTCACTGCGCCTGCGTTGGGCAAAGGGTCTGGGGGTCTTTGAGCTCAATTTGGTTAAAGAAACATATTCAATCATTGTCCTGTCTGTGCATTGCAGGTAGAAAGATGAGAGAGAAAATTATAATGTAGCAGGTGGTGTGGGAGGAAAATCGTTTGCTAAAAACATTCACTCAACAATAACGTGCCTAATGTATGTAAGGCACGGTAAATCCAAAGATAAGAGTTCTCATTTAATCTTCACAAGAATCTTGTGAGATATACAATGCAAGTATTAACAGCACTTAATAATGAGGAGACAGACCAGACTAGCTCAGAGCTAGGATTCTAAAATACGTTCTGGGATCTTTCCACCACAACTGGGTGACCTATTATTGGGTTCACGTTTAAATAATAATCTCCAAGGGTCTATCCTGGAGCATCTTCTCACTCCAAACTATTTACTTTATTGATCCCATCAACTTCTGTGGATTCTATTATTATCTCTATGCTGATGATTCCTAGATTTACTTATTCATCCCTAACCTCTCTCCTCACCTCCAGTTTCTCATCTCCACTGTCTATTGGACACTTCAAAATAAATGTCCAATTTATTTTTTAAACGATGTCCTTTTTTTTAAACCACCATAATTTCCCCAGTATACCTTCCTCTCTTCTTAGAAAGCTATTTCACATAATAAATAGTATTTTTTTCTTTCCAAATAGTACTTTCCCCCCACCCCAATTATACATAGAGTTTTCAACATTTTTATAAGATTTTGCATTTCAAACTCCATTTTGATTTTGCTTCAATCTGCATTCAGACTCCATAGTTCTTTTTCTGGATGTGGTTAGCATTTTTCTTCACAAACGTTTTGGAACATTGTATTACTGGGAAGAGGTAAGTCTATCATAGTTGATCATTGCACAATATTGCTGTTACTGTGCACAGTGTTCTTCTGGTTCTGCTCCCTTCACTCTGCATCAGTTCATATATGTCTTTCCAAGTTTTTCTGAAATCCTTCTGCTCATCATTTCTTATAGCACAATAGTATTCCATTACATCCATATGCCACAACTTGTTCAGCCATTCCTTAATTGTTGGGCATCTCCTCAATTTCCAGTTCTTTGACACCACAAAAATTCTTTGCTGCTATAAATATTTTTATAAATGTAGGTCCTTTCCCTCTTTTTATGATCTCTTTGGGATACAAACCTAGTAGTGATATTGCTGGATCAAATGCACAATTTGATTGCCTTTTGGGTATAGTTCCAAATTGTTCTCCAGAGTGGTTGGATCAGTTCACAATTGTATCAATAATGTGTTAGTGTCCCAATTTTCCCACATCTTCTCCAACATTTATCATTTTCCTTTTCTGTCATATTAGCCAATCTGATAGTGGTATATAGCCAATCTGAGGTGGTACCTCAGAATTGTTTTTATTGGCATTTCTCTAATCAATACTGATTTAGAGCATTTTCTCACATGACTATAGATAGCTTTGATTTCTCCATTTGAAAACTGCCTGTTTATATCCTTTCACGATTTATCAACTGGGGAAGGACTTGTATTCTTATAAAGTTGACTCAATTATCTATGTATTTGAGAAATGAGACCTTTTTCAGAAACATTGGCTGTAAAAATCATTTCCCAGCTTTTTGCTTTCCTTCTAATCTTAGTTACATTGGTTTTGTTTGTGCAAAACCTTTTAAATTTAAGGTAATCAAAATTACCCATTTTGCATTTCATAATGTTCTCTATCTCTTGTTTGGTAATAAATTCTTCCCTTCTCCATAGATCTGACATGTAAACTATTCCTTGTTCTCCTAATCTGCTGATGGTATCATCCTTTATTCTAAATCATGTACCTATTTTGATCTTAGTTTGGTATAAAGTGTGAGGTGTTGGTCTATGCCTAGTTTCTGCCATACTAACAAATAGTATTTTTTTTTAAAGATAAAAAGAGGGAAAAGTCAGTATAACTGATTAGTCTGAAAAGATACACTTGTAGACTTCCCACCTCTTTGCAAAAGTGGGGTAGGAGTGCCTTCTCTTGTCTTTTCTTTCGAGCCATACTTTTTCTTTATAATTTTGAAATGTTTATTTTTTTGTGGTTGTTAATAGTTCACATTTATATAAATTTCAAAGTTTACAAAGTTCTTTCTGTTGAAGGATCTGAATCTCTCCCTTATCCATCTGCTATGATGAATAGCACCCTGACATTCAGGAAAAGCACATACAATTGATTTTGTGGGACAACTGAGATGTCTGTGTGAGTCCTATAGGAGAAAAGTATACGCTAACTTTTGAATTAAAGTAAAGAGGTTTTTGTATTAGTATTCTCTTTTTATTGGTCCCCACCCAACTTGACCCTATGTTAAAACCTTTAAAGTAGCCAACAATTCTTCCTTCTCCAGCTCCCACATTTCATAACCAGTGTACTGGGACAGTTTTGTAGGATTGTTCTACATGTCCTTAGCTCTTCTTACTGTTTGCCTTCTCAAACATTCATGTGGTCACAGATAGGAGCACATATGTACAAGACCCATTTATAGATATACTTTCCATCTCACACATATTTAGCCAAAACATATATATTAATATTCATCTGATTAGTGGAACTTATGCTTTTTGGTTTTTGCATGTACAGTAATAGAGACAGATTGAACTGAACTGTCTTCAGCCTCACCTTTCCCCATGTGTGACCAACTGCCAGCAGCTCTCTATAGAAATTCCTCTCTTCAAATAAATGATGTTCTCTTAATAGGTCTGTAAACTCTGGTTGCCTTAATCCCAGTGAGCAGTTTTGTGTCTATCAAGAACTTGTGGGCCCACAGCTTCTCCTCTGATAAAGACTAAGTTAAAAAGCCATAACAAAAGCATAATCTTCTACTACCCCAATTGCTAAGGTTCTCTCTCCCCAAACTTCCTTGTATTTATCTTGTTTGCATATATTTATATTTATTAACTTTGATTTTGCTGTGTGTATTTATATATAGACTTGCCTCCCCCCTCTCCATTAAAATGTATGCTCTTAGAAGTAGGGACAATATATTCGTTTTTAATTCTTGTGTCTAGCAGAGTGCCTGGCACATAGTAGTTGACTAATACTTGATTCAAAATCCCAAAATTGTGTGCTGAAGCCTATTTTTACTTTATTTATTTTGGTTGTCAGCTTCTTTGTGCAACTTTGCCTCACTAAATTCATGAGAAAGTCAATCATCGTCCCTTGATGAAATTAGTCTTCCTCAAAAACAAAGGACAAAATAACATTTATCTTGGAGATCACATCAGCTCCTATGGCTTCAATGCTGATGATTCCTAGATGTATTTATCCATCCCTAACCTCTCTCCTAACCTTCAGTTTCTCATCTTCAACTGTCTATTGGTCACCTCAAAATAGATGTCCATAGACATCTTAAACTCAAAATCATGTCCGAAATGGAATTCATTATCTTCCTTCCCCTGCCCCCAAGCCCTCCCCTCTTCCCAATTCTGTTTTATTGGTGAGGGAAACATCATCCTCTCAGTTAGCCAGACTCACAACCTAGGTATCATCCTTGATTCCTCATTCTCTCACCCTCTATATCCAATTTGTTGACAGGTCCTATCAATTTGATCTTTATATCCTCACTTGTATATGACCCCTTCTCCTTTTACCTTGTTGCCATTCTAGGCCAGATACTTTTTGACTCATACCTGGATTATTACAATAGCCTGCTGGGTGGTCTCCCTGCCTTGTCTCTCCCGACTCCACTATATACTCCATTCATTTGTCAAATTGATCTTTCTAAATAACAGACCTGACCATGTTATGCCTCCACCCCACCCCCATTCAAGAAGCTTAAGTGGCTCCCTATCACCTCTAGGATATAAAATCTCCTGTTTGACTCTCAAAGTCCTTCATTACCTGGCCCCCATCCTGTTTTTCCAATCTTCATACACTTATCTCCACTTACTCTTCAATCTAGTGACACTGGCCTCCTTCTCTTCCTTGACCAAGAGAATCCCTACTGCCAGTAAGCCTGGAATGCTTTCCTTCCTCATTCTACCTTCCTGGTCTCCTTTGAGTCCTAGCTAAAATGTCACCTTCAACAAGAAACTTTGGCTCCCTTAATGTGAGTGCCTCTCCTCTGATATTGTCAAATTTATTTTGTAAACAGTTGTTTTATGTTGTCTTCCCCATTGAACTATGAGCTAGTAGAGAGCAGTGTCTATATTTTTGTTTTTGCTACGCCTTTCTTAGTATCCCTATTATTTAGCGCTGTGCTGGGTCCATATCAGTGCTTAATAAATGCTATTGCCACTGGACATGGAGTAAACTAAGGGGGACAATTCCCCCACTGTTGCTGAGTCTTAAGGAAGGAAAGGAGTCAGAAAAACAAAATTGAGAAAGGAGCATATTCTACTCATTTGAGTATACTTTATTTGAACTCTTGGAGGTAGAAGATGATATGTCAAGTTTGGGAACAAGTTAGTAATCCAATTTTGCTATAACAGAATACATAAAGGGAAGTAATGTGAAATAAGACTGGGAAGCTGTAATGGTAATGGGAATTTGAAGATCTCTGCCCTTTAATGGGCCAAATAAAATCACATGGAGCCCGTGGTAAGAGGAGTCTGTTGAAATGGGTGGAGCAGAACTGAAAGGAAGCTGGGAGTCAGAGCAATTAGAAAGGAGGGAGGAGATTGGGAGCAGTTAAGCAGACAGCTAGGTTTGTGAGAATTTATTTGTGGGAAGGCTTTGGGATGATGTTGCTCTCTGCAGTGTTATTGTTTATAGATTTCTTTGTTACTGTGATGAATTTGGTTTTTTGGTGTTGGGATATGGCTTTCTGGTGTCTAAATAAATGTTTTGCTTCTGTCTTATATATATAGAGAGAGTCTGTTATATTTTGTGATTCAGAATTATGCCAGCATATTCATAATTGCCATCAGTTCTGTGAATATCCTGTTGGCACTATAGAAGTTAGAATGGAGTCAGCTTGTAGAGAATCTTAAATGAAACAGCTTTCACTTTATCCTCAAGGCAAAAAGAGTCACTGAAGGTTTCTGAGAGTGTCACAACCAGACTTTTGCTTATTTAAAAAAAATATTTTAAGACAGAAGGGACTGAAAACAAGAAGACTACTTAAGAGGCTGTTACAAACAATGTAGGTGAGAGGTGATAAGGACCTGAATTAAGGTTATTGTAGGTATATGAGAGTACAGAAGTATGAGAATATGAGATCCAGAAACAGAATGGACATGACTTAGTATATTAATTGGATATGGAGAGTAAGGAAGAGTGAAGAATCCAGAATGACTGCCAGGTTTTCAAAATATTATAAGGCAGTTCAACTGACATAGGAAAGTTTAGAGGATACTTGGGCTGGAGAGTAACTGGTAGTAAGGGATGAATTCTTTTTTGAACATACAGAATATGAAAGATGCTGGTGGCTTATTTGGATATATACATTCCACAGGGAGTTAGAAGACTGGAGTTCTAGCAGGAGATTTGGGCTGGGTTTACAGATTTGGGAATTATCAGTTTAGAAATAAGTAAATTCATAGAAGCAGATAAAATCTCCAAAAGAGTACATGCAGAGAGAAAAGGAGGCCTAGGACAGTCTTGGTAGACTTTGATTAGAGAGCATAAAATGGAAAATCCAGCAAAGGAGACAGAAGGAATGGTCAGAGAAGAGAAACAGGAGAGTGCAAAGTCATGGTAATATTTAGAAATAGTTAGTCAAAACAAACATTAAAAACTAGAGAGGTCAAGGAGAAAGAAAACTTTAAAAAAAAATTGGATTTAAATCTTGGCTTCATTAGTCCTGTGACCTTGCCTAATCACCCTCAGCAATCAGGCACACAACATACATTTATAGCAATCTTTCTCATGATAACCAGGTACGCAGTCAGAGCCCCAAAATATCACACATCATTTCCTTTAAGCATGAATTTATTGAGTAATAAACAACTCAATGTCCCTGGATGGGAAAGAAAATCCAGGCCTAGATTAAAAATAAACAGAAATTCAAATTCACCTAACCAGTCCAACAAGGGCCTTGTTATTCTAAGAGTATTATTCCAGTGTCCAAAAACAGGATTGTGAGATGTGAAAATTGAAAAGTAATCACCAAAAGCCTTCTAGGATGGTCAAGGGCAAGTGAACAAATTAAGTCAGTTGGGAAGGCACAACTGGTCCTGGAGGAAGAGGGCAAGAGGTAAAATGTGGGCTAGGGGCTCCCCAGGCCCCTCTAATCCCATGTGGAGGAGGCTATTAATCTACTTCCTCAATAGTGGGGCCAGAATGGGGTCCTTTTGGAGGAACATACCCACAAGTGCCCCCCATACCTCCCCCACTTCCCTGGTAGAGCCTGGTGATGATAGGATTACACACCTGCTCTAATTCTTTCCTCTTATGCTCAAACTCCTCCTTATCTGCTAGCTGATTAGACTCCAGCCAGGAAAGGACCTCTTGGCATTTATCTAACACTTTTTTCTTGTCCTCTTCACTGATCTTTCCCTTCAAGCCTTCCTCACTCACAGCATTCTTCATGTTGAAGGCATAGGATTCTAGGGCATTTTTAGCAGCAACTTTCTCCCTCTGGGCCTCATCCTCAGCTTTATACTTCTCTGCATCTTGTACCATTCTTTCCACTTCTTCCTTGCTCAGGCGCCCTTTATCATTAGTGATGGTGATCTTGTTGGCTTTGCCTGTGCTCTTATCCACAGCTGTGACATTCAGAATTCCATTGGCATCAATGTCAAAGGTTACCTCAATCTGGGGGACACCACGAGGAGCAGGAGGGATGCCACTCAGGTCAAAACGACCCAGGAGGTTGTTGTCTTTGGTCATGGCCCGTTCTCCTTCATATACCTGGATCAGGACACCTGGCTGGTTGTCAGAATAGGTGGTGAAGATCTGGGTCTGCTTGGTGGGGATGGTGGAGTTGCGTTTGATCAGTGCTGTCATCACACCTCCTGCTGTCTCCAGCCCCAGGGAAAGTGGTGCCACATCCAGCAGCAACAGATCCTGTACTTTCTCTGATTTGTCACCCATCAGAATGGCTGCCTGCACTGCTGCTCCATAGGCCACAGCCTCATCAGGGTTGATACTCTTGTTCAGGTCTCTGCCATTGAAAAAATCTTGCAGTAGTTTCTGCACCTTGGGGATTCGAGTAGAACCACCCACAAGGACAATGTCATGGATCTGAGCCTTGTCCATCTTGGCATCTCTCAGTGCTTTCTCTACAGGTTCCAGGGTCCCCCGGAACAGATCTGAGCATAGCTCCTCAAACCTTGCCCTAGTGACAGAAGTATAAAAGTCAATGCCTTCAAATAAGGAGTCAATCTCAAGATTGGCTTGGGTGCTGGAAGACAGGGTTCTCTTAGCTCTTTCACAGGCTGTTCGAAGTCTTCTCACAGCACGCTTGTTCTGGATGATATCTTTCTTATGTTTTCGTTTGAATTCCTCAACAAAGTGGTTCACCATTCGATTATCAAAGTCCTCTCCACCCAGGTGGGTGTCCCCAGCAGTGGCTTTCACCTCAAAAATCCCATCATCAATGGTGAGAATGGAGACATCAAAAGTGCCCCCACCCAGGTCAAAGATCAGGACATGTCTCTCGCCCTTACCAGACCGGTCCAGGCCATAAGCAATGGCAGCAGCTGTAGGCTCATTGATGATTCTCAGCACATTGAGGCCAGCAATCACCCCAGCATCCTTGGTGGCCTGCCTTTGAGAGTCATTGAAGTAGGCTGGAACAGTGATGACAGCATTGGTGACTGAGTAACCCAAATAAGCCTCAGCAGTCTCCTTCATTTTTGTCAACACCATGGAGGAGATCTCTTCAGGGTAGAAAGCCTTGTTTTCACCTTTGTAGGACACTTGAACTTTAGGCTTGCCCCCATCATTTATCACCTGGAAGGGCCAGTGCTTCATATCAGATTGCACCACTGAATCTCCAAATTTGCGGCCAATTAGCCTTTTGGCATCAAAGACTGTGTTTTGGGGGTTCAAGGCCACCTGGTTTTTGGCTGCATCCCCAATGAGTCTCTCTGTGTCTGTGAAGGCCACATAGCTGGGAGTGGTTCGGTTGCCCTGGTCATTGGCAATGATCTCTACCTTGCCATGCTGGAACACCCCCACACAAGAGTAGGTGGTGCCCAGGTCGATGCCAATTGCGGTACCTTTGGCAGATGTCATGGCTCCTTCCCACAAGCTCTGGGAAGGCTACAGGATGGGTCCCTGTCAGGGTGACTACTGGGCACGGTTACTCTCAGAGTTGGGGATGGGAGATGTTTTCCTTCCTCTGCGTAACACCTAGGGAGGGTCCGGGCCTCTCTGAAAGCCTGCCTCCCTGCACCGGGTCCCAACACTTTTCTCCAGAACCAGCGTCCCCTTTGGCAGGTTCAGCTCACTTTTCTTTGTGGGGAAGGGGAGAGGGAAAAGCTGGGGCCAAGGGTCTATGGGGGAGTCACCTCAGGAGGGCCACTCTCTGCTCCGGGGTAACAATCCGGCCCTTTTCCTAAGCCCTCATCCCACCCCTTCTGGTTTCAACCAATTACGGCCCTAAGATGCTTGGGAAGAGGCCTTTCCCCGAGCACCCTGCCTCAACAACGTTCCCAACGGTCTGAACCGCAGGTCCCGCCCCTTTTGGACAGGGCCAACCAATCACGATTCCCATAAGCCCCACCCTCCCGCCCATCTCTCCTTCTCTGCTCTGCCCACGGCCCCGCCTCCCTCCCAGGGCACTGGTTCAGGTCCTTCTCAGGAACATTCGAGTACTTTCAGTCTCAGTCAGCCGCCCCTCCCCCCAAAGTCCGGTGGCCAATCAGAATCTCCAATAGCCTCTCCCCACCTCCACGCCCCCTCTGTTCTGACTTCGGTCTAGAATTTCATGCTCCTTTCAAACACTCCCCTCCCTTTTTGCCCTTAGCCTAGGTATAACGCTTCGGTCATTAACGTAAACAAAGCCCCAGCCGCTCTATAGGTCAAATGGCGCAGCAAACGCACAATTCTCTTTTATTTATTTCATTCTCGTTCCTTGGGAGTAAGCCAGCAGTCCGTTGCCATGGTAACGAAGTGCAGTGGGCGGTACCAAAATTGGCTGTCCCACTAAGCGTTCTCCCCTCAATTCCATCCTGCCCCCAAGCTCGTAATTCCCAGGAACACCCAGAAATATCCCGAAAGTTCTGAAGGGGGGCGGGGATGCCCTCGATGATTGGTTCGAGTTGTTTTGGGGGCGGGACTGGGCGCTTAGAGGCCTCACCCAAGGTGAGAAATCACTGGAAAATTCTTGAACAGGATGGGGGAAAGGGAGGGGAACACCGCCCCATGAGCACTGTGATTGGCTGAGACGCGCGAAAAGGTGGGGCCTTAGGAGACTATATAAATACTGAACACTGCAGCTGCTTCTGACAGCTTGCAAACTGGAGAAACTGCGCAACAGAACTTTCTGATTTTTCGAGGAAGATCGAGACTCTAAAACGACTGCGAGACAACCATAACTGTAGCCTTCTGGAAGATCCCGAGTAAAGGACTATTTTTTTCCCAGTCTCCTGCGCTCCCGCAAGAGGAACAGGTTCTGTTCCTGCTGTGCCAGCAGTTTCCAGGGCTGAGCTTCAGAACCAGAGTTCCGGAGAAATTCTCCAGAATGTCATCTGCCAAAGGTACCGCAATTGGCATCGACCTGGGCACCACCTACTCTTGTGTGGGGGTGTTCCAGCATGGCAAGGTAGAGATCATTGCCAATGACCAGGGCAACCGAACCACTCCCAGCTATGTGGCCTTCACAGACACAGAGAGACTCATTGGGGATGCAGCCAAAAACCAGGTGGCCTTGAACCCCCAAAACACAGTCTTTGATGCCAAAAGGCTAATTGGCCGCAAATTTGGAGATTCAGTGGTGCAATCTGATATGAAGCACTGGCCCTTCCAGGTGATAAATGATGGGGGCAAGCCTAAAGTTCAAGTGTCCTACAAAGGTGAAAACAAGGCTTTCTACCCTGAAGAGATCTCCTCCATGGTGTTGACAAAAATGAAGGAGACTGCTGAGGCTTATTTGGGTTACTCAGTCACCAATGCTGTCATCACTGTTCCAGCCTACTTCAATGACTCTCAAAGGCAGGCCACCAAGGATGCTGGGGTGATTGCTGGCCTCAATGTGCTGAGAATCATCAATGAGCCTACAGCTGCTGCCATTGCTTATGGCCTGGACCGGTCTGGTAAGGGCGAGAGACATGTCCTGATCTTTGACCTGGGTGGGGGCACTTTTGATGTCTCCATTCTCACCATTGATGATGGGATTTTTGAGGTGAAAGCCACTGCTGGGGACACCCACCTGGGTGGAGAGGACTTTGATAATCGAATGGTGAACCACTTTGTTGAGGAATTCAAACGAAAACATAAGAAAGATATCATCCAGAACAAGCGTGCTGTGAGAAGACTTCGAACAGCCTGTGAAAGAGCTAAGAGAACCCTGTCTTCCAGCACCCAAGCCAGCTTGGAAATTGATTCGTTATTTGAGGGTATTGACTTCTATACATCCATTACACGTGCTAGGTTTGAAGAGCTGTGCTCAGATCTGTTCCGGGGGACCCTGGAACCTGTAGAGAAAGCACTGAGAGATGCCAAGATGGACAAGGCTCAGATCCATGACATTGTCCTTGTGGGTGGCTCTACTCGAATCCCCAAGGTGCAGAAACTACTGCAAGATTTTTTCAATGGCAGAGACCTGAACAAGAGTATCAACCCTGATGAGGCTGTGGCCTATGGAGCAGCAGTGCAGGCAGCCATTCTGATGGGTGACAAATCAGAGAAAGTACAGGATCTGTTGCTGCTGGATGTGGCACCACTTTCCCTGGGGCTGGAGACAGCAGGAGGTGTGATGACAGCACTGATCAAACGCAACTCCACCATCCCCACCAAGCAGACCCAGATCTTCACCACCTATTCTGACAACCAGCCAGGTGTCCTGATCCAGGTATATGAAGGAGAACGGGCCATGACCAAAGACAACAACCTCCTGGGTCGTTTTGACCTGAGTGGCATCCCTCCTGCTCCTCGTGGTGTCCCCCAGATTGAGGTAACCTTTGACATTGATGCCAATGGAATTCTGAATGTCACAGCTGTGGATAAGAGCACAGGCAAAGCCAACAAGATCACCATCACTAATGATAAAGGGCGCCTGAGCAAGGAAGAAGTGGAAAGAATGGTACAAGATGCAGAGAAGTATAAAGCTGAGGATGAGGCCCAGAGGGAGAAAGTTGCTGCCAAGAATGCTCTCGAATCTTATGCTTTCAACATGAAAAGTGCAGTGGAGGATGAAGGCCTGAAGGGCAAGATTAGCGAGGAAGACAAGAGAAAGGTGCTGGAGAAATGTCAGGAGGCTCTTTCTTGGCTTGATGCCAACCAACTGGCTGAGAAAGAAGAGTTTGAGCATAAGAGGAAGGAGTTAGAGCAGGTGTGTAACCCTATTATTACAGGTCTTTACCAGGGAGCTGGGGGTCCTCCTGGGGGAAGTTGTGGTGCTCAGTCTCAGCATTCAAGCTCTGGCACGGGCCCCACTATTGAAGAGGTGGATTAATTTTACTCTTCCACCACTGGACTGTTACACTTCTGAGATTCTGGGAATTTGGGGAATCTTTGCTTCCTTAACAGTTTTTCTTCTTTAATATATATAATATATAATCATTATGAAATATAATTATAGACCTTTGTTGTCCTTTTAATAAGTGTTTCATTTTTTCTTCTCCTTTTCCCAAACTCCAGAGTGAATCAACACTGCCTCCTATATTTGTCTTGCTGTGTAGTGAACTTGTTAAGAACTCAAATATTTTCTATTTTTATTTTTAGTAGTCGATGGCTTAGAAAATAGGAAAAATAAACTATCAAAACAAATCACCAGTGTCTGTCTTTTTTTTAAATTCACTTCTGCCTAATTAGTAACACCCATTGTTTAAGGGTTTGGGTGGAGTCACAATGTGATTATATAAAAACAAGGTTTTTAGTAAGGAAAACAATTTCTGGGGGAAGGGTAAGATGAGTTTGGTGAGGGGAAGAGGATAGTTTTTGGGTGGTTTAGTGAGCTAGATCTGGAAGAAGGGGAATAGCTAAGGGAAAGACCTTTAAATCCTGAGGGAGGAATGAGTTCTTTGCTGATAAGGTAGAGAGAGCAAAAGGATTTTCTGTCTGTTCACGGAATGACCACAGTGTACAGGGCCCTGGAAGTGAAAGGTGGCCCCCTTCCTTATGTGGCAGTCTACCTACAGGCAGTACAAGAAAGGCCTCCAGTGGCTGACAATAAAACGTTAAAAGCTTAAGGCAAGTGACATCTGAAGGAGCATGGGACCCAGAACAACAAGAACACAGAAAAAATTCTCAATTTACTTGATCCTAAGATTTCCTAACCACTGGTTTTCCTGATAAGTTCTGTTAAAGTACCCAAAGCTTTAGGTCCTTAATTAGTGGGGAGGAAGGAGGATAGCCATCATTTTTTTTTTTTTTTTTGCTTTTTGGAGAGGGAAGGCAGGGCAATTGGGGTTAAGTGACTTGCCCAAAGTCACACAGCTAGTAAGTGTTAAGTGTATGAAGCTGGATTTGAACTCAGGTCTTCCTGACTCCAGGCGCTCTATTCACTGTGCCACCTAGCCACCCCTAGCCATAAATTCTTAAAGAACAGATAACTGTATCATGAATTTAGAGCTTGGAAGGGAACTTAAAAACCAGTTTACCTAACTACTTGCCCATACACTATACCTAACTACAACACCTATACAGGTATTGGCCAGTAGAACTAGGATTTTAACTCACATTCTTTGACTTTGCACCACATTTTTTTTTTTATTAAACTATAAGAGTCCTGGGACACAACCCTGGAGGGATGAATTAACATTTATCATGGGATGACAGGGAGTATCCCTTTCAGCTTCTGGCTGAAAAGACAGAATTAGAGAAGCACATTATGAGTTGGGGAACAGCCATAGAAGTTGTCAGTTGTCTGGATCAAGAGTAGTTCTTAAAATTGGCAAATAGTCAGCTGAAGTTTCCACTGTACCTGTATCCCAACCAGATGTTAAGGAGCAGGGAAGCACAACCTTCAAGTTAGGACATGTTCATTGGCTTCCCCTACAAGCTAGTTAGGCTGTGCATATCAAGACCTCCATAATTTTCAATTCCTATCTAATTTTATAGGAAAAATCTGAGCATTCCCCATGAATAAATGCTATGTATTTGGTTGCATTCCTGGTGCTTCTCTTTGTGTGTGTCTATTGATACATTGTGCCTGCTAGTACCAGTGTGTTTATTTCTTAGTACTTCAGTATATAGATGTTTATTTCCAGGGCTTAGCCCGCTTAAAACTTTAAAATCCTTTAATTCAAAAAAAGTTTAGAAAAATCTTTGTTTCTGTAGATAGAATTATTCAATTGAATATTGCATTAAGTACTGAATATTGAATTGCAATGTCATTACTAATTAATATAAAACATCTACAAGGTATGGAATTCTGTACTAAGTACCATGGAGGAATGGATGAAAAAAGAAACAGGAGACAGTCTCTGTCCAGACAGACTAAAGAAGAAAGACTCAGGCAGCTAAAGAGGCTTAGACAATGTTTTTTGTTTTATTTAAATCTTTCACTCTATCCAAAATTATTGTTTGCTGCTTGAGAACAGACATTTGTCATCTGAAGGTTGGCCACTTGGTCATAATATGGCAATGATAACCTATAAAATGATTTCATGCAACACATAAACTCAAGGATTAAAATTTAAATTGCTAGAGTTTTCATTAATAAGTCTACTGGCTAGGATCCACAACCTTTCAAAAGTGAAATGCTACCTCAATCCCTTCTTTTCTTTACAGTTTAGCTGTAGTGGCAAAAGGGAGGGGGTAGGTAAGTGCCATTGGAAACCCTGGCTCAAAAAATCTGCTCAGATATTCCATCAATCAGAGAGAAATTTGGGTCAATAAGTACTTTTTTTTTTTAAGTACTTAAGGGAAAGTAGTTCCTAAGGAAAAAGTTATTAGTAAATTTCTTTTTCATCACATAAGTTGTTAAACATGATATTAGGCTACTGAGCCAGCCAATTTAACTCAAAATATAGATGAACTGTAACATTACAGAATCTAACCATAGGATTTCCATGGGAAAATATATATGAGGTTTTCCTGTTTGGCTTATGAATAAAAACAAATCCCTTACAGCTACAATTGTAAAAGGGGGTTTTCTCACCAGTCAAGCCAGCTAATGAGGGGACTCCAAACTTTAAGCCATTGACCAGCTCCTGCAAATTATAGAGAAAGGGAGCAGGAGCTTTTTTAGACAGGGACAAGGGCCCCAGTGGAACCAAGGGATAGGGACTAGAAAGGGAATGGAAAGCAGTGGGGTGCTGTGAGAAAGAGCCAGTGATGGTTGTGTAGTGGAAGGATAGGAAAACCCTAAGATCATAAAAATAGAGCTGAAAGGACCTCAGGAATCCTCTGGAACAGCTTTGTTGCAGAGGAGAGGAGAATTCCTATGGCCGAATACCGAAGGGTCACAGAACATGGTGTAATGGAAAAGTACAGGAATGAGGCAAAAGACCTGGGTCCTGCTCCTAACTCCGCCACTAGCTTGCCTAGGTGACCTCGGCAGGCCTCTTTTCTCTCTAAAATGAAGGTTAGTTTATATGATTTCTATGGTCCCATTGTTATCTGACATTCTTTGATTCAGAATGTTCATATACCAGATCCACTTAACATAGAGGCCTTCCTCCCTTTGATCTAGCAATACCACTACTAGGTCTGTATCCCAAAGAGATCATAAGGAAAGGAAAAGGAATGACATGTACAAAAATAATTATAGTAGCTCTTTTTGTGGTGGCAAAGAATTGGAAATTGAGGGGATGCCCATTGAGGGAATGGCTGAACAAGTTGTGGTATATGAGTGTAATGGAATACTATTGTGCTATAAGAAATGAACAGGTAGATATCAGAAAAACCTGGAAAGACTTACATGAATAGATGCTGAGTGAAGTGAACCAGGAGAACTCTGTACACAGTAAAAGCAACATCATGCAATGATCAACTGTGATAGGCTTAGCTCTTCTCAGCAATACAATGATTTACAACAATTCCAAAAGACTCATAATGGAAAATGCTATCCAGATCCAGAGAAAGAACTATGGAGTCTGAATGCAAATTTATGCATACTGTTTTCTTTCTTTTTTCTTTCTCCTGGTTTTTCCCTTTTGTTGTGATTCTTCATTCACAACATGACCAATGTGGAAATATGTTTAATATGATTGTACATGTATAGCCAATATTAGATTGCTTGCCATCTTGGGAAGGAGGAAGAAAAAAATTTGGAACTCAAAATCTTATGAAAGTTAATGTTGAAAACTATCTTCACATGTAATTGGAAAAAATAAAATACTATTAAATGGGGAAAAAAAAATAAATGTACAGAAGAGAACAGTAGGCCAGAAAGAACCAGAGCAAGAAGGACATCTTTGAAAGTTGTATTTTGTATCTTTCATCTTTTTTTTTTTTAAAGTAAGGTATACATGATAGAGATTCCCAGTTTTCATGGTCAATCTTTTTCTATTGTGCTTACAAACATTCACTTTATTTGGTGTTAAGTTCTGAATAAAAAAGATAATAAAAATTTTAAAAAAGAAATGATGGGCAGACAGATATCAGAAAAACCTGGACTTATATAAACTGATGCTGAATGAAGTGAGCAGAACCAGAACATTGTACACAGCAACAGCAACATTATTCAATAATTAACTATGATAGACTTAGCTCTTCTCAGAAATGTAATGATCCAAGAAAATTCCAAAAGATTTGTGATAGAAAATGTTAACCAATAATCCAGAGGAAGAATTATAGTCTAAATGTAGATTGAAGCATACTATTTTCATTTTGTTTTTGTTTCTTCTTTCTCCCTTTTGTTCTGATTCTTCTTTCACAACATGACTAATGTGGAAATATGTTTAACATTATTGTACATGTATAACCTATATCAGATTGTTTGCTGTCTTGGGGAGCAAGGAAAGGAGAGAGGAAGGGAGGGAGAAAATTTTGTAACTCAAAATTTTACAAAAATGAATGTTAAAAACTATCTTTACATCTAATTGGAAAAACTACTATAAAGGAAAAAAAAATTTTAGAGGCCTTCCTGTTTATACACTGGTAAACCTGAAATGTCGCTATGAAGCATCACATTTGTGAAACCTTCCATATTTTCATATCACCTCTGTTAGGAAACCTTGCTTGTCCTCTCCTTATAAAGAATGATCTTTCCTTCCTTAGAATGCTAATAATATTTTGCTTGTGCCTTTCTTACTATATATAGATGGTTTATTTTTTTATTGTAGTTATTTATTAGTTGCGTATGTGGCATTGGAAAGCATAAAATACTTGAAATCAGGAGACCTGGATTCAAATCCCAGCTATGATATTTCCTAGCTTTGATTCTGGGAAAATTACTTAACCTATCTGTCTGTTTCCTCATCTTTAAAAATGCATGTATAATATAATAATTATGATACTACTTGCCTCAGAGGATTGTTGTAAGGAAAGGCATTTTTAGAAGTGAATTATATACATATTTCAGTTATGTGTGTGGAATACCGCGCTCCACTTTTATATAACCCTCCAGGAGCATTGTTTCAGCTACTAAATGCACTGAAGACCAAGTTGGCAAAGGTGCAGTCTCTGTCTACGCCACAAGGTGGTGCTCCCAGCACTCCAATTTGCAGGTTCAGCAGGGAAGTACTTTATCGAGGTAGTAAATTCCTAGTCCTTTTGCACATGTATGAATAGGATTAATTTGTCTGTATCTTTCAATCAATCAGTACATCAATAAAAAAATTTATTAATTGTCTACTATGTGTGCCTACTATGTGCTAAGCACTGAGCTAAGTGCTGGGGATACAAAAAAGGAAAGAGGCTTACAATCAAATGTGGGAGGGACAACATGCAACTAAGTATATACAAAGCATGCTACAGGATAAATAGGAAATGGTTAAGAGAAGGAAGACACTAGGATTAAGTGGTGTTGGGGAAAGCTTCCTAGAGAAGGTGGGACTTTAGTTGGAACTTAAAGGAAACCAGGGAGGTCAGTGGTCAAGGAAGAGGGAGAGCACTCCAGACAGAGAAAATGCCTTGGAGCCCAGAGATGGAGTGTCTTGTTTCTGGGACAATGGGGAGGCCAGCGTACATAAGACTAGAAAAAGTAGGAAGGGTCTGATGAAGTGTCAGACAGAGCATTTTGTGTTTTCTCTTAGAGGCAATGGGAAGCCACTGGAGTTTACTGAGTGGGGGGAGGGGGGGGAGATGGAAGGTGGTGACATGATTAGCCTTGAATTTTAGGAAAATCACTTTAGTGGCTAAATGAATAATGTATTGAAATGGGGAGAGACTTGAGGCAGGCTGACCCAGCAGCAGGCTATTGCCATAATCCAGACATGTGGCGATGAGGTGGCGCCAGAGTGATGAAGGAGTCAGAGGAGAGATGCAGGTAGATTCAAGGAATGTTTTAAAGGTGAAGTCAACAGGACTTGGCAGTAGATTGGTTATGGAGGGGTAGGAGAGAATGAGGAATTCAGGATGACTCTTTAAGTCTGAGGGACTAGAAGGATGGTGTTGCCCTCTGTAGTAATAAGGAATGTGTATGTGGGTGTGGGTGTGGGTGTGGGTGTGGGTGGCTGTTGAGGGATGGGTTTAGGGGAATGAGTTTTGTTTCAGACATATTGAATTTAAAATATATACTGGGCATCCAGTTGGAGATGTCTGAAAGAAGTTGGAGATGCAAGATTGAAGGTCAGTGGAAAGATTGGGGCAAGAGAAGTAGATTTGAGAATCATCAGCATGAAGAGTCCTAGCCTAGCCACTTCTAGTAAGGTCTGAAAGTTCAACTTTCCCCCAATTGGTTCTTTACTTGTGAGCATGTACTTTCCACACCCAGCTTTTAAGGGCCTAAGGGAACAGGGAAGACATCTCACTGCCAACTCTGGCCTGCCCAGCAGACTGGAGAAGGCTTTCCACCTCAAAGGACATAGTTGCCAGTTGTGCAAATAGGCCCACCATATACCTGAGCCAGCTGCCCTATAGAATGCAGCCAAGTTCTGCATCTTCCTTGAATGTGTGTGGGGTCTGAAATTAAATTGAAATAGTAGCCATTCCTGTCCTGTGCTGTATCTCTTACTGGTATGTTTTCCATAAAGCATGGAGATTCTCTTAAGGAAACAGTAAACTACCTTTGAGTCCTGTACTTCCTACCATTCCTTGTTTCTCGCCAAAAAGATACAGGAAAATTTTCTCAGAGAAAACCCAAGGTGTTTCAAACATGTTTTACATGTTTACAAATCTTAGGACCTTAGGTTACATGCACCCCAAGGACAGGAGCCAGATTCTATTTATTTTTTCATTCTCCTCAGTGCCTAATTCGATGATTTACACATAGTGAGAGCTTGATATTGTCTGTTGAATTTGTAACTTGTGAACATTCAGCTGGGGAATAAACAGTGTTGGGAGTGTTGAAGGGTTATGAAATAAAGGAGTAAACAGAGTGAAGTGAGGTCATCTAGGAAAGTTTCATGGAAGAGGTGTTTTGAGCTGGGTTTTAGAAAGAAGTCAGAAATGTGAATTGGCAGAGAAAAGGAAAAGAAAAGAAATTCATTTGAGGAGGCCTGGCAGGAATGTTCTCATGTTTTCCTACACTCATCACTATGTCAACTGTTTTTTGTTATGCTACATTCTAGTAACAAAGACAGTAACTCATAGCTCCTAGCATTTATATAGCACCTACTATGTGTCAGACACTTTACAAATAATATCTCTGATCCTGCAAAGTAGCTCTTATTATCCCCTTTTTACAGTTGAGGCAACTGAAGCAGGTGGGGCTTAAATGATTTGCTAGTGTCACACAGTTAATAAGTATCTAAAGTGGAATTTGAGCTCAGGTTTTCCAACCCTAGGCCCAGCTGTCTATCCATTGCCCTACCTAGCAGCTGCTAAAGACAGGACAATAAAGGTATTACTGATTTCAAAAGCAGTGCATTAAAATCTGTTTAATTACTTTATAGCCATAACTCAGAATAACCATTTATATGAAGTTTTAGAGTTTATAAGGGATCCTTCCATACGATCTTCGGAGTTAACAAAACCTGTCAAGTGTTATTATCCCTATCCTACAGATGTAGAAACCAAAGGTCAAAAGAAAAGTGATTTAGGGCTATAGATTTAGAGATAGAAGAGACTTCTAGTCCAACTACTTCATTTTACAAAGAGGAAACTGAAACCCAAGAGATGGAATTATTTGCACAAGGTCACATAGGTATTAAATGACAGAATCAGTATGCAAATCCAGGTCTTCTGATTCTAATCTTAGTACTCTTTCCTTTATTCCACCCTATACCAGGCTGTTTCATTTATCTATTCATTCCAAATATTTATAATGGGGCCCTGTTTCCCCATAGAAGAGGCAAGAATAAAATGTCAAAATAAATTATCAGTCATAGGTTTTAGGAAGGAAGGAAACAAGGATTAAGTGTGCTAAGCACTTTACAAATATCTCATTTGATCCTCCCATAATCCTGGAAGAGAGATACTCTTATAGTCCCATTTTACAGTTGAGGATACTGAGGTAGGCAGAGGTTAAGTGATTTGTCCAGGGTCACACAGCTAGCAAATGTCTGAGGCCACATTTGAACTCCATTTGCCTCAGTTTCCTCATCTATGGAATGAACTGGAGAAGGAAATGGCAAACACATTCCAGTATCTTTACCAAGAAAACCCCAGATAGGGTGATGGGAAGTTGGACACAGACTAAACAACAAGGAAACTCTAATCCCTGTCATAACCAACCTAACATTGTAATTGTTAGCGTACCATCTTCACATGGTTCTTCTGGACAAAACATTTTTGTTAGCCTTTAAGTGCTTAAAACGAGTTATGTTATATTCCCTATTTGGAAACTCCTTAAAAACAAGGAACTGTTTCACTTTACGTCTTCATATTCTCCAGCCTCTGCCCAAGTACCTAAATAAACATACTGATTTTACAGCACCAGTATTGGGAGTCAGAAAGGAGATCGAAACCTGCCTCAGACCCTTAAGGCCTCCATTACCTTGGGCAAGTCACTCACAGGTTGTTTCTTATTTTCCCTCTCTGAAATGGGGGTTAATTTTGTAATAAGATCTATCTCAAAGGGTTGTAGTGTGGATTAAAAGATGGGCTTTACACATGTAAAGCATTTTGCAAACCAGAGTGCTATATAAATGCTTGTTATTTTCACTACAATAACAATGGTGCCTTAGTTTAGGAAGCAAATGTGTTATTGTATTTTTTCCCTTTCTCAACAACTTCGTGACGCGATGCGCTCCCCACCCCCAAGTCCCATTCCCAAAAGGCAGCAGGAGATTCACAGACACAGAACAAAAGCCTTTGGCTCCCTTCCCCTAGTGGGGGCGGGGAGAAGGGTTGTGGAGGTGCTACACGAGGGAGCAAACAAAAGGGAAACAAAGAAGAGGAAGAGATGGGGGGCGGGGCGCAAAATTCCAAAGCCCGAGGGAGATCTCCGCGCGTGCGCCTGATGGTTTTTCTCCCTTCGCGCTTTTTTTTTTTCCACTCCTCCCAACGGTGCGCGCCAGGAGGCCTCAGGGGCGGATCCTGAGCAGGGCAGCGCGGCCCGACGCTGTCCCCTCCCCTTCCTCTTCGTACGCACTTCCTTCGAACTATGGGGACTTTCCTTCCCGGGTTTGGCTCACCAATCTGCCTATTTTGTGTGTGGCTTTGTTTTAATCAGCAAAAATTCCTCCGCAGGTTTCCCCTCCAAATTAAAAAAAAATAAGGTTGAAAGATAAGCTATTATTTAGTTCTGTTTTCCTTTTTCTTATATTGAGAGAAAGGTCAGGAAAGAGGCTGGCGCTTGGTTTGGGCATTGACAGGGTCAGCCTGGCCTTTCAAGGCCCTTTCCCTCCTCCCCGACTCGCCCGCGGCTTTAAGTAATCGCCTCTTGGGCTGCCGCAGTCTTTTCTCCTCGCTGGTCTTCTGTCCCGGTGATGGGTCTGGCCGGAACGCGTGTGCGGCCGAGCTTCGCTGTTCGGCCTACGGCTGATGCTCAGCTTGGTTGTCCCCGAAGGGACAGCGTGAGTAGTCTGAGGAGCTTCTCGGCGGTATGGAGCCTCTGGAGCGTGGGTCGAGCCGGGCGAAGTGAACTTTCCCCACCATGAGTTGGGGCGCGAGTGCCCCCCCCCACCCCAGGCTGCCGAAGGGACTCGGTCACTGGTAAGGCCGGCATCGGTGTTGGGGTCGGGGGAGGCACTGCAGGGCTGAGGTCGGATAAAGACTAAGGGACTGGACAGGATGATCCTACCTTTACAGACTAGAGTTTCTGATGCTCCCATGACGTCACCATTCGGAACTGATCCAGCCTCAGAAATGCAGGGTTACATTTCCAGCCTCCTTTCTCTGCGCTTCTGACTTTGCTGTGCTTTTTTTTCCCCCAGGACTTACGACCCACTCGGCTGAAGGTAGCCCTAGGTGAGTGATCTAGGGATGTGGTGGGGGTTACGTGGTGGGGTAAGGCCTTGATTGGCATGATGACCCCAGAGTGGATCTGAGTATCTCCTTGATGCTAATACCGCAGCGCACTGACTCTCTTGGTTGGGATTTGGGGGACGTGGGACCCTCAATTTCTTGATGAATCCCTGAATTCTCTGCCTTCTTTTTTTCCATTTCTTTTTCTCTTTCCTACCTTCATTATCCATACTTAGGGATTCTAAGCAACAGATTCTACTTAAACACAGGAAAGGTAAGTGCTACGTAGAGATTTAGTAGTAGCCATTCTTCTTTAATTTTTTAGTTGAAAAATACCCTGCCTTTAATTTATTGCTTTTTTTTCTTTTTGCTATTTTCCATTTTCTCCCAAAGGGAAGGTTCCTTAGTTTCTGTTCCCTTTGGTCATATGAAAAGTCTGGCTCTGTTTTAAGTTCTGTACAACCCTTTGTAGCCCATTAACTTCTGACTCTTCTGTGTATCCTCCCATACACAATGCTTTCCTTTTGAAAGGAGTACACAATGTCTTTTTCTCCTTAACCAGGCTCTACAAATTTCTGGACTCCAGTGATGGTTTCCATCTTTGAATGGCATAGCACCCTATTCATTCAGTTTGTATGCTCCCAGAATAAATTTTCCACCGGAGGTCTGCCTCTCTGATGCTCCTAAGGTTGGGAATGATGAGTTTTCAGACTAGAGTCTCTGACAGTTGCATTGGAGACAAGAAAAACACTGACCCATCCTGGAAATATGAAAAAATGATCCTAGGGTGGTCAGGGAGGCATCTGTTCCTGTAGGTGTTACTGGGTAGGAAGAACGAATGACTACCTCCTTTACCAAAACTCTTGTGTTCTTATCCACTGTTAGAACTGAAATTTTTTGACTTTTTTTTTTTTTCATTTTAATAGAGATGATTTCCCATTATCTTTTTTTCTCATTTTTCTGTCAATGGTTTGCAGCACCTCCTGTTGGTAAGGGTGCAAAGTAGCATGACTGGGATTTAGTGTACTGCCACAAGTCCTTGAATTCTGTTCTGAAAGTGACTTTGCAGCTACTGTCCTTATTCCTGCCTGGTCAGTTCCCACTTGGACCCACTTTGCATCTTATACCTAGTTACCATCTTTATGGATTGTACTTTCTTTGCTAACAAACAGAATCGGAATGCTTCTTTTGGTGTAAGGGGGAGGAAAGAAAAGTTGGAAATAATCACTGATCCTATTATGGATTTTCAGGGTCCTGTCTTCCTTGTGGTATAATGTTGCAGCTGTTTTGAGACCTAGAAGCCAGAAAACCATGGATTTTTTTTTTTTATGTGGATCAGTGATCAAATCAGGTGGGATGCACTTGAAGTTCATTTGAGTTTTGTGTGTGTTGGTTTTTTTTTTCCATTTCTGAATCCTTGTTTATAAGCATGTATTCTTGAATAAAAGACATTTTTAATAAGACCTGCAAGCTTCCTAATTTCAGTTTTCTATATTTTTGATTATACTAACTATCTCCCAGTGTCCCAGTCTTCCCACAATCTCAAATTCTGGATTACCAACATTGTTCTCCTAGAGAAGAGGGGAACTAATGTTTTTTCTTCATGGTCAAAGGTTGTGAATAAAGTGATAAATGGTTTGCCAGAACCAATAATTTGTACTCGTGTCTCAAAAAATCCATCCACTTTGTTATAATACATGTAAAAAAAGCAGGGCTAAAGGATCATTTGAAGCAGTGTGGAAGGCACAAAGGTAAAGATCATTACCTCTAGAATATTTCAGTGTATAGTAGGAATTTGGAATCTGAAAAAAGGAACACAATCAGATATAATTGAGGCTGAGTTCTGTGGAAATTTTAAGGAAAGGTTAATCACACCTAGGATCTTAAATGAAATCCATGATAAAATTAATAATTATTTTTAAACTGATAGGAACAATATATTTGTCTCACAATGGAACCATTTTTGAATAAACAGATTTATTTAAAATCCATAGGTTTCATTATGTAATTCTGTAAACAAAGTTGGAAAATAGAATAAATGATTGCTGTCTGCAAAAAAACAATGGTGCTTAAAGTATTAAAAGTTTCTATTGAGAAATAGTGAAAATAGAAGTAAACAAGTAGTTTTTCAAAAGGTAAAAAAGTTTTAGTGAAAACAGCAACAGGTAGTTTCTCAAAGGGTAAAAATTTTTTAAGAATATGAAAAGTTCAAATTCCTTAATACAAATCAAGGCAATTTACTAAATTAGTAAAAGGGGGATTTAAAAAAATCTAAATGGGGTGGCTAGGTGCCACAGTAAATAGAGCACCAGCCCTGGAGTCAGGAGGACCTAAGTTCAAATCCAGCCTCAGATACTAAACATTTACTTGACCTTGGGCAAGTCGCTTAACCTCAATTGCCCAGCCTTCCCCCCTCTCCAAAAAGAAGAAATCCAGTCAGCAGAACTGCAAAAACAGGCTATAATACAATTGAGAGATTGTAGGCCTGAGGTTGCAGTTCATATTTAAGGAACTTGGCCCTAGGAAAAGATCTATATCTTGTGATAACAAATTTAGAAACTCTTTATTGTACTGTGACTGGAAAAAAAAGTGGTATGTTGACAGTCATAGAATACCTTGGCTCCATAAAAGTGATTATGAAGAACATAAGGGAATAAAGATGAAGTGATAATGGGGATAGGAATGCTATGATTTTTCCTGGGTAGAGAATCCCTGGTTTGGGTGTTCGAAGTAGGAGTGCTACTGTTAGTGGTTGAACCACTTGCTCACACAATTAGTAAACATCAAGGTGAGATTGCAATCACTACAGGATTCTATTTCTGCTTTCAGTCATGTCTGACGGGTTTTCTTGACAAAGAGAATAGTTTGTTTCCTTCTCCAGCTCATTTTATAGATGAAGAAACAGGTAAACAGGGTAGGCTTGCATAGGATCACACAGCAGCTAAGTGAACCAGATTTCAACATGGGAAGAGGAGTCTGTGATTCAGGGCCCTATCTACCCTCTAAGACACCATTATCACATAACCTGTATGTATGTATATACACATAAGTAGACCTCCCCTGAACCCCCCTTATTTATTTTTTAAAATTTATAAATTTATTTTTAGTTTTCAGCATTCATTTCCACAAATTTGAGTTACAATTTTTTTCTCTCCGTTTTCCCCCTACCCCCCACCCCAAAATAGCAAGCCTACTGAATACCCCTTCCCCCAGTCTATTCTCTTATATCCTCCCCTAACTTTGTAGTAGAGCAAGATGGATTTCTATACCCCAGTGCCTGTAACTTATTTCCCAGTTGCATGTAAAAAAAAGTTTTTAAAAAAAACATTTGTTTTTAAAACACAAGTTCCAAATTTTTTCCCTTCCCTCCTCACCTACCTCCCACTGGGAAGATAAGCAATTCAATATAGGTTGTACATGTGTAGATACCCAAATCATTTCTGTAGTAGTTACATTGGAAAAGACTGACTTTCCCTCCATCCTATCCTGGCCCCCATTTATTCTATTTTCTCCTTTGACCCTATCCGTTTTTCAAAAATGTTTGCTTCTAACGACCTTGTCCCCAAATCTGCCCTCCTGTCTATCATCCTCCCTCTTATCCCCTACCCCCCTATTTTCCTGTAGGGTAAGATACCCAGTTGAGTGTGTATGTTATTCCTTAAGCCAAATTCAATGAGAATAAGGTTGTTACCCACCCACCCCCCTTTTTTAAAGTATCCTAATAATGTCCTACGGAGTGGTAGCTAGGTGGTGCAGCAGATAAGAGTACCAGGTCTAGAGTCAGGAATACTCTGAGTTCAATTCTAGCCTCTGACACTAGCTATGTGATTCTAGACAGGTCACTTAACCCTGTTTGCCTCAGTTTCCTCATCTATAAAATGAGCTGGAAAAGGAAATGGCAAATTAGTCTACTATCTTTGCCAAGAAAACCCCAAACGGGGTCATGAATAGCTGGACGCAACTGAGCAATAAGTGTCTTATGGATTAATTAGGGACAGAAACCCTAAAAAATCTCCCAGTCCCTTACTGATCCAACACAGGAGGCTGGTGGTTGATGACTTACCACAAGGGACCTAGGCAAGGGGTGCTTGATTAATCTACCTTGACTAGATTAATGATCCCCTAAGAATAGTAACCCCTTTTCCTATTCTTTGTAGAATGTGATAATGGAGGGACTGAGTGGTTTTAGGAAAATGATTCTTCAAGAGAAACTATTTTTGTTTTAGATTAAGGAAAACATGTACATAGACATATTCATGTTTATGGGGATAATTGGGTTATGGAATTTTGTGCTATAAAGAGGTTATCTAGTCTAGCCCCTTTTATTTTACAGCTGAGGAAATTGGCCCAAAAGCTAAAAGTCCCTTGGCGAAGGTCAGACGTGATGATGGCTGACATTTATATAGCAGTGGACAGTTTACAAGATAGGATCCTCACAACAACTTTTACCCAGAGGCTAGGTAAGACTTTGTGGTACACATAGTATATGAACTGGGATTTGGAAAATTGATAAAATCAAAAGATAATAGTGCTTTGCAAACCTCAAGTCTTGAAAGTCATGAAAAGTTGGACAGTCAGTTCAACAAAATTAACCAGTATACCAACTGAGTCTGATAGTATAAGAACAACATTCCATACCCATAGTTCCTCCTTCAGTTTGTCAAAGAAGAAAAGGAAGTTAGTCAATAAATTATATGCCAGTGGGCAGCTAGGTGGTAAGTGAATAGAGTGCCAGTCCTTTAATCAGGGAGACCTGAGTTCAAATCCAGCCTCATACCTAGTGACCCTGGGCAAGTTATTTAACCCTGCTTGCCTCCGTTTATGAACTGGAGTAGGTAATGGGAAACCACTCCAATATCTTTGCCAAGGAAACCCCAAAGGGGTCACAAAGAGTTGAAAATTAGGCCTGATTGAAAATTATATGCCTGGCAACTGCTAAATGTTTGGGTTACAAAGGCAAAACACAAGCCTTGCTTTTAAGGCATTTACAATCTAATGAACTAAAGGTATGTTATGTAACTTGATTTTTAAAATTCTTCTCTGCCTAATAATATAATTTTTGGGTATGGCCTGAAAATTTGAAACCTTAGAGCCAGAACAGGATTTCTTACAATTCTCAAAGAGAGTTGTTTTTATACTCTATACCTCATGTCCTGAAAGATAGGTATTTCGGTCAAGAACAACTATTTACAACAATCCAGTTTAGGTATTAAAGGGAAGGACAATTGTCGGTGGCTAGGTAGTGCAGTGAGTAAAAGTGCTGGCCCCAGAGTCAGGAGGACCTGAGTTCAAAACCGACCTCAGACGCTTAACACCCACACAAAAAAACTAGCCATATAACCTTGGGCAAGTTACTTAACCCCAATTGTCCTGCAAAAAAGCAAAAAAAAAAAAAAAGGAAGGCAGTAAGCATGTATTAAGTACCTTCTGTGTGCTAGGCACTGTGCTAATTATTATCTCATTGGATCCTCATACCCCTTGGAGGTGGATACTATTATCTCCATTTTACAGTTAAGGAAACTGAGATAGAACTCAAATGACTTGCGTAGAGTCACTTAGCTAGTCAGTTTCAGAGGTGGAATTTGAAGTCAGGTCTTCCTGACTCCAGACCCAGGATCTTATCCTAGCTACCTCTGATACAAGTTCTCCACAAGTGTAAAGTCCTTAATATTATGATTGCCCTGCTTAATGACTGATATCTCTAGAGCTATAGCTATATAGGTGGGCTAAAGGGAACAAGAAGTAAAGGAACTGAGTTGGAATGATAACTCTACCTTTCACCTTGAGTAAATGACATCCTCTCTGAGCCATGGATTCTTTATAAAATATTGAATCAGACCTCTAAGGACCCTTCCAGTTCTAAATCTATGAAGTTTGGAGTTTATTTTTGTTTTCATCAGAACAAAATGCATACATTAAATTTTGTTGTTGTTATGTTCTGATTTGACATTTTCTTTGCAAAGATACTGGAGTGATTTACCATTTCCTTCTCCAGATCGTTTTATAGATGAGGAAACTGAGGCAAACAGGGTTAAGTGATTTGCCTGGGGTCACACCGATAGTAAGTGCCTGAGGTCAGATTTGAACTCAGGAAGATGAATCTGCCTGACTCCAGGCCTAGCAGTCTACTGCACCAGAAAGTTGATTCCTTGAGGACTGCTACTCAAACTCCAATCAGTATCTGTCCATTATAGTTCTATGGCAGATAACAATTGTTAGTAATTATTTCAATATATTTATCTTATAATACATATTTAGTCAGTAATCTAAACATTAGTGTAAGAATAAGTAGTGTATTAATCCACAATTTGTATAAGTTACATAGGAATATAGATTCCAATAGGAAGGCTCTATAATAGGCCTCAAACTTTAATATGATGTTCACTACTTATCAAGTTATGAGTCTCACTTGTATGATAAGAATGCTGACAGATATCACCATCCTGTTTTGCTCAAATTCCATGACCAAACCAAGCATAGGTGGTGACGTAGTATGGTAAGTCCCCCAGCCCCCCACCCCATAGATTCTTGTAGTGTATATATAACTTATACCATCTCCTTCTGCCTAACCTAAGGAGAAGCTCATCCATCTTGTGATCACTTAGTGGAGATATTCCTTGCTTGACCCAACTCCTGATCCTGCTGACATACTATTTTTGCTTATTTTAGCTTATGTGCCATATCTCAGCCAATGAGATTATGTATTTTACCATGCTTCTTTTGCATATTTGGTATCAAACTCTATAAATACAAGGTCCTAGAAAAAAGGGGCCTCTCAGATAGTGAGGAAGAGCTGAGATCCACTTCATTAGAGAGGACCATGGACCCTTTAATATAGTGCCCTTGACTCAGCTTTGCTTCAGTCTCTTTTATTGTAGGTTGGAAAATTTTAATCTATACACCACCTATCTCGCCCTATACATTAAATAGCTATTGGCTAAGGGTTACTTTGAGTCCAGACTCTCAGACCCTGCCTGGCTAGGTAGTAAGAATCAAATACTCCTATCCCCCTGACAACCAGCATTCTCTCCTGCCTCACAGGAAAACTTTGGGAAGGCAGTATGTATGAGGAAAGAGGGAAAGGAACAGGAATGTAGAATTAAATTTGTGAAAATTTTGAGTTTCTGAATATGGGTACAGATTTGAGAAGTAGGGTATAGGGGAGTAGGTCTGTTAGAAAAGATGTGCCTGTGATAAATCTGGATGTCTATTATAAACCAAGTACAATAGTGACTATCCATATCATGACTTAGTGGAAAGAATTCTGTACTTACGCAAAGTCAGAAGACCTGGATTTGAATCCTGGTTCTGACAGTTGTTGGTCATATGACCCTGGACAAATTACTTGAATTTCTCTGAATCTCTTTTTCCTTATCAGCAAAATGGAGATAATATTTACAATACCTGCCTTCAGTTCACAGAGAAGTGATTTGTAAACCCCAAAGCCCTATGTACATGTGAGCTGTTATGTTTACTTATCTAGAACTCTGGAAATAGACCAGTCCTCCAGATGAAGGTCTATGGGTGGTGTAGGGGAAATACAGAAAGTATTATAGTTTTTTCCCATTTTAGCCATTTCCAGTATTGGGTTTCTGGTAACTAATAAGAATTTGTATTTCACATCTCAAAAAAAAAAAACCCAAAATAACTTTAAATCTCAATCATAAGATGTGGAAGACATTTGTATCTGAATCTCAGTTGATAATAAAATGTTGCTACATGGATATCTGTCACTTTACACTTATTCCAAAGTAAACATTCCAAAGTAAATCTCACTTCCCCAATTCGGGTCTTCCTCCAGACTTTACTATTCATATTGATGGGATTCTACCATTCTCCTTGTCACCCAGGGTAGTGTGGCATTTGGAGAGACACAATTCCTGAGTAAAGTAATCATTTTATTAATAATGCCAACATTTTAATAAAAGGATGGTCATTTGGCTGTCTCTCTCTTAGACCAAAGACAATTGTGGTAGCCTCACTGTCTTTATGCCCTTCCAAAAGTAAGTGTTCCCCAGGGTGGCAATCCACTCTGATTGGTTAACAATTAATAAGAAAATGAATATTACAGTGAGGGACTGGACCTGAAGTTTATTTCACTTACTTCTTAAGTTAACTCCAGCCTTGGACAACCTATTCAAAGAATTTATCCCCACCCAAACCTGAGTAGACACAATGGCTGCCCCAACTGGGTCGGTTCTGGATAGAGGAGAAGGTTAGCTCAACCTTCAGAGACTGAGGTCTTGAAATGAGGATAAAAGAAAAAGGGAAACTGGAATCTCCCCAAATCACTGGTTATTAATAATCATTTCTCTCAGTAGATATAGTCTTCCTCCTGCTCCCAGCTTAGTCCTCAGAACCATCATCTTGGGAAGTAATTCCTGCCAGCCATCCCCACTAACTTGCAGTCAATTTATGCCTACAGGGCAGGCAAGGTGGAGTACTTGAAGTATTTGGGTACCCTGAGAAAGAGCCTGGAGGCTGCATGTGGCAAACCAAGTCAAGCCACCACCACCATCTTGACCACCATCTCCCTTTGGACCCTGATGGGCACAGCCCAGGACCTAGAGCCCAAGAGCCCTAGGAATAATGTCATTAAATAATGACCTTAAAGAACATGCATTAATATCTATATCCTAAGGACCACAAAACTTTTACATCTGACTTGCAACTAGAACCTTCTACTGTTGTCTCCACCATTAGAATGTGAACTAATAGAAGCAGAGTGTTAACTCTTCCTTTTGTATCCCCAGTGCTTTGCCCATAGGATTTTATCAGATGCTTCATTTATGCATTCTCTTTATCTCTCACAGCCTACATCTAGTTACCATTAATTCTATCTTCTTCCCGTGAATATATCCTACCCTTTTTCTCTACTCTCATAGTCACTACCCTAAATCCAGGTCTTTTAACCCCATGTCAATAGTATTTCAAGGGCCATCTTGCCTCTGGTCAAGCCCTCCTGGACTTTGTTACCAGATTAGTTGCTCCTCCATTAGGAAAACTACAAAGACTCCTTAATACCTTTCTCCTCAAATCCAAACTTCTATTCGTGGTTTTCCAGGCTTTCCATAGTTTGGGCCTATGCTGCCTATCCAGCCATATCCACCAACTGTCCTTCAGTTTTCCAGGATCATTCATGTCTTCTATACTATTCTTCCTCTAACAGGAATAACTTTCATGCCACCACCCAAGCCATCCCTGTCCTTTAAGAAGCCTTCCCAGACTGATCAGAGAATAGCTGATGTCTTTGCCTTTGTTTCCAGGAAATACTTTGATTATTCCTCCCTATACCCTAGCTTTCCCACTTGTACCCTGTAATGGAAATGCAAATTTAAAGATCTTCCCTGCCCCTAGGCCCTTTGATAGGCTTAAGAGACTCTGAGAACCTTCCTTGATTTGAAAATATACTCTGCCACCTAATAGGCTGAATGTGGTCACATGGAGCCTGTGGCAGGAGGTTTGGTTTTCAGGAATGCCCACACCTTGATGCTATGTGATTGGGCAGTGGGTCAAGAGGGTGGTTACATTCTCTGACCCAGGAGAAGGCTATATAATCCCTGATGTGAGGCTTTGCTTTGGGGCTCACTTTGAGAAGTGTTGTGTGATTTGATCAGATGAGACTCTGAGAAGCCATTGTTGAGAACCCCCCCACTTTGAAAAACCCAGATGTTGATTTGGTATGGATATAATGGTTGGACAGTTTGGAAACCTGTCTACTTGATTTGTTTCTCTGTCTTGATAATTCTGTCTGTATACTCTGAAGTTCAGGGTACTGACCTTTTTCCCCCTGAACTAGGTAAACGATATATATTTGACTGATTAAAGTAAGCTTGTTAACCAATTTTGAGTTGCTTTCCTTTAGCAAAGCAGATCTAAGAACCTGTGTTGGCAGCCATCCTGGGGACGCTGGGGTGCTTGCTGCTACATACCCACATACCCTTCTTCTTCCCTTATATCCACAAAATGTATATGCTTTTTCTACTCTGACTTCATGCCTCAGGTCAAGTTTCTATCTCACAAAATCTTTCTCCAGTCCTTGTTGATGTCTTAATTTGTAATCTATGTTCTAAATCACTAACCCCACCTTAACCCATAGGTCAAGAATTTCCTCATCACAGGACAGATAAGATACCTTGTGAAGGAGGTTATGTTTGGGGGCTAGCTCAGGGCTCAGATATAACAGTAGTTTGGAGCTCAGTAATTATCTTTTTGATATATCCAGAGAACATCTCTGTACCTTTCCCTCTCTGTGGCCCTTGCACTCAAAGTTGGAGCTGCTCTCCTCCTTTATCACCACTCCCCCCAGCACTAAGCTGAGTTTTTAACCAAAGTAATTGCTGAGTTTTCTTTGACAATCCCTAAGGGTGTCTCTGCCACCTCAGTCCTTCCATCACCTCTCAAGTGACATCTTCCACCTCCAGCTTCCCTCCCTAAATAAAAGGTCCCTTCTCTGCACCCAACATTGAGACCCAGACCCTCCCCTCCCACAGGTATCATACCCCACCTTCCTACTATAGTTCTGGATTCTAGGATTAAAGCTGTTCCAGAAGAGGTGAGCAAATAACTTCATTTGAGACAGTGGCTTGGGTTTTTTTTTTCTTTTTGGACTTTCTAGTCACTGAACCCAATCTTCCTCCCTCCTTGAACTTCCTCAGTTGGGAAACATAAGATAAGACACATGACCAAATCCTCCATGAGACTCAAACATCACCTTTATCACCAGGTATGGATAAACAGAACAGAGTCACCATAGTTTTATAACATTTTTTATGGCTGGAGAACTAAGTAGGACAGAGGCTAGGAGGAACTTGATAACGTGGTTCAGTTCCCAGACATGTCCACCTTTGCCCCCTGAACTCTTGTGACTACTGTTTCCTCCCTCTATTCAATGGGCTGGATTGTGCTGTGGTGCATGGGGCCATGGAGAGTAGGACATGACTAAATGACTGAACAACAAAAATCTCTAATCCAAGTCACAATGGGGCTTGCAGAGCCCACTCCTGTCCTCTAGGAAATCTTCCTCTGCTGTTCAGATGGTTGTTTTTGCTTGCCTCCTTCTTACCAGGTCTCATGGCTAGACCCCAACACACACACGTGCATCTTTTCCTCCTCTTAAACTCATATACACAATTTACATATGTATTTGGTATGAACCTCATATTATTGAAGTGGATAATTTTGCAGGAATTTGGAACATTTCCTAGAGGGGAAAAAAACAAACATTTCCTAGAAATGTCTTGTCAGTTGAAGTATCACCAAAACCCAGCACATCATAGTAACATTGTTTCTGGAACATCCATCTCCTGCACTTAAGTGATTCCTCACTGAATTAGAATAAAAAAAGTTTAGAGAGGAGCGCTATGGAAGGGAAGAATTTCTCCAGGACACCATAGCAAACACTCTGAAAGAACTTCCCAGCATCTGCTACCAGGAGATGCCTGTTTTGCAGAGGGTAAGGCTGGTTGGTTAGTTTTGCTTCAGGCATGTATGACTTGAGAGTAAGAAAAAGCATAATATATCCTCAGTTGTGCTTTTTATATTTTATTAATTGCTTAATTCAAAGGATTCATCACTTTTTGGCTAACTTTCCATTGAAATACCCCTCTACTTCCCAACGCTCTTGATCCTTAAGACAGCAGGTGCTAATCCAGGAACCCTAATGGAAGTCCTTGAGTCATTTTTCAGTTGTATTCAACCCTTTGAGACCCCATTTGGGATTTTTTTTTTACAAAGATACTGGAGGAATTTACCATTTCCTTCTCCAGCTCATTTTGTAGATGAAGAAACTGCGGCAAACAGGGTTAAGTGACTTGTCCAGGCTTACAACTAGTAAATTTTTGAGGCCAGATTTGAATTCAGGAAGATGAACTTCCTAGACTCCAGGACCAGCACTTTAAACACTTACCCATAAGGCTGTAAGGAAGCCTCATTAGTAAAACCTTCCAAAGCTTGTGCTGAACTGGCATAGTAATGCCGACTATCAAGTATCAAGAACCCAGGGTCACTTCCATACAATGAGGACTTCATGGAAAATCTTATTATATTTTATCCCTCAACTACAGATATATGAAATTGGGTAGTCAAAGGGCCCCCCCTGATCTTCTGGACTTAGGCTTGAACACTGGGCCACTTCCTGAGGGGCATGTGCTTTGGCTTAGTGCTGAAGGACTTACATTTTGAGGTGATGGGTAAATCCTTACTGCTCTCCAATTCCCCATGATATGGGAGTGCTGAATATGTGCTTTGGTCACTTCCAGAAACATATAGGCTTTGACCTCATGTCTAAAGTTAAGCATGACCAGAGGTTCCTGATTGGCCGCTTGATCCCTCTAAGGGGGTAGAAAGGAGGGCTATGTTTCCTCATTTCCTTCATGGCTCTGCTTCTGATATTCTGGGCTTCAACACCACCACATCCTTATATCTTTCTTATCCTGCAACATCCCTCCATCATTCTGGCCTCCTCTCATTGGTAAATTCTTCCAGGGGCCTCTCTTTTGGGGAGGGGTTGGCCCAGGACAGCCAACCTTAATTCCCCTCCCATTTCTGCTTCTTTATGAACTTTTATACACAGGGGCCTTCCTTCCCCCTACCTCCTTCAGCTTCCCTTTTGTGTGCTGTCTTTCCCCATTAGAAAGTAAGTTACCTGAGGAAAGGGACTATCTTTTGTTTTGTTTTTTCTTTGTATCTTCAGCGCTTAGCATGTAGTAAGTGCTTAATAAATGCCTGCTGCCTTGCCCATGCCAAATAGGATCAGTCACAGAGGCCACTCAGGAGAAATCACCCACTCAGGAGATTTTGTATAACTTGGGCAACCTTTCCTTTGGAGTTCCTGAGAAGTGAGGAAGGGGAATCTTCATTCCACACCCCCAGTCCAACCCAACCCCCATCCTCTCAACCCCCCCCCTCCCCAAACCCAACCCAACCAGTAGCAATGGTGAATATGAGCATGTGCCATCTAGATATGAGAATGGACACCAAATCTCTGGATGCCTTTTCTGCTTTATTTCTTTCTCTAAGTGAAATATTAATCCTGATGGCTGTTTCTGGACTTTACCACAATAACATGAGTTCCCTAAGTCAGGAGCTCCTGATATACAAGATATGATCTCTGCAAAAAACTCAGAGGAGACAACAGCCATGAGGATGATGGTAGAAAACAAAGGACTATAAGAATCTAAAATATGCCCTAGCTTGCCCCAAGATTTGGACTTGTGAATTGTCCAGATAGCATGGGTCAGGGGTGGCAGGGGAATGTTTGTTCAGCAGCCCAAGACTTCTGGAAGTGCTTACCTCCTGGGAGGTAAATGGCTTCCATGGATTTAATTACCATCTTTATGCTGATGATTGTCAAATCTGTCTTTCTTGCACCATTCCACCTTTGGAGATCCCTAATTTGCTACATTTTTCTCTATTTTGGACCAAAATCTACATCATTGCACTCTCCACTCATTGATCCTCATTTTGCCCACTGGAGTCAAGCCAAACAAGTCCAGACCTTTTTTTTTTTAAGCAATTGTGGTTAAATAACTTGCTCAAGGTTACACGGACAGTTATTCCTGGGTGTGGTGCTAAGTATCAGAGACTGGACTCGATCCCAGCTCATCCTGACTCTGGGGCCAGTGCCCTTACTCACTGAGCCACTTGCCTGCCCCTAAGCAATTGGGGTTAAGTAACTTGCTCAAGGTTATGCCCAGGTGTTTCTGGGTGGGTGCTAAGTGTCTGAGCCTGGATTCGATCCCAGGTCATCCCGACTCTGGGGCTGGTGCTCTTACTTGCTGTGCTACCTGGACGCCCCTGACACAAGACATTCTTAAAATATTTGAAGACCACTGATCATGTCTCCTCTGTGTTGTCTGTCTAGATATTCCCATTTTTTTCAACTAATACCTCTATGGCATGGTCTTCAGTCCTCTTGACATTTTGGTCACCCTCCTCTGACTTTACTGAGAGTTATCAATGCTTCACTAATTGGCTGGATCCCAGAGCTCATAGCATAGCTGTTGTTATTCCCTTTACTGATCTACACCTCAGTTCATATTGGTCTTCTCTGTGTGTTTCTTATCAACAGTCCCACAAAAATCATCCAAAGAGAACCAACCTAGGAACTTGAGGTTTTCTGACAGGTCTTTTAATATTTCACAGATTGTTGTTCTTGTTGTGGAATCATTTCAGTTGTGTCTGACTCTCCATGACCCCACCTGGGGTTTTCTGTGGTTTGCCATTTCCTTCTCCAGCTCATTTTACAGATGAGGAAACTGAGGCTGGCAGGGTTAAGTGACTTGCCCAGGGTCATACAGTTAGTAAGTGTCTGAGGCTGGATGTGCACTCAGGTCCCTCCTGACTCCAAATTCACCCCTCTGTGTTGGTACCATCACTGAATTCATCCTATCCATATATTATTAATCACTTTTAATTCATAATGGACCCAAGTCCTTTTCTAATCACACAGATAGCTTTTCTGATACCTCCTGATATCTTTTTATGCTACTTTTCTTCAAATTTATTTACATTTATGTAAATTAACTCCAACACACAATATCCTAATCATTTAAATATTAGGTTTTTTTGTATGTTCATTCTTGCTAACTTTTTATTTGGTTATAGTGTATACTTTCTCTTGGTTCTGCTTTTTTGGTGTGCTTTGTATTATTTCATGAAGTTATTTATAGATGTCTTTATGTTTGTCATACTTGTTTATGTTTTAATTGCATTTATGGTATTCTATTATATTTTGGGGGGTAGGGCATCTGGACCTAAGATTTCACATCTGTAGAGCAGAGGTGTCAAGAACCCTGCCTACGGATTGCAACACTCCCACGTGTTGCCTGAACCAGATGAAAATGCAATTGGGAAATAATGAACAAAATAAATAATAAATAATATTTAACAAACTAAATAATAACATCACATTTTGAATCTATCTCAATAGAGATAGCAGGGATCCATATGTATAGATTAGTGGCCCCATATCTATTAGAGTTTAACACCACTTGTATATGAGACTCTTTTGGAAACTCCCTCCACTCATGGAGACTGGGAATTCTTCCTTAAGGCAGCAAGGTGGCTCAGTGGACCTGGAGTCAGGAAGAGCAAAACAGAAATCCTGCTTCATCTGTTTTCTACCTGTGTGACCCTATGCAAGTCATATCACCTCTGTCTGCCTCAGTTTCCTCATCTGTAAAATGGGGATAATAAGAACACCTACCTCTCTGGGTTGTGAGGATAAAGTGAGTAATTTGTAAAGCACAAGATACTTCACAATAACTTACAGTACAAGAGGGTTACCTAGACAACTGAGAGGTTAAATGACTTGGCCCATGGGTTACATAGCTAGAGTGTATCAGAAGCAGGACTTGAATCCTGGTTGTAGGAGGATAGACTTAGAGCTGGAAGACAAAAGGCACATAGCCTATATCAGAGGTATGATTTTAACCCAAGTCTTCCTGACTTTAAGTCCAGTATTCCCTGCTGATTCTCATTCTATTTTCTGGAGAGGCTGGACCTATGTTTTCATTAGTATAGGGAGCCCCCTGGTGAGGAAACTTCTTCCACCCAAGGGTGCTAAGAGGTTAAGGATCACTCAGTCTTTTTAAGTCAGAGACGGGATTTGAACCCAAGTCTTACTAGCTTCAAGGTCTGCTTTCTGTTCACTATGTTCAATGGATTTTTTTCTATTCTATATGTTGTTGTTATTCAGTCACCTCCAACTCTTTGTGATCCCATTTGGGATTTTCTTGCAAAGATACTAGAGCAGTTTGCCACTTCCTTTTTCAGCTCATTTTACAGACGAGGAAATGGAGGCAAATGGGGTTGTGACTTGTCCAAGGTCACACAGTAAGTGTCTGAGGCCGGATCTGAAATCAGGAAAATGAGTATTCCTGATTCTAGGCCCAGCACTCTATCCACTGTGCCACCTAGCTGCCCCCATTCTATAAATGTATTACAATTAATTTAACCTTTCCCTTACTATTAGATATTTATATTGTTTTCAGGTTTTGGCAATTATAACAAAATGCTGTTAGGAATATCTTTGAACAGATAGCTCTTTTTAAAAATAAAGCAAAACAGTACTTTTAAAACATTCCCAAAGTGGAATTATTGGGTCAAAAGGCATGCTTATTTTTGTAACTTTTTCAGAGTACTGCCAGATTGTTTTGAAACAATATTTCACTAGTTTAAAATTTTGCAAGCAATGAATACTCACAAGCTGGCCAGCACTGTTGGCTACTTTACAAAAAAAAAAATCTATCCCATCAACTATCACTCCTTCCAAAAAATTAAAAAAGGAACAACTGTTAAAAATAAAGCCCTCAACACATAGCTACATAGTCCAATAAAACAAATCTCCACATTAGCCATGCCCTAAAATGTATCTGTTTCTACATTTTAATTGCATTACCTCTGTCAGGAATGGAGTGAGGTGTTGTTTCATCTTCATTTTTTTGGACTTCTGGTTTATCACTGTGTTGATTAGTTCTAAAATATCTCAAAGTTGTTTTTGCCTATAAATGTGATATTTTATAAATTGTTCTAATTCTGCTCACTTCACTTTGTATCAGTTCATAAAGATATTATCTGTTTCCTCTGAAATTGTCAATTTCATAATTTCTTTTGCTACAATAAAGTTTTATTACATTCATTTGCCATCATTTGTTTATCTAAACCAAAGTTTATGGTTTTTGTTTTCATAAATGGAGTTTCTTTTATTTTATTTTTATATTATTATATATCATATTTTTATATTATTTTCTTGCTCTTTATTGGTAGTATATAACAATGCTAGCCTGCATTGGTAGGGAAATTTACTTTCCAAGAACTTCCTCTACATCAAATTGCAAGACTGGACCAGAGAGAGAGATTTATTTTAGTGAGTTAATTTAGTGCTTAATTCATTTATTTTATTAGTTAATTTTTTGGTTTAGTTGGATTTTTTAACTTTTATTATTTCTTCTGCAAGTAATGCCTTCTTGCCCTTTTCATTTCAAATGTAAATAGGTAGACAGCATTTATTAAATGCTTACTGTGTCCTAGGCACTGTGCTAACCACTGGGATTAAAAATAACAAGCTAGACAGTCCCTGTCCTTAAAAGACAATCCCCTACCCTCAAGGAGCTTACAGTTGACTGAAGGAGACAACATGAAAACAAAGATATACAAATCCAGCTATATACAGGATAAACAGAAAATAATTAACAAGGCAAAGACACTAGAATTAAGAGGGGTTGGGGAAGACTTCCAGTAAAAGGTGGGATTTTAATTGCGACTTAAAGAAGTGAGGAAGGCTAGTAGTTTGAGAGGAGGAGAGAGTGCATTCCACACATGGGGGACAGTCAGAGAAAATGACTGAAGCTGAGAGATGGTGTCTTGTTTGTGAGATAGCCAAGAAGTTAGTGTCACTAATGTAAGTGTCAAAAAATACGTGTCGGAGAGTGAAATGTAAGAAGACTAGAAAGGTAGGAGAGGGTTAGGTTATGAAGGACTCGGAATGCCAAGTAGAGCATATTCTATTTGCTCTTGGAGGTAACAAGAAGCCACTAGAGTTTATTGAAGGGACAGGTGGGGCAGTGACATGGTTAGACCAGCACTTTAGGAAAATCACTTTAGTGACTGAATGAAAGATGGATTGGGTGAGGAGAGACAGGAGGTTGGCAGACTCAACAGCAGGCTATGGTAAAAGTCCAGGCATGAGGGGATGAGGGCCTGCACCAGAGTGGTGGCTGTGGTAGAAGAGAGAAGGGGGCATATTCAAGAGATGTTGCAAAGGTGAAAGTGACAGGCCTTGGAAACATTAGATATGGGGATGGTGAGAGAGAGTGAAGACTCCAGAATGACTCCTAGGTTGTGAGCCCAAGGGACTGGGAAAGTGGTGTTGCCTTCTGTTATTGTTTGACCTTCATTTTCAAAGAGGACTAATGATATAGGTGATATCTTGACTTGTTCGTGATTGGATTTAAGTGAGGCAGGGTAGCACAAAGTCATCAGCCTCACTCTCTCTTTCAGAGGCATCAAAGTTCAATAGTAGAAAAAAAGTTAAGACAACTGATAATAGCCCAGGATGCAGTGAACAACCTTGGCATCTTTGATTCCCCAACCCCTCAGCTCTAAGATGCCTTCATGGTCCTTGGAACAAATTGTTCTTATCTGCCCATTCTAGTGGGGGAAGTCTTCCCATGTTTGACAGAGACATCCCCCTAACTCACCCATGGGTTTGAGGCCTCTCAGTTACCCACAACCTGGTTTAGCCCTTCTGCTTAGAAGGATTACCAGCTACCAGCTGTAGCCACAGCTTCTTGGAGCCAGAGGTGAGAGATGAGTGAATCAGGTGGACACCAAAGGTGGATGAACAGTCCTGAAAAGGGTTCAGCAAGTCCTCCTGAACACCTAATACAACCCCTCTACAGTAATAGGGAAGGTGTGTGTGTGTGTGTGTGAGAGAGAGAGAGTGTGTGTCAGTGTCTTTGGTTGCTTGGGTAGCTTTCATTGTTTGTCCCTCATGTCACATATATGACTGGGAAAATCTTCAGCATCAGGCTGTTTTGGCAAGTTGCCTGAGGTCTTATATATCAAAGGACTGAATGATGATAACTCTATATCACTAGGTCAGGGACAGTATAATTCTTTTTTTTTGGACAGCATAATTCTTGACATCTTCAAAGCACTTTTCCTATTTTCTCAGATAGCCCTGCCAAAGAGTTCATGGGATATTGACAATCACACAATCACAAAATCTCAGAGCTTGAAAAGGACCATCTAGCCTTTATCTGAATAGTGTTACAAAAAATCTGACAAGTAGTAAACCTTTGCTGGGTGGAGACAATGGTTTGTGGTCATGGTAAAGGTTAGGGTTTAGAAGTATGATGATACACCCTGGACAGACTTCATATCTGAGATGGCAAGTTCTAGGTTTCTACTGTTTTGAGAGGGATCAAGGAGAAACCAGATGACCAGAGCTTAATTAAGGCTTTTGTGTGTATACCACAAAGTAGGTCATAACAACTGGGTCACAAGATCAGTGATTGCTATATTCTGTAGCCACTTTTTGGGTCTGTTCCTATCGTCTAAGGTGTGCTTGTGTTGGGATTCTTAGTATCCTGAGATTTACCTTATCATCCCTGCTCACGACTCTGTTTTTAATTAATTGAAATTGAAATTAATTGAATAGCTCCAAAAACAATGCATTAATGCACCTGTTTTCCTGTTGTCCCTCTAACATTTATAATTTTCCTTTTTTTGTCATTGTTGATACTGAGAGGTTTGAGATAAAACTACATAACTGCTTTAATTTGCATTTCTCTAATTATTAGTGATCTTGAGCACTTTTTTCATATTGTTAATAGTTTGGATTTCTTCTTTTGAAAACTGCCTACTTATATTGTCTGACCATGTATTACTTGGGGAATGACTGGTTCTTAATCTTATAAATTTGAATAAATTCCTCATATAGATGAATGAGACTTTTATCAGACAAACTTGCTGTAATGACTTTTCCATCCAGGTACCCGTTTCCCTTCTAGCATTTACGATATTTGATTTGTTTTTGCAAAATTTTTAAAATTTTATATGATAAAAATTATCCATTTATCTTGTATGATCCTCTTTCACTTTTTTTTATTTGTGAACTCTTCCCCTACCCATAAATCTAAAAGGTAATTCTCCCTAACTTCTCTAATTTATGATATGACCTTTTCTATTTAGGTCATAAACCTATCTGGAGGTTATCTTGGTGTATAGTATAAGGTGTTGGTCAAAATCTAATTTCTGCCAGATTTCTTTCCCAGTAATTGTGGTCAAATAGTGATTCTTTCCCTCTCTAAGTGGGGGCTTTGGACTTATTGAACACTGTGCTACTGTGTATGGTTTTTTTTTGGTATGTTATATAGCTAATTTGTTCCACTTTTTTTTAACCAATACCAAATCATTTTGATGATTAAGGCTTTGAAATATATTAAGTGCATTTTCATTCATTTTCATTGATTAACACATACTGAACAGAATGAGGTCTGAGGTTTGACCACTGTAGCAATCCTTTAAAGACTTCCTTCCAAGTTAATATCAATCAATTAACACTGGTCATTTCACTAGCTATAAACCCACATTATTTTATTGTAATCTTGCTGAAATTGTCCATTTTTTCAAACCATGAAATCATAAGGGACTGTTATATTTCTTAATAAAATCTAGAAAGGTCTATGACAAAAATGCATGGTAGGTGTATTTTTGTCTACAGAATTTCCTTAATCTATCAATCTAGTATCTGTCAAAAATGGAAATTACTTGCTTTATGAACCTATACTGGTTTTTAGTGATCACTAATTTTCTTTCCTCTTTCTAGTGTGAAGATCATTCTCATTGACATAAAGAAGATGGAAATATAGCTCTGGCTCTCAATTAAATTAAATTCAACAAGCATCTACTACTAATAATTGCGGTTTATATGTCATTTGAAGGTTGGCATACATTATTCTTATTTGATCCTCACAACCACCTTGGGATGTATAATTGAACCTATTTTATGGATCTGGAAGTCTGAGAGAGATTAAGTATCTTTCCTAGGGTTACACAGCTAGTAAGTGTCTGTGGCAGGATTTAAACTCAGGCCTGCCTGACTCCAAGTCCAGTGTATTATCCATTATCTTACACTGCTTCTGTCTATGTCCCAGACACTGTACCAGATATTGGGGATAAAAGGACAAAAATGAAAAGTCTCTACCCTCAGGGATACCAAAGAATAAAATAAGCAGCTTATGAATGTCTATAATGCCACCAGAAATGACACTGTAGGCTTTGCTCCAGTGAATGCAAGGTAGGAAAGCTAGGTTGGAGCCACATTGTGAAAGGCTTTAAATTCCAAACAAGAAGGGTTTGTGTTTATCTTAGAGGTAAAAAAGAACCATTGGAGTACTGAATTTACTGAATAGAGGAGTAACACAGTAAGATCTATATTTGTGTTAATATGTGAAAAATAGATTGAAGAGGGGAAAAACTTGAGGCCAGGAAAAAGAGAGGAACCAAGCATTTATTAAATGCCTAATATATGGTCAGTCAGGTGGCACAGTGGATAGAGTTCTGGATTTGGAGTCAGAAAGACTCCTCTTCCTGAGATAAAATCTGGCCTCAGACACAAGTTGTATGACCCTGGGCAAGTCACTTAACCTTGTTTGCCTCAGTTTCCTTATCTGTAAAATGAACTGGAGAAGGAAATGGCAAACTATGCCAGTATCTTTGCCAAGAAAACCCCAAATGGGGTCACAAAGAGTTGAATACAACTGAAATGACTGAACAACAACAAACTATATGTCAGATACTGTGCTAAGTGCTTTACAAATAATATCTCATTTGATCCTCACAGCAATCCTGGGAGGTAGATTATAACCCCTGTTTTATAGTTGAAGAAACTGTGTCTAAGGCCAAATCTGAACTCAGGTTTTCCTAACTCTAGGCCCATCGCTCTACCTATTGTGCCACTTAGACCAGTTAGGAAGGCTTTTCAAGCATCCAGGCAAGAGACCAAACAGGCTTTCCTGCTATTTCTCACCCTCCCTCTCCCATCTCCATGCTTCTGCCCAGGTATAGCATGTACCCTCTTTATTTCCACCTCTCAGAATTGCTGGTCTCCTTTTAAAGATCAGCCCAAATACCATTTTCTGCATGAAGCCTTTCTTGATTTGGCTGTTCATAGCTTCCCTCCTCAAATTAGCTGGCATTTAGTTTGCCCATATTTGTTAAGTACACATTGTGTCCCCTAATAAAATGTTTACTTCTTGAGGCAGGGGTTGCTTCATTGTATCTTAGTATACCTGGTGCCTAGCTAGCACATGGTAGGTGATTACTGATTCATCAACTTTGTCTACTGGAGGTCAATAAGCCACGAAGTATTTCTGATATAGGTAAATAAGTATCTTAACACAGAAGAATTGGTATACCAAAGTGTGATTTGCATGAGAAAAACATCTGCTGAGCACATAAAAACATTTCACATGTACATGGTATTCTAATATGTTATTCTCTTGTGATTCTTACCCCAAACCTGTGAGGTAGGGCAATTATAAGCGTTACTCTCTCCACATTATAGATAAGATAGCTTGTCTGTATATTAATCATGCTTCATAAACTCAAAGGGGAATAAAATCTGATCTGGGGAAGATAGCAGATGTGGGGGAGGTATGGCTCTGGAAGCTGATGGCCAAGATCGGGGTAGGAGAGGCTTCAGGGGCACCCAAGCCATTGGTTCCTGTACCCAGTGCTTGCATCTCAAATACCTTAACCAGTCTACTCACTTAGCATGACCTGTTCCTCTATCTTGCATCACCCTTGATCTTGTCATTGTCCACAAATGTATCACCTCTGTGTTCAATTCTGAAATCTCCTTATCCAACCACAAGCTATCGTCCTTTCACTTCTCTAGCTACCTTCCCTTATATAACCCCACTCTTTGTCCATATTATGACCTCCAATTCCTTGACCGCTCAATTTTCTAACAGACCATCTCCCCCTACACTAACCACTCTCTGCTCTTTTCTCTATCTTGATTCCTTGGTGAACCAATTCAACTCTGTCTTCTCTTCAATCTCTAGCCCTTTTGTCATTATCACCAATTATAGCCAGCCAAGCTTCTGCCTTAGATCAGAACCATCATTCATTGCCTTTGCTCATATATATATCTATATATATCTACTGTTGAAAGGTGGAGAAAATCATGACACAATTCTGACTGGGCTCACTATAAATTTATATTACAAATCCTCAACTGAGCCCTCGCTGCTGCTAGGCACTCTTTTTATACCTGTCTTATTAACACATTATCTCACTCTCCACAGCAGCTTTTCCAAACCTTTTCATCCCTCCTCAAACCTCTCATAGCTTTCCCTCCTCCCACCCTCTCAGCTGAAAACCTTGCCTGATATTTTTACGGGAAAAACTGATACCATTTGCCATGAATTCTCCTTTCCTCCACATCAACTTTCATTCAGGTACCTTCTGCTATTCTCTCCTCCTTCACCCCTATTTTATATGAGAAGTGGCCTGACTCCTTACCAAGACACTTAACACTTGCTAGTAGTGTGACCTTGGGCAAGTCACAACCCTAATTTCCTCTCCAAACAGCAAAAAAAAAACTCAACTTGTGTATAAAAGGTGCTTCCACTTTATTTCCTGACTTAACCCCTTAAAGTCTGTCTTTTGACCTTTATCACTCTACAGAAACTGTTCTCCAAAGTTACTGAGATTTCTTAGTTACCAAATCCAATGGCCTTTTCTTAATTCTCATTTTCCTTGACTTTTCTGCAGTTTTTGATACTGTTGATCACTCTCACCTCTTTGATATACTATTTTCAGGACACCACTACTCCCTCTTGGTTCTTGTCCTTCCTGTTTTCTGTTTCCTCTGCTAGGTGTCCTTCAGGGTTCTGTACTAGGCCCTCTCTCTTTTGTCTACTTTATTTGGTGATCTCACAAGCTTCTATGGATTTAATTACCATCTCTATGCTAATGATTCTTGAATCTACCTATTTAATTAGCACAAACCTCTCTGCTGACTTTCAGTCTTATATTTCCAACTGTCTTTCAAATATCTTAAACTGGATGTCCAGTAGATATCTTAAACTCATTAGAAGTGATTCAGTTTCCTGCTGTGGCACTGGTAGACTGTCCAGGTTTCACAGACATACAATGAGGTCAGCATAATGGCTCTGTAGATCTTCTGTATGGTAGTTAGTCTAATATTGTTCTTTCCCACACTTTCCTTTGGAACCTTCCAAACACTGAACTAGCTCTGGCAATGCATGCATCAACCTCATTATCAATGTGTACATCCCTGGAAAGTACACTAACACTGCCAGGAAGGTGAATCACTTCCATTTCAATTGTCTTAGGAAGATTCTGAAGATCACCAGGCAAGATAAGGCAGCAGACACTGAGGTCCTTTCTCAAACTAAACTCTCAAGCATTCAAACTCTACTGCAGAATACAATTCTGAAGGGCTGGCTATGTTGTTTGAATGCAAAATATATACTTTTTATGGAGGGCAAGCACTCACATGGTGGTCAGAAGTATACAAGGATGCCCTCAAGGTCACTCTTAAGAACATGGAATTGTGTGACATTTGGAGACACTGGCACAGGACTACCCAGCATGGCGTGCCCTCATCAGAGAAGGCGCTGTGCTCCATGAGTAAAGCAGAATTGAAGTAGCTCAAAGAAACAGGAGATGCACAAATTTAGAGATTCTAACCCAAATGTTCACATGGAGTATTTGTGCCCAACCTGTGGTAGAACATTCTAAGCCCATCTTGGGTCTGCTCAGCCACAGTGGGACACATTGTAACTTGACTCTAGCATAATGATCTCATTTTGGTCCTCTTCGAGAATGAAGGACAACACCCAACCAACAACACTCAATATGTCCAAAATAGAACTCATTTTTTCCCCTAAACTCTCCCCCTCCCTTCCACTTTCCCTCTCACTGTGGAGGGCAACATAATCCTCCTACTTCCTCGGGCTCCCAACCTAGAAGCCATCCTGAATTCTTCACTCTCCCTCTCCTCCTATATCCAATCTGTTGGCAAGGCCTGGTGAACTTTGCAACATTTAAACAATATGTACTTTTTACTGTCTCCTCTCCCCCCTCACATCAGAGAAGGCTACCATAGACTTGTAAATCTATGTAAAACCATACTATGTATTCTTCTATTTATCAGTTCTTTCTCTGGAGATGTATAGCATCTTCCTGTATAGGTCTTTTATATTTGATTCCAGTATTTAAAATACTCAGAATAACTTGGTCATTCACAATTACTCTTCGAAAAGTATTGCTGTTACTGTATACAATGTTCTCTTGGTTCTGCTCATTTCACTTTTCACTATTTCATACAAGTCTTTCCATGTTTTTTAAAAATCAAACAGATCATCATTTCTTACAGCACTCCCTTAAAGCATTCTATCAATCATATACCAGAATTTGTTTAGCCATTCACTTCAATTTCCAGTTCTTTGCCATCACAAAGAGAGCTGCTATAAATATTTTGGAACACAGTTCTTTTGCTTTTTCCCTGGTCACTTTGGGAAACAGATATGATAGTGGTATTGCTGGGTCAATGGGTATACAATTGTTTTTTGGTCTTTTTGGAAGGGGGAAGGCAGGCCAATGGAGGTTGACTTCCCCAAGGCCACACAGCTAGTAACTGTTAAGTGTCTGAGACAGGACTTGAACTCAGGTCTTCTTAACTCCAGGACCAGTGCTTTATTCATTGCACCACCTAGCTGCCCCTAATTATACAGAGTTTTATAACTCTGGGCATAATTCCAGATTGCTTTCCAAAATAGTTGGATAAGTTCACAGTTCTACCAAGAGTGTATTAAATTGTCCCAATTTTTCCATATCTTTTGCAATATGTCATTTTCCCTTTCTATTACTTTAGCCAATCTGATAGGTGTGAGATATCTCAAAGTTTTAATTTGTACTTCTCTAATCAATGATTTAGAGCATTTTTTCATGTAACTATAACCATATGTGAAAGCAGACAAAGCCTGCTTCCTCTTTTGGAAACATTCAAAAATTATCATAATTTGAGGAAAAAATATCAATTCTGAAACAATGTCCTGCTCCCCTCTCTCTAACCAGCTCAGGAGAAACTCTTTCCTTGAATTAGGGCAGTGACTTGACAAGGGGCCCTAGGAAAAGTTAAGACAGTATTGACTAGTTAGAAAGGAGAATATTTGAAGTAAATGGTCAAAGAGGTACTGAATGGTTTTAGAAAAATGATTCTCCAAAAGAATACCAAAATTTAAATAACTATAGTTCTACTTGATGTTAACATAACTGAACTTTGACCCTGAATTATGTTAACCATGTTTCATCATATTTCACATGAATTTTTGCCTGTTGTCAGGGAATGCTATAACTATTGGTACCAAAATTATTTGGATTGGAGATTTTCATAGTCATGGGCTGGCTCTGACCATCATTTGTCTTCTCAGAAGTAATGCTTGGATCAATAATTAAACCAAACCAAACCAAAACCCAAACAACTGACTACAATGTCCATACCCTGTGAACCAGAGATCCCACTGCTAGACATTTACTCAATACCAGAAGGTCCCATATACACCAAAATATTCAGTGATACTGAGTTTAGAGAAGAACTGGAAGCAAAATAAATATCGAGCAGAGAATGACTAAATAAATTATGATACATGAACATGTTGGAATATTACAAAGCCATACTAAATGATGTGAAGAATTCAGAGAAGCATTTGAAGACTAAACTGAGGTAGGATAACAGAATCAGGAAAACATTATTTTTGATGTCTACAAAAATGTGAATGGGAAAAAAACAAAATATGCAACTAAGTGCTGGATAATTATAATGACCAAACTTAACCCTGGAGATGTGAGAACACGTACCACCCTCACTTCCCAGAGGTGGGGAACCTCTATAGGTATGGAACACTGTTTACTGTCTTTGCTTGTCAAACGTGGTTGATGTATTGGGTGCTTATGCTGAACTGCCTTTTATGTTCTTTTCACAAGGGACAGTTTGTTGGGTAAGGGTTTGAGAAGGGATATATTTGCAAATTAAGGTGATGTTAAAAAAAGGTAATTAGGTGGGATCATTATTTAGCAGGAATGTTATAGAGGGCATTCATGCTTTAGACAGGGATTTAATTAAATAACCTCTGTGGTTTCAAATGCTTAAGATTCCTTGATACTAAGGCTCAGAGCAATTAAGGGACTTGGTGAAGGACCATAGCTAGCAAGTGGCAGTGCTAGGACTCAAACCCAACCTTTTGCTCTTTCCCCTATGACAGCTCTGTCTTCCCTAATCTCATTCTCTCTTTCATGGCTGTATTTAGGAAACCCAAAGACACTGAGATTGAGTCCACAGCTTTAATAAATAGACATTGCAAATTCTTGTTTTCCTTCAGTAGAACTACTAATTTAACCGATTAACTTATTGATCTGTAAACAGTCCAAGGTGTCCTTTCCTCATCCAAAATCTCTTACCGTCCCCCAACAACCTGCACTCCCGCTCTAAATATCAGCACCCCTCCCAACCAGAAGTCCCTGAGTTCAGGTTTGTGCAAATTCATCCCCTATCATGAAAAGGAATGGGAGTGGGGAGGGGGAAATCAGTAGAGTTAGGAGCAAGAGCAGTCTACTGCCCTAAGAGAGAGATTATTAGGATCTAAAGGAAGCAGGGAGAGAAGTGGGGGCCCATCCCCTAAGCAAACAAAAGGCATTATAACTGAAGAAGGAGGGCTTGGGGAAAAGAGGGCCTAGTGTTTGTCAAAGGAGATAAGACAAAAAGTCTTAAAGGAGGTATCTCCCTATCAAAGAGAAGATGAATATTCCAAAAGTCATGACTTCTTGGGAAGGAGCCATGAATCTCCAACAATGGATCAGCAGAGTTCTAAAAGGCAAAGTCTGAGGTGCCCCTGGCATTCCTCATATCTTCTTACCCCAGCTGTGGGGTAAGGTTCAGAGAGTGCCATAGACACTGATCTTGGCTAGAGAGATACTGTCGAAGTAATATTCTCGACCCTTTTCATACAGGACATAGATCTGGGGGGTTCCATCCCCCCAAGTCTGAGCTCCCTCCAAAACTGTCAAGGATGAGTAACCACTGGGACCTGGCCACAGCTGAATCGTGTCTTTCCACCATGAAGTACCATTGCTGAAACTCCAGCGTATAGTCAGATTTACCCCTAGAGAGAAAGATGAAATGAGGAGGTATTGTAAACAGTAAAGACTTAATTAATGTCTGTTGAATTGAAAGGCATGGGAGATACCAAAACAAAAAATGACAATCCCTTATTTCAGGGAGCATACATTTTTTTTTTTTGGAGAGGGGAAGGTGGGGCAATTGGGGTTAAGTGACTTGCCCAAGGTCACACGGCTAATTTTGTGTTAAGTGTCTGAGGCCGGCTCTGAACTCAGGTCCTCCTGACTCCAGGGCTGGTGCTCCATTCACTGTGCCACCTAGCTGCCCCGGGAACATACATTCTAATATAGGGGATATAACATGTCTAAACAAATAAGCATAATGAAAAGATAGAATGTGAAGGGGGAAAAAGGAGAAGTCAAGACAGACACAGAAGAAAATGGGGAGGGAAAGATCACTCTCAACTGAGTGATTAGAAGGGGCAAGGAAATACAGACAGACTTTATGGAATGGGTGGTGTTTAAAGTAGATGTTGAAGGAAAAGGAGAATGTAAACAGATAGAGATGTCTGATGAATTTGTTCTAGATTTGTGTGAATGCCAAGAACTAGGAAAGGGCAGATGAAATTGATACAGGTGAGTACCATGGTCTTTCTGGACCACAGAGCAGATGAACAGGGAATTGTGGGAGAAAAAGCTATAAAGGTAAATTGTTCCTAGATTGAGAAGGGCCTTGAATAAAGAGTTTATATTTTACTTAGGAGGCAATGGGAAACCATTCAACATTTATAAATAGGAAAATAATAATAGCTAGCATTTATATAACAGTTTGGAGTGCTTTTACAAATATCAACTCATTTTATCCTTACAACTCTGATTAAGTGCTATTATTGTCCTCATTTCACAGATGAGGAAACTGAGGCAGATAGAGGGTAAGTGATTTGCACAGGGTCATACAGCATTTAAGGATGTATTTGAACTCAGGGCTTCCTGACTACAGGTCTAGCACTCTATGTCCCATGTCACCTAGCTGCTTCTAATGATGTGGGTAGATGTTCTTTTATTATTGGTCTGGATCTGCATTTTCAATAGGAGTTACATACATTCTCACTGAGGAAATTCCCTCTGCCAATCAGCAACTCTTCTGCTACTTCAAAGCCTGAGAAAGTTGCCAGTTCAAGTGATTTGCCCAGTCAGTGTGTCAGTGGCAGGGCTTAAACCCAGGCCAGCTTCATCCACCATACCAGACTACCTCTCATTAAAGCTATATGTTATGCAAATTATTTTAACCACTGTGTAAGGGACAGAATGCAGAAAAAAAGAGAAGCAAGAAAACCTTGCTTTTATTGCCTTTTTTTTTGGAGGGCAATTGGGGTTAAGCAACTTGCCAAGGTCACGCGGCTAATTTTTTTGTGTGTGTGTTAAGGGTCTGAGACCCTGAGACCGGATTTGAACTCAGGTCCTCCTGAATCCAGGGCCAGTGCTCTATTCACTGCACCACCTAGCCACCCAAAAACCTTGCTTTTATGATGAGAGGTTATGATGAGAGATGAAAGTAGCAAGAGCAGATGAAGGCTTGAATCAGGATGATGACAAGGTGAGTAGAGAGCAGAGAACAGTGACAAGAGATTCTGGGGATGTAATTGCATGTGGGGAGGGGAGGGAGGAATGGAGAGAGGGAGGGAGGGAGGAAAAAAGGTCAAAAAGGACTCCGAGGGCAAAGAAAGCATTCCCCTGCCCATCCCAGGGACTTACGATCATCTGGATGAGCAGGATTTGAGAAGAAGACCAGACCAGAGCTGGTGGCTGCAGCGCCTGCAGCTACAACAGGGTCGATGAGTTCTTTGTCAAAGGTAACATCTTGGAGCTTGAGGGTTTCACATGCATCATAGCTTCGGAGGATGATGCGGCAGTGACAATGGTAGTTATTCTGGTTTCGGGTATTAATTACGACGGAGCCATCAGGCAATTCATAGGGCTGAGGGGGCAGCAAGTCAGAGACTTCAGTGAAGAAGGCTCATTCAGTAGAGAGATTGAAATGTGGAAATGAACTTGATGAAAGCTAGGGTATCAGATATATAGGTCTCTGTGGGAAGCAGAGCCTGAGAGGGGAAAGAGTTAGCAGGTTGGGATGAGGGAAGAGCAGATACAAGGATCTATAAGCAGGGTAGGGTGTGTATGTGTATGGGAGTGGGGGGGATGATGGTAAGGGAATGGGTGGGGAAGTAAGAAGTTCTGTTCTCTTAAGTTTCTAACCTGGCACTCATCAGGACTGAAGTCATTTGGCTTCTTGAGCTCCCCGTAGGGAATTCCACTAATACTACCGCCATAGCGCCAGGATTCTCCTTTGTCATCGCTAACGAGGCAGGAGACCCCATCACGTTCCAGAGTTCCATGGCCACAGACAATGAGCCGGCCCTTATATGGCTTATGCCGCTTCTATTGGGAAAACAGAAAGTCATGGAATGAGATACATGGGAACTTCTAAACCCAGGAACTCCAAGGCAGAAAAGAGGCATCCTCAGTTACATAAAACCAATCAGAGGAAGTCTCATATTCTCTGAAGCTCCTTCCTGTTTTCCTGAAGTCCCAGTCTCTAACCTCAACAGGAAGTTATGTTTCAAAAATCTCAAAAGATTTTTTTCCCTAAAACTTTTTAAATAAATATTTATTTATATAATATATTATTTATTTAATATATTTTATTATTTAATAAATTTTATTATATAAAACTATTTTTATTATTTATTCTATAAATTATATAAAAATAAATATTATTTAATATATTATTAATATAATATATTATAAAATATAATATAATATTTATTTATAAAAATGAATATTTAATAAAACTTTTTCCTAAATAAGAAGCTTCTCCTTGGAACAAAATTTAGTGACAAGAAATTTGTCCGTTTTCCAAATGGGAAGTTCATTAAAAAAAATCCCACCCTCTCTGATAAGAAAAGTCTTCCTAGGAAGACTAGATGACTTTTAAAGTCAGCTCTTAATCTATGATCTTAAATAAAACTCCTGGAAAAAAAAAATCCTTCTAGGAAATTTCACTCAAAATGGTGAGTTCTATTAGAACTCTACTACAATTTTTCTCTTCTAGGTCATCCAGGGGTAGGCTAATCTTGCTTTTTAAGAGCACTTTTCTTCCAAAAAGTCCCAACTCTTGTTATCATGATAATAATCATAGAATTGTTGCACCATAAGACCTCAAGAGTCATTTGGTCTAAACAATAATTGAAAAAGAATCTTCTCTACAACCAATCCCTGACAAGTAGTCATCAAGACTGTTTGAATATACCCAGTGGAAGAACTCACTATCTGATAAAGAGGCCCATAATAGCCCACATATAATTAATGTTCATTTCAAGAAGTTCCCCTTCCCACCCTATCCCACTCCAATGACCTGAATGCCAGAGCCTGGTCCTGGAGCAAACATTTCAGTCCCAATATCCAAGGAGAGGTTTCTGGGTGGGCTCCAAGTGATGCCATCATCCTTGCTCCAAACCAGCATGGTGGAAGCCACAGAACACCCATCATAATGAGCACAGAGAGAATAGAAAAGGAACATTGTACCCGTTTCAACATCCCCAACTACAGCCCCCAGGTTCAGTCCATCGGGAACATCACCATCATCCACTATAAATGATGTTGGGGACCATGTGGCACCTGATAAAAACAGAGGATCAAGATACAGGAGTCAGATTCTCAGATTCCATCCTATTCATCTCCTTCTATACTGCCTAGAATCTCATCTCAGATTTTGTACAACACTTTGCCTAGACTTCTCATTCCTCCTTGTCTCCTAGGTATTATGAATACAGATTTTGTATCTCAATTCCCCATCTCCCACCAATAGACTGTAAACTCCTCAGTTAGAGTTATGCTATACATATCTATATTTTTGTACCTCTAATGCCTAGCACAGGGCTTTGTACATATTAGGCACTTAATAAATGTTTGTTAAATAAATGACTCAGCCATTTGTGCCCCCAGGTGAGATCCTACCTCTATTACCCCCCCCCTTTCCTCAGAATCCAGGCACCTCCATCTGTGGATCTCCGCATGGCAATGAATTTAGCCCCTTTATCTGAGGACGATGTCTTCCGGGCCTCTGCAAATGCAAGAAGGGTCCCTCGGGGAGTAGCTGAGATCAGTGGTATTCTGAAAGTGTTCACATTCCCAGTTTGCTTCCTCACCCAAAGGAGCTGTTCCAGAGTCACCAATGGTTGTACCTGTAATAACAGGAGGAGAAGGAGGTCAAAGTAGGAGCTGGAACTCAGGTTCTCTAGTTCCTGAGAGGAGTAAGCCTTGTAGTCATATGCCTGGGTCTGATTAGGGGAGAATCATCAAGGATCATAGATTCATAGATTCAGACCTAGAAAGAACCTTAGGGACCTTAATTTTATCCCTCAAAATTTTATGAATGAGGAAACTAAGGTACAGAGAAAAGGGGAAACCAAGAAATTTATGAGACACTAAGGCATAGTGACTTGGCCAGGGTTATAACTAGTAAATGTCTGAGGTGATAGTTCAATGAAAGTCTTCCTGACTCCAAGTCCAGTATTCTATTAACCTCCCCGCTACCCCCTTCCACAATGTGTATACCTTTTATGACTAGATAGCAAGGAAAGATGGAAGACTCCTGGGAGAAGCTGAGGGTAGAGGACTGAGTTCTGGGGAATGACAGAGTAGGAGATAGGAGTGAGGAAAGGAGCTCAGCTGTCTTGGTGGATGTCAGTGTTCCCCCAGGGGATCTGCCAATGGAGATGGGGGTTCTGATATCTGGCCCAGGATATCAAATACATAACTCAGCCCCAAGGCTGAGTTATGTTCAGAAGTTGGGAAATTAGGAGTTCAGAAGCTTAGGCTTCCAGTGCTTAGATACAGCTGAAGAACTGGAAGCTTTGGTAGCCTTGGGGATGGAATGGGGCAGAAAGATAGAGATCTGGGTGCTGAAATATCTAAGGATGGATCTGGAGGGCGTATTTACCTGGGGTAGGACAGAAGGAGAGGGAGATGAGGAATCTTAGTTGCCTAGATCCCTGTGGAAAGTTGGAGGTGTGGAGCTCTGATGCCTGGGTCCCAGGAGACAGAGGTGGTCTTAATTAGACACCTTAGTCAGCTTCGAATCCTTTCTATGGGTGTTTATGTAAAGTCTGGGGGGGGGGGGGTAAGTGTTTGATGCCTGGGTCCCTAATATGTGTGTGTGTGTGTGTGTGTGATGGCGGGCTCGGAGCAGGCAGAATGGGGTAGGAGGAAACTTGGGAGTGGGGGTCTGGAGGAGACGGGATGAGGTGCCCGTGAGTCTCTCGGGGTGACAAGAAGTTGGAAAGTCTGGGTCAGGGGCAGTCCCGGGGAGAAGCTGGGATGGAAGGGGGCGATGCTGGAGCGAGGACTCGGAAGCCTGGGTCCCCGAGCCCAGATGATACGGGACCTACAGGGCACTTACCAGGCTGAAGTTATCAGGCACCGGCGACCCTTCGAGCTGTGGCAGCAGCAAAAGGCTCACCAGGGAAACCCAGAGCCCGCGGACTCGGCACGACCCGGGCGACCGGGTCTCCTGGGGCGCTGGTCCCCTCTCCTCCTCCATGGCACCTGGTCCAAACCCAGACACCGACAGGGCGGCAGGGGAGCCTAGAGGTCTGGGAGCCAAGTCAGCTGATCCCGCTCCCTGGCCCTTTAAAAAAAAAAACCCGCCCGATCCATCTGGATTGGCCAGCGCCTTAAGCGCGGACGTGGACGCTTCCCTTCCCCTGTGACGGACGATACCGCGGACCCTCCAATTGGACAGAGAGCTCCCACCTCCTGCCTCTCTCCCTCCCCACTAGTGACTCACTGGCTAGCTTTAGGAAACCGTGTTTCCGATTGGCTTAGTCGGTCCCTTGGGAGGCACTGCACGAACGAAAGCTCATTGGCTGAAGCAAATAGGAAAAAGCACTCCGAACCTTCTGATTGGTCTCAGAGTCTGACCATTGAGAAACGTAGGGGGACCAATTTAAAGCAGCATAAGGCTGGGAGAGAATGAGACCAGCTGAGTTCTTGTGGGAGAAAAAAAATCGATTTTTAATAAAATCTGTGAATTATAAAATCTCTAACCAGGAAGTCTGGGAAATTTGGAAGGGGGTGGGGTGGGGCGGGAAGGCCGGGGAATGGGGACTGAGATCCAAATGAAAAGTTTCCTAGGCCAGGTCTGGTTATTTCTCTTTTTTCTTCTTTTCCCTGGAGGGGCGTTCGTTCTTCTTCCCCAGAATCTTCATGAGGTTCTTCGACATGTAGTAGGGCTTAGCCAGGGAGCCATCATTCCGTTCCAGGTCTTCCACTGAGTAGGGAACCAGAAGCACCCCACCCCATGAATTCTGTTCTCTCCCAGTCCCTTCTTTCCCCCTTACCCCTATCCCCCCAATCAGGAGGAAAGCGTTTCCAGGAGTTGACCCTCTTGGTTTCTAATTCATTCTGCTACCCTCTTCCATCTTATGGGTGAGTTCATCCCATCCACATTCACAGTAATGACTATTTCCCTACATCATATTAATTCTTGACCTTTTGAAAGCTTGCCTCTTCTCCAAAGCCTAGCTCAAATGTCACCAGCATGAAACCTTCCTTGGTTCCCTGTCAGATGTATATTTCCTTTCTCTGGCATTGCCCAGCACTTACTCATTCTAGCTGTGATCCTTTATAGCTTAGTGTGACCAAAGTAATTTCCTCTCTCTGAGCCTTAGTTTTTCTCTTTTGGAAAACTGGGTAGCTAGGTGGTACAAAGGGTTGAGTATCAGACCTGGAGTTATGATGACTTGAGTTCTAATCTGGCCTTACACACTTAATAACTGCGTGACCCTGAGCAAGTCATTTAAACCTTTGTGTGCCTCTGACTCCTCAACTGTGAAACTGGATGACAGCAGCACCTATCTTCCTAAATTGTTGTAAGGATAAAATGAGAATATTTGTAAAGCACTTTGCAAACCTTAAAATGCTATATAAATGTGAGCTATAATTGTTGCTATTATCTGTAAAATGGGGATAAATAATGCTTGCACTGATGTGAGAAAAGAGTCTTTATAAACTGTAAAGTATCACCAACTGTGAGCTGTTACTGTATCTCTCCTAAGGTTAATTTCTTCTTTTCGGGGGGGAGAGGTTTGGAGGGGAGAAGGCAGGGCAATCAGGGTTAAGTGACTTGCCCAAGGTCACAGGGCTAGTGTCAAGTGTCTGAGACTGGATTTGAACTCAGGTCCTCTTGACTCCATGGCCTGTGCTCTATTCACTGTGCCACCTAGCTGCCCTGTTAGGTTAATTTCTATGGAATGTTGACTTTCTTGGGTTTTGCCTGGTCTGTATACCATATTCCCATACTCCTCTTAGAAAATAAGGCTCCATCAGGACAGGAAAATGTTCTGTCTAAACTTTGTACCTCTTCAAGCATCTCTCCCAGTGTTCTCTCCACAGCAGTAACTTAATAAATTTTGTAGAACTGAATTTAAAATATGTTTTCTCAGAGAGCCATCCTCCTGAGAACTGACTTTTAATCTGGGGCTCTTTCTTTGTTTCCTTTGCTGGATCATTATTAATCTCCCGTTACCTTCTGCTCTCCTTCCTCTGTGTGTTCTTGAAGTTCCTATTCAGGATCCTTTTCTTTTCTTTTTCTCTTCTACCATGACCCCCTTAGTGATCTCATTTACTGGCACAAATCTATATATCCAGCCCTAACTTCTCTACTGAACTCCATTTCCACATTGCCTGCTAGACTTCTCCAAATGTCCAAATGGAAGCTCCAAACCTCCTCTCTTCCCTATTTCTATTGATGGCTTCACCATGTTCCCAGTCACCTCAAGGTTATCCTTGACTTTTCTTTCTCCACCTTCCACATCTGGTCAGTTGCTAAATTCTGACAATATTATTGCCAGTCTAATTTAGGCTCTCATTACCTCTCATGTAAACTACTGTAATCGCTTCTCAATTGCTCTCATTGGCTTGTCTCTTTCCTTTCCAATCCATCCTTTATACAACTGTCAAAACACTTTAAAAAACAAGACAAAACAATTTTCTTAAGGCATAGGTCTGACCAAGTCATAAACCTTCATGGTTCTCTATTGCCTCCAGAATAGAATACAAATTTCTTTGATGTAGACTGGTTCCAACCTACTTTTCAAGTCTTATTTATCTTACTACTCCCTGTGAGCACTCTCTGTTCCATCTAAAATGGATTACTAGTTCTTTCCCAGACCCCAGCCCTCCATTTCTACTCTCCTTGCATTTCCAGAGTCTGTCCCCATGCTTGGAATGAGCTCTTTCCTCATTTCTTTCTCTCAGTCCTTTTCTTTCTTCAGGTCTTAGCTTAGGTGCCATCTTTCCAAGAAAGATTTCCATGTTCTGATGCCATTCCTACCCTAATTTTTAGTGCTTCTCAGGTTATTTGTACCTATGTGTTGCATTCCCCCAGTAGAATATAAGTTCCTGAAGGTCAGAGACTTTCTCGTTTTTGCCTTTCTCACTTTTGCACAGTATCTTCCACATAGTCAGTGCTTGATAAATATTTGTTGAACTGGTTTGAGATTCAGGCCAGGATCCCCTAGCTCTTAACCCATTAAGTCTTTTGGCTTGTGTCCATTATTTTTGTCAAGATCTTCTCTTCTTGAGGGTTAGCACAAAGATTGATATGCCAGTTTGTTGAAGGCACAAGTGAATGTGTGGGAAATTTCATAGGAAGGGGCATGTTTCCAGAAGGAAGAAATACTCACAGAAACAGAGGAAGAGAGTATCTACACACATGCTGAAGACACTGAAGAAGCCGGAAGCAATGGCATAAGCACCAAGGATGGAGATCTGGAATATAGAGGATGCTGATAGGAACTCAGAAGAGTGAGGGTTCTTGGAGGAGGAAGAATTCAGGTGAGGAGAATACTTAGGTCCCAAGAAGTAGGAATGGAGGCAAGTCACTCACCATGATGGGGAGCCAGTAGTAATTGAGGTTAGGGGAACGTAATTCCTCCATCAGGGCTGGGATTTGGCCAGTGAAGAAAAAGAAAGAGAGGATGCCTGGGGATAGGAGGGAGAAGGCATGGAGTGGGGGTGAAGCAGCTTTCTTTCTCCCTCCAAATTATGCTCATCTCTTCTAGTCCTTGGTTTTTCTTCCCTCCACTGGCACACATTCTCCTCAAAGAATCATATTTACCCGGGTTCCTCCAAACTCCACTGTGGTGGTGTGACAAAATGATTGGCTTTGGAATCAGAATCTGGTTTTTCCTACTGCCTCTACTTCTTACCTGTATGACCTTGGATAAGGCAATTAACCTTTCTGGGTCTAATTTCTTAATCTGTAAAGTAAGGGGTTAGATTAAACCTCTTAGGTCCCCTTCAGCTCTAAATTGTGGATACTATGAAATCATATTCTATCTCTGGGTCTTGGTTTCCTTCTCTGTAAAAAGGGGGGAGAAGGGGTTTGGACCAGATAATCTCTCTATTGTCTTCTGTCTCTAAATTCTATGCCCCTACTCACCAACTCCTGAAACAACCAGCAGTTTGCCAAAGAAGAGCAGCAAGTCGGTCACTTTATCTAGGACGACCACCCTGTTGGCAGAATTTGGGGAGTTATCTTTGGGGTAGGGGAAAGTTAAAAACAGAGCAGCTACAGAGATGGGATAGGGGTTGAGATGAACAATTAAGGATTTGGGGGAAAAGCAGGATGGTGGACCTTTATGGGTAGGTGTTTTTGAAGGAATGAGGTGAAGGATTTGATGTTCTGACCTGATAATGTTCCTCATGAGCAGCATGAAGGCATTTTTAGCAGAGATACAGAAATTCTTCCCATAGATAGCAATCTGGGAGAAGAGAAATCAGAAGGGAAGATTCTTAATACATTTTCCCTTCCTTCCCAGTAGTTACACTGTCTGCTAATGGGGGTGGAGGTAGGGATGAAGGTAGAGAGAGACACTGAGGGTTTTTGAGATGGTTTATCAGAGGTTAGGTGGGAGGGGATATTTTTAGACAGAGTTCCAAAGACCTCACCATGACATATGCATTTCGGTTCAAGAATTTGACAAATTTCTCCAGACACCAGAAGCAGCATTTGAGACAACACATAATACATCTGATCAGGGAGTTCTGGGCTCCTAGGGTGGGGTGGGGTAGAGAGGACAGGAGAGGAGAGGAAGATCTAAGTATCTAGTCATAGCCTCTCTCATCAACCATCAGGAGTCCCCTAAGCTTCCAACCCTCCCCTCCCCACAGAACTAAAGTGTCAGACCCAGCCTCTTGTTCTCCCCTACCAAAACACAGGTACCTGACCCCTCTGGTCCTACCTCTTAGTTTATGATCCAAGTACTCCAAGACAACCCTCACTATCTGAACCAGAGTCAAGATCAAGGCTCCAAAGGCCAGGGACCCTGTGTGGTAACTGAGGAGATGAGACCAGCTGTTAGTGGCTAGCCTTACTTGAAAATCTAGGCCTTTCCTGTCCTCCCCTCAGAGACTAAGGATTCCCTCCTTTCTCCAGTTCCCAGGTCTCTCCCCTTAGAAGCCCAGTTTTCAATCTCCTGATTTGTCTGAAAGTCCCAAGCATTCTTTTCACCAAATTACACTGACCGCAGAGTCCTGAAGAAAGAAGCACCCAGGGGACAGGAAGGGATATCCTGAGGCTTGTTGAAGGCCCAGTAGAAGGAAGCAAAAGCTCCAGCCAGAACACACTGCCCTAAGGCCAGCACCCAGTTTAGTGTCCAAAACAATCCTAGGATCCCATAGATCTGCAGATTAAATAGTGAACGCTGGGCTGGCCCTGAAGAGGAGTAACCTAGGAACTGGCAAGTTAGACCTGGGCACTTGGTGATGGAGAAATTGAGTTGGTTGGAGAAATTGCCCTGAAAGGGAGAAGAAGGCATAGGGAAGGGCCATTAATCAGTCTGTGTCCTAGCTCTAACCCAGGCACTGTTCTAGGCAATAGGAAATGGGAAAACAAAATGATCTCATTCTCTCTCTTCTGTCCCCAGATTTGAGATCTATGTTAGACCCCCTTCTCCATTTTATTTCCCAACTAATTATAAGGGCACCCACCCTATGGAACACAGTAATATCCCCACGATATCCTCTAGGTTTCTCCCCCCAAATGTTCTTCTTGTCCTGGGGCTTCCTTACCAGGGGGTTACATGTCTTATTGATGACACCCTGACAAAGTGGGTCACTGCCATTGGAAGCCCGCCATCCGTATTGAGGCTGTCCAGATGTGGCCAGATATCCAGGGAAGAAGTCAAGGAACCATTAGACAGTAGAAGGAGGTCTGGATTTGGGGTCAGTGGATCTGGGTTGGAATCCTAGCACTATCACTTACTGCCTGTATGACTTTGGACAAACCAATCAATCGAACCTTTATTAAGGGCCTACATGTGCTAGGCACCGTACAAATCATTTAATCATCTTAGGACCTATTTCCTCATCTGTAAAATGACTAAGTAACCTCTTCCAGCTCTCAATTCTGCAATCTTATGATAGTAGGGAACATGTTAAGTTTAGGGAAAGATGATTCTCCAGGCCCTCATCAAGGAGCAACAGCTTCCCCCATGAACAACCAAGGCCCCTTAACTCAAAGCAAAACCTAGTTCCCCACTATATCCTAGGGCTCCCTGTGGCTTCATGTATAGGGGATCTGAGACTTCATCCAGAGGATACAGCGCTGTCATGACCCAATAGGCCACACAGATGAGCAGGAGGACAAAAGTCAGGAGTGGGAAGAACAAGGTGGACATCATCTGTCCCACGGCCCTGGAGAAGAGACACTCACAGACCAGGCTGTACCCTTTTAATCTCCCAGGTACTGCCTTGTGTTTCTCTGCAACTTATTACCCTACCACTCCCATAATTTTGTTCTTCCTTATACTCAAGCTCTCCCTCCTCCATATTTTTTATATGGTTAGAATATATTGTTCAGTCATTTTCAGTCGTATCCAACTCTTTGTGATGCCATTTGGGAATTTCTTGGAAAAGACACTGAAGTGGTTTGCCATTTCCTTCTCTAGCTCATTTTACCAATGAGAAAACTAAGGCAGAGTTAAGTGACTTGCCCAGTCACATAGCTAGTGGGGTATCTGAGACCAGATTTGAATTCAGGAAGATGAATCTTCCTGATTTGAGGCCCAGTACTCTATCCACTTTACCACATAGCTGCCCTAGGGGTTAGAATATAGGTTCCATGAAAGTCAGTATTACTAACATGAATTGCATGCCAGAAATGGAATAAAAGACAATGAGGACAGTTTCTTGGCCTGTGAAATGAGGGGTTAGACTTGATAAGCTCTAAGGTCCTTTCTAACTCTAAATCCTATGATCTAAGATGTATGATTAGAAAAAGGGTCAGCCATAGAGGGGAGACTGAGAGACAACAATTGGAGAGTCTGAGGGGTACACTGGTACCCTTGTGGTTCTTTTTTTCTTTTTGGAGGGCAGTTGGGGTTAAGTGACTTTCCCAAGGTCACACAGCTAGTTTTTGTGTTAAGTGTCTGAGGCCGGCTTTGAAATCAGGACCTCTTGACTCCAGGGCCGGTGCTCTACTCACTACGCTGCCTAGCCGCCCCAACCCTTGTGATTCTAAAAGAACCACAGAAAGGCCTCCAGCATAGTGGGTGAAGGATAAAACCTTCTGTGGATGGTTTATGAAGACATGGATGAGAATTACATAGTATGACAAAATATGGTGGAGTTTGCAATCTGTTGGAGGACTCATAATACTCACAACAATGAAATCAACTAAACATCTAAGTATCTAAATATATTTTATACCTAAAAGTCTTATTGAAGTTTTAAACTTTAAAATGCATAAAACTTCTTAGTTTTGGTGGCTAGGTGGCGCAGTGAATAGAGTCCTGGAGTCAGGAGGACTTGAGTTCAAATGCAGCCTCAAACACATAACACTTGCTAACCATGTGACCTTGGACAAGTCACTTAACCCCATTGACTTGCCCTCCCCCCATCCAAAAAAAAGCAAACAAAACAAAAAACTTCTTAGGTTTAAAAAGCTTAAAGCTCCATGCTCCTTTCCCCCACTACCCAAAATGGGATGATTATCTATACTATAGGGTTCAGCTCTCTTATCATCCGTCCCATCCCTCCTTCTGTCTCCATACTACTCTCTCTCCCTTTCCCTGATTCTCCACATATCTTTGTACTCTCTCTGTGATTGATAACTTCTCTCTTTAACTCATTTCTGTTCCCCCTTTTCTGCTGCCCCCCCCAATCCCACTCTTTCCTCACTTTTGTATTTTCCCACCTCAAATCTCTTCCCACTCTCTTTCCCACTAACTTGCTGGCTTCCTCGAGGAGAGCAATGGCTATCCGGATCCTTTGTCTGAGGAAGATCGAAAGCAGCAGCAGGATCCCCTCCAGCACAGAGACCACAATCACTATGGGAGAAATGGAGAGGGCGGAGGGAATCATAAGGACAGTAGAGAAGAGATGAGGAATATGGAGTTAACACACTGGGGAGTATGGTCATCACCCCTGAAGGGAAATATGGTGTGGTTGAGAAGATCAGAGATATACCCAGTATCTGTCAAGGGGTATGGGGGAACACGTAAGTGGTTTTGTGGGTTGGGGCTCAATCGATAGGGATAGGCTTTGGTTGAGTTTTAGAGAGTTTGGGGATCCAGGGTGTTGAGGGAGGAGGGTGTGACTCACAAGCAGCTAGCCAGGTCTCTTGCACATTTTTGTAGGCGGCAAGGTTGGTGGTAAAGCCCAGCTGGGAAATGCTGGCTCCTCTATCCCGAAGTGTCTTGTATTCCTTCCAACAGTGGTAGATCCCATATGCGAGAACCCCTAGCACCCCCAAAATCAGCACCAACACCAGGGGCCCCGCCACAAGGCGAAGTAACAGCAAAAACAATAAGCTCAAGACCAGAGATATAGCCAGGGCACTGAGGATAGGAAGGGATGGAATGAGGGACGGATGATCCTGTTCCCGAAACCCTTAAGCCTTCAGAGCCACCTCCCTTGCCCCTCATCCAAGGGATGTTGTGTTGTCTCTCCCAGGAAAGATTTTCTTTCCTTCTAAGCCTATTCAGCTTATGAATTATAGTCATCCCCAGCTCCTATTCTGCTTTCTCATTTTCATCTCCTCTACTTCTAAACCAATATCCCCATGTACCATGGGGCTGTGGCTTCCTAGAGTAAAGGGACTGAGGAAAGAGAGATTGTGGGAAAATCTGGCAACTCACATAAGGATCCAGTACCAGGACCGAGCAATATCTTCAAAAATCTTGGTGCTGATTTCTCGGGCAGAAAGGGTGTCCAAGAGACCACTGAGGTGAAGGAAAAGGGTCAAATATAAGGGTCAAAGGGGAGATGGGAGGAAGAACAGGGATGAGGGATGAGAGAGAGGAGGGGTATCTCACTTGATGCTTTGAGTGATTGATACGTTCAATGAGTCAGGAAGAGTCTCAGAATTGATAGAAGGAATACATCGGCCTAGAGCTAGAAAGGGAGAATTCAGTGAAGGTTAGACTCCTTTGGTACCTGGCTACCAACTGTCTGGTCAATAAATGCTTGTTGGATGTAAGGATGGTTGGCTCCTGCTCTCTTGGGAAGCAAACAGAAACCTTCCTAAAATATGGGCCTGAACTGTTCCAACACTTGGGAGATCTTAGTCTCCTTCAGAGGTTCATCATCATGTTTTGCCCCCTATCTATTGCTTTGTCCTGGGCCCTCTTGTCTTTTTGTACTCTTTCTTGGTAATCTCATCATCTCTTATTGATTCAACCAATCATTTCTATTCAGATGACTTCCAAATCTATATTCTCAGGCCCTATCTCTCCTGATGATGATCTTTCTTGAATAATTCCAATCTCAGATGATCAAGTACCCAATTCTCCTGTAAGTTCCATAGGCATCTTAAACTTATCATGACCAAAAGATTCTCATTATCTTTCCCCTTAAATCCAACCCTCCTCTAGACTTCACTATTTTTGTTATGTGCAGCACCATCCTCCCAATCACTTAGGTTTTCTAATCTAGGAGTTGTTTTTGACTCTTCATTCTCACTTCTCCTTTCCTCACCTCTTCTCACACCCAGTGAATTTCACCTTCTCTCTATTCACATCCCAGCCACCATAGTTCAGGCCCTTATCCTGGACATGGATCACTGTATTAGTCTTCGAAGTGGTCCCTCTGCATCCAATCTCTCCCCTCACCAATCCATTTTGCACATGAATGCCAAATGGTCATTCTTAATGGTCTAACCATGTCACAACTAGGGGTATCAGGAAAAGTCTATTAAAGAAGGAAGCTAAGCCTCAAAGGAAGTTAAGGATTCTAAGAGGTGGAGGTGAGAAGAGAGAGAGTAAGGGTTGAGAGGAAACAGACTAAATTGACCAATTTAATTGGAATATAAAGTTCCAATGTGTAAGGAACCTGGAAGGACAGACTGGAGCCACACTGTGAAGTAAGTGGTTCTTCTGTTGAATAGGAGTCTGAGTGACTGGATTTGGGGAGACCAAACATGAGGCTATAATAATGACCCAAGCGAAAGGTGAGAAGGGCCTAGACTAGGACGACTATCCTATTAGTAAAGAGACGTTAAGGAAGTAAAGTGGACAAAATTTGGTAACTGACTGAACATGAGGTAGACAGAGTGGATGGGGCAGGAGGTGGGTGAATGGAGAGTGAAGAATTGAAGGTGACTGACTTGGGTGACTGGAGGGTAGTACTCTCAATGGAAAGAAGGAAGTTAGGAGAAACAGGGAGTATAAGGGGAAAGACAATGGAAACTCTTTTAGACATATTCTGAGTTTGGGCTGCCTATGGGACTTTCAGTGGAGAAGTGAAGTGCAGCTGAAGATACTGGCCTGGCACTCTAAGTATGTGCTAAATGAAGCCCAGTTCAGGGAAAAGAGCCCTGGACAGAGAGCAACAGAACACCTGGGTTCTGACTGCCATTCACTTTCTGAGTGATCTGGGCCTTCAGTTTCCTCCTCTGAAGCAGCTGGCCTAGGGAGTCTCTAAAGCCCCCTCCATCTGTGTAGTTCTGTGAAAGGACAAATTAGTTACTAACCTGGAGAAGAAGGGAGGAGGAAATCAGGGCAGAGGTCCAGATTCTGACTTGAAAGCAGTT